>NW_027331939.1:4036580-4356229 GCF_048418815.1 Hemitrygon akajei | reverse complement strand
TCCCAGTGAGCATCTCATGCGGTGTCAGGCATGTCACTCGATTAGTTTGCATGCGGTAACTCATCAATGCTAACGGTAAAGCATCGACCCAATTAAGTTTAGTGTCTGCACAAATTTTGTTTAGTTTGGCTTTCAGGGTTCCATTAATTCTCTCTACCATGCCCTGCGACTGAGGGTGGTATACACATCCAAATCTTTGCTTTATCCTCAGCGCCTCTAGTACCAGTTTGACCACTTTCTGGATAAAAGCTGAACCATTGTCTGAGCTAACTTCTGTAGGTATTCCAAACCTTGGGATCACTTCATTTGTCAGGAATTTTACCACTGTCTTTGCCCCTTGATCTCTTGAAGGTACCACCTCCACCCATCTGCTAAATCGATCAATTACTACCAGCATGTATCTTTTCCCTCTCATTGTCTTTATCATGTCTACGTAATTGATCACTAAATGTTTAAATGGTCCTTCAGGTACAGGAATGTGACCTATTGGGGTTGTAATTCCCTTCCGAACATTATTTTGTGCGCATACCTCGCACTGTGACGAAACAAAGTCCACTGAAGCCTGTAAATATGGTGACCAAAAACCATCCTTCTTTATTTTCCTTATCACTTCCCTCCTTGCGCAAGGGTCCATCCCATGCGCTTCTGAAATCAGAATCGTCAGTAGAGGGGTGGGCGCTACCAACAAACCGTCTTCCCTGCTCCACAAGCCTTCCGGGTTCTGCTTGGCCCCCCCCTTTTTCTCCAAATTGTCTGTTCTGCCAAAGTTGCCTTACCTTGTATTTCAATTAGGTCCTCTACGTCAGGTTCTGGAGTTAGGCTTACCTGGGGGGCAATGACAGCTGACGTACACCCAGACGCTTTTCCGGCTGCCTCATCCGCAGCTTGATTTCCCTTTGTTATTACATCATTTCCCTTTTTGTGTGCCTGGCATTTTACTATAGCCAATGCTTTAGGTTTCATTATGGCTTTTATTAAGTCTAGAATTTGCTGACAATGTTGTATGGGATCTCCATTGCCTTTTTTAAAACCTCTCTGCTTCCACACTGCCCCGAACAAATGGCATACTCCATGAGCATATGCCGAATCAGTATAGATGTCTACTTTCTCACCTTCCATCATTTCACACGCAGCTGTCAGGGCTTTGATTTCTGCTAGTTGGGCGGAACACGGTTGGGGACAGGACTCCATCCTAATAATCTTATAGCTTGACTGATCCTGCTGCACTACTGAGAATCCTGCGTGATTTCCATCATAATCCTTATAACAAGAGCCATCTACGAACAGAACCTTTTTATCTGTATCCTCTAGTGGTTCTGACCGTAAATCTGCTCTCAATTTGGCAAATGCCATCGTCTTCCCTACACAGTCATGGGGTTCTCCTTCATAGTCTAAAGGGACAAAATCGGCTATATTACTGGTAGTGCATCTCTGTATAGTTATGTCAGGAAATGTCAATAGCATCTGATACGCTGCTATCCTGGCTGGCGTCAGCACAAATTTCCCTTTTTCCAGCAATTCTGCTACTTTGTGGTGTGTGTACAGAGTTACAGGATAGCCCAGGGTTACCGATGATGCTTTTTCATATGCATAGTACAGCGCCGCCAATCCCTGATAACAGGCTGGGTACCCCTGAGCCACCTCATCTAGTCTCGTACTGTAGTATGCTATCGGCTGCTTTGCTTTTCCTGTGCCTGCCTCTTGTGTTAGAACCGCTGTGACATAACCCTCCTGTCTATTGGATACATGCAAATAAAAAACCTTCTCGTAGTCAGGCAAAGCTAACTGCAATTCCTGCTTAATAGTATTGAAAGCTATCTCCGCCTCTCCATTCCACTGTAAACCGTTCTTCAAATTGGTATGTCCTGCTTCTTTCATTATCTTTCTCAAAGGTGCCACAATCTCAGCATATTCTCCTATCCAATCTGAGCTGTACCCTGCCATTCCCAAAAAACGTCATCATCTGCCCTACAGTCTGGGGTTTGGGGGCCTTAGTTATTGCCTCAATCTGATCTGGTGCTATCGCCTTCTCTCCCTTGGATATTACCCTGCCTAAGTATTCCACTTGCTGCGTGCAAAATTGCAGTTTATTTTTGGATACTTTATGTCCTCCGCGCACTAGCTTCTCTAACAGAGTTATAGTGTCCTGCTTACACTGTTCCTCACTGTGGGAGCAAATCAACAGGTCATCCACATACTGTAACAATGTACTTTCCAATGGTATGCCCTCTAGGTCTGCCTTCAATACCTGATTAAAAATGTGTGGTGAATGTTTAAATCCTTGCGGCATTCTGGTATAGGTATACCGAGCACATCTGTAAGTAAATGCAAACAGATACTGACACTGGAGCCAAAGGGCCAGAGGAATGCTGAAGAAAGCCGAACACAAATCGATCACTGAAAATTAACTTGCTTCTGGTGGAACATTAGTCAAAAGCGTGTGTGGGTTGGGGACTACCGCTGGCCAGTCCTCTACCACATCATTTACCGCTCGCAAATCATGCACCAATCTCCACTTAGATTTATCTGCTTTTAAGACTGGCAACAACGGGGTATTGCATGGACTGTTTGCTCTTTTAAGCACTCCTATTTCAAGCAACCCCTGCACTGTCGACGCTATTCCCTCTTCTGCTTCTGGTCTTAGTGGGTATTGTGGTCTCCTGGGTGGAATTGCTCCTTTTTTCAGCCTTATTTCCACCGGACTAGCTGTTTTTATTTTCCCTACGTCCGTGTCATGCTGTGACCACAGAATAGACAGCAACTCATCTAACCTTTTATCTTTCTGCTGGCCTCTTTCCTTTCCCAGCAAGGGCATATGTGGTTGGGGAGTTATTTCGACCTCTCTCGCTGTCCCTACCATATCTACACCTATCATTATTTTAATACAATCGTTGTCTTCTGATCTCCACACCTCTGGCGTGATTTTCCTCCACACTGTTACCGTTTCAGCACTCTTAACTAAAGGTCCTAAGTCTTTAGACTGATATCCCTTATTTACCAATAACGTTACGTGGGGCGCAGCCTCCGGTATCCTGTACCATTTTTCTAAAAAGGTGTTCCACTTAACTTGTAAAGCTGTCCCCTGCTTTCCAATTATCACAGCCCCCCCCCCCTTCCAGGTGCTGTTGCGTACATACCTCCAGGTGCCATCTCTCCTCTAACTCCCTGTTCTGAGTCTCGTCAAAAATCACTGTACAATGTAGCTCAGATTTGGGCATTACAGCCCTGGGTAATATAGCCTGCACGCCCTTTTTCCATTTTCCACAGCTTTCCTGAATCTGATCTGCGATGTCTCCTATCCAAAAGACATTAGCCTTCTTGTCTTCTTGCACTATCAATTGAGCCCCTGCTCTTTTTACACTCAGCCCATTTCTGGTGCATTCTAATTTTAATTCCAGTTTCAATAAGGCATCTCTACCTAACAAATTAATCGGAGTTCCTTGAAATACTAGCACCGGCAAAACAATTTCTTTATTTCCCATTCTCAACCGCAGTGGAGCCGTGCACTGTGTCAACTGTGTTTTCCCCGAGAACCCTACCGTCTTAATAAACTTTCCTGACATGGGAAGGTGAAGTGCATACTGTGGCTGTACGCAAGTGTACGTGGCTCCAGTATCTATCATCATTGGTGTCAGTTGCCCTTCTAACATAACCTGAACAATGGGTTCCTCTTCTGCCTCCCTTGTTATCATTGGGTAATGTCCCTTCCCACTCAAGTTCTCGGGGCACCCTAATACCTCGCATAGGGGTTCACAGGTCCGCTTGGGCCTGTGGGGGCTGGTCCTTGGCTGAACTTTAGTTCCTTTCTTATCGGTTCCTGCTGGTGTGTGACAGGCCATAGTATAAACGGACAATCTCTTCTCATGTGCCTGGCTGATTACATTCCCAGCACAATCTCTCTACCTCTCTTTCCCACTGTTTCCTCACTGGTCCCCTTTGCCCATAGCTCCTCTGTCCCCCTCCTTGGGACTTCCAGTCCTGTCTGGGCTGTTTGAATTCAGTCTGTTCCTGATAGGGCATTTGTGGGAAAGTTCCCTAAAAGACATTTATTCAGAATGGAGTTTTCCAACCCTTGTCTTACAGTATGATTGGTCCCTCCATATAACAGTGCTTTGTCCAGTTCGATGGCTGTACTCGAACTGGTGGTTGCTGGCAGCATCTTTTTGTTTTTCTCTTTTTCCTTCTTTTTGAGTTCTTCGAGCTGCATTTGTATTAACTTTCTTTGCACCTCTTCCTGCTGCTCAGCCAACCTTCGTTTGTCTTTCTGGTATTTCTCAACCGCATGGACTACGTGGTCTCTAAATTCTTATAGGGTCTTTGACGTCAGCCCAACAACTTCCTCAAATTTGGATTTTACTTGTGGAGGCATTGCATCCAAAATGCTATGTCGGAACAGTGAGGTCATAAATAAGCTATTCTCCACCTCTTGCTCAGTCTCCAGTCACCACCTTTTCAACTGGTTTTCTACGTAGGCTGCTGGGTTTTCAGTGTCTCCCAGTGGATCCCCTTTTAAGGCTTTGTGGTCCACGTTAGGTGGATAAAGCTTTCTGAGGGACTGCCATACCCTCTGCCTCACTCTGTCAAACCCGTCTCCATCAGTTCTCGGGACGTTCGAGTTTACTATGCCAACCATTTCCATTAGTTCGTTAAATTTGGAGGTTCCCATCAACCTTATCAACAGTGCCTTCAAATCTCCCATAGCCAGTAATCGTCCCGCTGTTTCTTCTTCAAAGGCTCTAATCCATTTCCCTACTCCTTCATGTAAATTGGGCAGAGTGTTTTTCAGCCCTTCTAGGTCCTGGGATCCCCAAGGGATATACTGCACTTGTCCTGATCCTTTAACTAACAACGGCATCATTCTTCCTCCTTCTTCCCACCTGCCCCGGCTCTCCTCCTCACCTGACTCCCCAACTATCTCAGGGTATGTCTTTACTGCCTCCCACACAAATGTCTCCGGGGTCTTGCTCTTCCTGTGGAGTCCTCCCTTTCTGTCTTGATTCAATATTTGGTTGGCCCCTAGAGTATTTTTCGCATCTCTCCTGGCAATCCCCTTTCAGTATCTTATGTAGCTCTCTCTCTACTTCCGCAAGTCGCTCCCCTACTGCCTCCTTCTTCTCTTCTTGGTTTCTGCCTCCTACCTTTTCCCCACATATTCTCGTATCCTCTCTCTTTCCACTTAACTCTTGCTCCTCCGATGAGTCACTTTCTTTTCTAGTCTGTTTATTTCTATGGTATAACTGATACTCCTCATACTCCTTTTCCTCTCTCAATTATTTCATCTGTTCAATCCCTTCTTCCATTTCTCTCTCTGTACCTGTTCTATCTTTATCCTTTCTGCCAGTAACTCCTGCCATATCGCCGCTTTTTCCTTCCCGTATTGTTTTTTCTCCTCTTCATTATCCCAAACCTGTACTTCTCCCTGCATGTTTACTGTTCCCGTCAGCAGGGGGCACTGCTTAGGAGTTCCTTCCTCATTATAGGGAGGGGGGTTTTCTGTTTCTTTCGCATCCGGGTACGGAGCTGAAGCCAGCTTCTCACCGTACCCTTCCCTCTCTCTAACAGGCTGTTTCTCCAGCACCTTAGTGTTTTCCTCGCTTGTAATCAATCCTCAGCCTCCTCAGCCTTTCCCCCTCCGTTCTGAAGAGTTTTAGCACTTCCACTTCTCGTTCTCTTTTTTGCCCTCTTTTCTTAGATTTATCTTTTGGTTTGTAATTTTTAATTAGTCCCTCCATTTCTTCGCACAAACTTACATCAAACGTTCCTTCTCTTGGCCACTTTGTGACCAGGTTTTTGGTTCTTTTTTCCCATTTTCCTGAAGATTTTGTGATCTCATTTTTAATTAACGGGAATTTTTTGCTCAGAATCTCTACTGCTGTTCCTTTACCTGTCATGTTATTCGCTCTTTTTAAGGTATTTCAGAGATTCACAGTTTGTTTACTGGATAATATTATTTACTCTAGTCTAACACCACGTGGACTTTTTCTTCCTAGTCTAACACCACGTGGACTTTGTCTTCCTAGTCTAACACCACATGGTCTTTTTCTTAACTAAACTTACTGTAATTCTATGCCTAGTCTATTTTCCTTTCCCTGCCCTTTCAGCCCTTCGTTTCATATGAAGCGGTACCCACAGGAATTTACCAACACCTCGCCTGTGCAGACCCTTATCTCTTAAGGCGGTATCCACGAGGATTTTCTACTCTAATTCTATTCTATTTTCCTTTCCCTGCCCGTTCAGCCCTTCGTTTCATACGAAGCGGTACCCACAGGGATTTACCAACACCACGTGGAATTTTTCTTAACTTAACTTATTAACTTATTTGTACTGCAGCGTTCTTGATCAATCCTCTGAGCCTCCTCTGTTAACCCCCAATTCTGCCAGATTCTTTGGACCGGAGAGACCATTCGGCAGTGGTTCCACACTTCTGAGACTCCAAGACCTCCCCAAAGCCAACAGAATTCTTAGTCCAAATTGTCGCGAAAAGCACTTACCTTTTGTTTGGGTGCATCCTTAATTCTGTTAGCCTTGTGGGGGTCCCTAGAGGACTGGGAAGCGTCCCCAATCTGCCGTTTCCTTTCCGCGGGTCTCTATCCGGTCCTGCCGCGGTCGCCAATTTTGTCGCGGTTTCTCGTGCCCCACCAATGACCAAGAGATGCAGAAGATTCTTCAAAAAGGGTTAAACTTTAATTTGCAAATCAAAGCTGAGACAGTCATTGAGCTAATCGCTGATTGCCCCCTGTTCCTCGGACACAGCATATTTTATAGCAATCTCCTGGTCCAGTTGCATTAGCATATGTAATCGATCTATAGTTGCGTATTACACGTACCTCACGTACATCATGTCCCTATAGTTTCTACCCATTGACTTAATCATGTTCTAATCTACATCTTTTAGCTACCTCTCATTAACACACCATTGTCTTCTACATTTTTAGGATACATGCATAGCAAATAATAGTCCTAGGATTATGTGACTTAATTATGTTCTAATCTACATCTCTTTAGTTCTTCGGCTACCTCTCATTAACATACTATTGTCTTCTACATTCTTAGGATTTTAGTCTGCTACTAAATTGGGTACATGCATAGCAAATAGCAATCTCAAAACTGACCAATGTTCTAATCTACATTTCTTTAGTTCTTTAGCTACCTCTCATTAACATACTATTGTCTTCTACATTCTTAAGTTTTCATTCTTCTACCCATGCATATCAAATAGCAGTTTCAATCAAATAGCAAGTTTCAAAACTGACTTCATAGTTTTGGTAAATTTATACTTTTATACTCCAATAACAGCAAGGGAGATGAGGCTGAGGACAGAGCTATGGTGGAAATCTTTGTCACATGGTACGAGCAGAATCATCTGCAGCTTAATGTGAAAAAGACTAAGGAGCTGGTGGTGGACCTGAGGAGGGCTAAGGCACCGGTGACCCCTGTTTCCATCCAAGGGGTCAGTGTGGACATGGTGGAAGATTACAAATACCTGGGGATACGAATTGACCATAAACTGGACTGCTCAAAGAACACTCAGGCTGTTTACAAGAAGGGTCGGAGCCGTCTCTATTTCCTGAGGAGACTGAGGTCCTTTAACATCTACCAGACGATGCTGAGGATGTTCTACGAGGCTGTGGTGGCCAGTGCTATCATGTTTGCTGTTGTGTGCTGGGGCAGCAGGCTGAGGGTAGCAGACACCAACAGAAACAACAAACTCATTCGTAAGGCCAGTGATGTTCTGGGGGTGGAACTGGACTCTCTGGCGGTGGTGTCTGAAAAGAGGATGCTGTCCAAGTTGCATGCCATCTTGGACAATGACTCCCATCCACTCCATAATGTACTGGTTAGGCACAGGAGTACATTCAGCCAGAGACTCATTCCACCGAGATGTAACACTGTGCGTCACAGGAAGTCATTCCTGCCTGTGGCCATCAATCTTTTCTAATCTTCCCTCGGAGTGTCAGACACCCTGAGCCAATAGGCTGGTCCTGGACTTATTTTCACTTGCAAAGATTAACTTATCATTATTTAATTATTGATGGTTTTATATTGCTATATTTCTACACTATTCTTGGTTGGTGCGACTGTAACAAAACTCAATTTCCCTCAGGATCAATAAAGTACGTCTGTCTGTCTGTCTGTTCTACAGGTTCCACAGTGTTAAAATGAGAGAACAGTTGCTGTAGATTTTATCCGTCATCTTTACAAATCTACATACGAATTATCACCGAAAGTGACTTGTCATGAGGGGTATCATCTTCAAATGAATGACCACATCACACCCAGGCAAGGGTTAACACATAAGTGGTCTCCACAGGATATCCCAAATCAGATCCACTTCGACGGATCAAACGAGGTGACAACCACACATTCGATGTACGGTGAATGGATAATTAACCCACCCTTGTGGGCAAAGGAAAGTTCTAAACAGTGACCTTTGGCCACTAGTTCCCTGGTTTCAATCCTTCCATTTTTCATCCGTCTCCGTCTGACTGAGTGTCTGTGTCCTCGGTTAAAACTAAACAAGCTGCGAGCGATGTAAAGAAGCTGCAAGTCAGACTGATTCACCTTCTTAATCTCTCTTAAAATGACAGTCCATATCAAACGAAACCCAGGGATTCATAACAATGGCCACGCCCCACTATGAACTGACTTGTGTTCCAGTACTTGGGATGACTGAGTGAATCCTTTCCCACAGACTGGGCAGGTGAACGGCTTCTCCCCAGTGTGAACTTGCTGATGTCTCTGTAGGTTGGATGACCGAGTGAATCTCTTCCCAGAGACTGAGCAGGTGAATGGCTTCTCCCCAATGTGAACTCGATGATGTCTCTGTAGATTGGCTAACTGAGTGAATCTCTTCCCACATTCTGAGCAGGTGAACGGCTTCTCCCCAGTGTGAACTCGCTGATGTACCAGTAAGGGGTATGACTCAGTGAATCCTTTCCCACATTCTGAGCAGGTGAAAAGGAACTCCCCAGTGTGAACTTGCTGGTGTGCCAGTAGTTGAGATGACCGAGTGAATCCTTTCCCACAGACTGAGCAGGTGAACGGCTTCTCCCCAGTGTGAACTTGCTGATGACTATGTAGGTTGGATGACCGAGTGAATCTCTTCCCACAGACTGAGCAGGTGAATGGCTTCTCCCCAATGTGAACTCGATGATGTCTCTGTAGATTGGATGACTGAGTGAATCTCTTCCCACATTCTGAGCAGGTGAACGGCTTCTCCCCAGTGTGAACTCGCTGATGTACCAGTAAGGTGTATGACTCAGTGAATCCTTTCCCACATTCTAAGCAGGTGAAAGGCCACTCCCCAGTGTGAACTCGCTGATGTCTATGTAGGTAGGATGACTGAGTGAATCCCTTCCCACACTCTGAGCAGGTGAACAGCCTCTCCCCAGTGTGAGCACGCTGGTGCGCCATTAGGTCAGATGACTGAGTGAATCCTTTCCCAGATATTCAGCAGATCACCAGCCTTTGCCCAGAGTGAACTGACTGTTGGGTCCACAAGTGGGAAGACTGACTGAATCCTTTCTCACACACAGAATGTGATGAATGGCCTTGCCCAGTGTGAACTTGCTGATGTACCTTCAATTGTGATAACCGAGTGAATTCATTCCCACTGTTTGAGCAGGTGAACAGCCTTTCTCCTGTGTAAAATGACGGGTTGCCAGTTGGTCAAATGACTGAGTGAATCCCTCCCCACAGTTTGAGCAGGAAGGATGGTCGATTGAATCCCTTGCTCCACTTCTTAAATATCTGGACAGAGACAACCAAACTGGTGTGCCGTGTTTGAACTTCCTGGAGACAAATTCCTTCTTGTTTTTAACCTGTAAAAAGATTTACAAAATCGATCAGTGGGTTTAGGACAACATTTCAGATGAGATTACATGAGTTGCCAAGGTTTGATCTGGTATCACACTGTTACAGTGAGGTTCTACCCAAGTTGGACAGAGAAATCATCTCCTGACTGGGCAGAGTGCTGGTATCTGGAATGACCATCAATTCCCTGATGCTTTTCCTGTTTCTATAAGAATGGGGCATTTCTGCCATCTCCAGTTTGTACCTTGGCTGAGTTGGACTCTCTCCATTGGTATTATTCCCTGTTCCTGCTGAGCTGCATGGGTGCCTGGCCGCACAGTAACTGAAACACTCTCATGCAATTAGTCTTTCTTGATGTGCATCTGGGATTTTCTTTTATGTATTATTAACTTAAAGTGCCACAGTTTTAATGCCATATAAAAAATTCCTGTTGAGGTGAATGGTTGGTCCACACAGCTGTTAAAAAGACAGAGTGAATTTTTGTAATATTTCACATTCTTGTAGAAAATTACAACACAGAAACATGCCCTTTGGGCCATCTAGCTGTGCTGAACTACTTAATCTTCCCACTCCCATACCCCTACCATGCAGGTACCTACATGAACCTCTGAAATGTTGAAATCGAGCTCGCATGCACCACTTGAGCTGGCTGATCATTCCACACCCGGATGACTGTGTGTGAAGAAGTTTCCCCTCATGTTCCCCTTAACATTTCACCTTTCACCCTTAACCCATGGCCTCTGGTTGTACTCCCACCCCATCTCAGTGGTAAAAGCCAGCTTGCATTTACACTATCTATGCCCCTCTATCACAATCAAATCTCCCCTCAATCTCCTACAGTCCAAGGAATAAAGTCCTGACCTGTTCAATCTTTCCTTATAACCCAAGTACTCCAGACCTGGCAACATCCTTGTGAATTTTCTCTGAACTTTTTCAAAGTCCTTACATCTTTCCTATAGGTTGGTGACCAAAACTGCACTCAGTACTCCAAATTAGGCCTCACCAATGTCTTCTACAAGTCAACATAACACCCATCTATTGTTGTCAGGACTCTTGTTCATGAAGGCCATTGGGCTAAAATCTTCCCTTCCGTCTCTATCTAACTGTGATACCACTTTCAGTGAATTAAGGACTTTCTTCTACAAGAGGTCCCTTTCTTCTACAACACTCCTCTGTGCCCGACCAGTCACTGTGAAAGACCTCCCTTGGTAGGTCAGACCAAAGTGCAACAACTCACACTTGTCTGCATTAAATTCCTTTTTCATTTCTCAAACCATTTTGCCAGCTGGTCCAGATCGCACTGCAAGTTTAAATGCTTTTTTGGCATTGACTAGATGGGACAAATAGCCTGTTTCTTTACTGAACTTCTCCATGTTTCTATGGCAGAGAAGCTGACCAAACTTGTTTGGAAGGGAAAGGGTAGGGGTGACAATTGAGCAGCCGTGGCTGGGGTTTCTGGAGCAATTCGGGGCCTGAGTGATTCCACAGAAGTGGAAGCATTAGAAAGACAGGAGGACACAACTGTGGCTAAAATGAGAAGCCAAAGCCAACATAAATGTCAAAGAGAGGGCAAACAAAAGAACAAAAACTTTGAGAAACCAAAAGAAGACAACAAAAAAATTCAGATGAGCTCAGTGCATGGAATCATGACTTGTAGTCATTAATGGGTCTCGGTAGCACCCAACAGTCTGAGCCATTTAGAGGAACAAAATATACGAGGCTTCAATTTCTCTTCAAAAGCAAGGTTCCCTGGACCAGTTACCTTTCAACTTTCATTTTGGCAGCCACATACAAACTCTGCATCCTCAAAAATTCACATCTGAAGGCCTCCCACTTACAGGTACTCCTTTGCCAGGAGACAACCTGTCCCAAACCACACTTGTCAGATCCTTTCTGATACCATCAAAATTGACCTTTCTCCAATTTAGAATCTCAACCCGTGGTCCAGACCTCTCTTCTTCCATATTTACTTTGAATCTCATGGCATTATGATCACAAATTCTGTCACCTGCCCTGGATCATTTCCTAACAGCTTATGCACACTTCTACATCAGGAATTCTACGTACTGATTAAGGGCACATTTGACAAACTCTACCCCATCTAGTCCTTTTACAGTGTAGGAGTCCCAGTCAATATATGGAAAGTTAAAATCACTTACTGAATCAACCTTTTTGTTTATTGGCTTGGTCTGCAATCTCTCTACAAATTTGTTCCTCTAAATCCCTCACACTGTTGGCTGCAACCAAGTCCCAATATTGGTTACAATATCATAATTCCCTGTCCTGAGCTCATCTGGCTTTCCTACGATGCTTCTTGCATTGTGATATACACAGCTCGACACATTCATTGCACCAGGCTCAACCATCTAACTGCTGAATCTATGATCTGAACAGCTGACTGGTGTCAAGGAAACAAACCCTCCATCATTGTCACAAAAACAAAGGAGCTGATTGTGGACGACAGGAGGAATGGAGACAGGATAACCCCTATTGACATCAATGGATCTGGGGTTAAGAAGGTGAACAGCTTTAAGTTCCTTGGCATAAACATCACCAAGCACCTTACATTGTCTGTACATACCAGCTGTGTTGTGAAAAGAGCACAGCAGTACCTCTGTCACTTCAGATAGTTGAAAAAGTTGGGGATGGGGACCAAAAGCCTGAGGACTTTCTACAGGGACACAATTGAGAGCATCCTGACTGGCTGCATCACTGCCTGGTATGGGAATTGTACTTCCCTTAATTGCAGGAAACTGCAGAGAGTGTTGCGGACAGCCCAGCACATCCGTAGTGGTGAACTTTCCACTATTCAGTACATTTACACAGACAGGTGTATAAAAAGGGCCCAAAGGATATCAGGGACCAAATTCACCACAACCACAAACTGTTCCTGCTGTCACCATCCAGGAAACGGTACCACAGCAAAAGGACCAACAGGCTCCGGGACATCATCTTCCACCAGGCCATCAGACTGATTAATTCATGCTGATACAATTGCATTTCGATGTTATATTGACTGTCCTATGTACAAACTATCTATTATAAATTACCATAAATTACACATTGCACATTTAGATGGAGACATAACATAAAGATTTCTACTCCTCATGTTTATGAAGTATGTATCTAATAAAGTCAATTCAATTCAATTCACCCTCTCCATTATCTGTTTGGTCATTCTGGCTCCCATTCCCCTTACAGCTTATTTTAACCACATCACCCGCTCCACCCACACTAGCACTAGCATGCCTTACCACTTGGATATCAGTTCCCTCTTGTTCTGTTCCCCTAACTAATGAGTCCCCTATCACCCCTTTGACTTTTCTCTGTCAGGTAATCCCCTTCACCACCAGTTTCTAAAGTGGTCTACCTTTTGTTGTGTTTGATGGGCACTAGAGTACTCTGCAATGGCTATTTAACCTCATTCCCCTTCCTGACTCTCTCCCAGTTTCCTGTGTCCGGTACCTTGGGTGTAACTCACCTCTCTTCATGTCATATCTATCACCCCCTCCAACTCCTGGATGATCCGGAATTCATCCATTTCAGGTTCCAACTCCTTAACGTGCAGGGTGCACATCTTGTAGGTGAGGACATCAGGGACAATGGAGGTCTCACCACCTTCCCACCAATGTCCCCTCTAATTTGTAATGACCAGTGTGCACATAAATCATGTACTGTGCACTTTTTTTTTAAATTAGTGACATGTGCACAGTGAATTTTATACAGAGAGGTAATCGTTTTCACAGCTAGCAAATCACTGTTGATAAGTTCTTTGATCTCCCCTGGGTTTGATCGAGTTCATCTGCACTCTCACACAACCTATGTCGCAGGCCTGTAACAGGTAATGAAGGATTTTCTCACCAGAGCTTTTGCACATTGTCCATATGTGGTTTACTTGCTAAATTATGCTTTAAAAAGTCAGATTTGCAAATATTACTCAAAGTCTTTCCACTTGCAAATTCTCCAGCACCTCTTGCATTGCCACAATACACACAGTTAACACCAGTTTCTATATTGGGCATACATATTTCCCCTGAACCCTCCTGACAAATTGAGGATATATAAAAAATTCATTTTGAACCTGTGTAACCTCTGGCTAAAAGAATAATTGGGAGTGAATAGGAATTTTGAACTGAAGTGAACTCAGTCTTCAGCGTTTAGCTAAGACAGACTCATTACCAGTTCTCTGTGGCTTGCAGAGAGACACATTGAGAGCTGATAACATTATACATTGTATCCTCGTTTGAGTAAAGGGAGGAGGACTCACTGATAAGGACAGGAATGAACATCTGTTTGTAATTAAGTCAGGGCCTTGCAAAGGGAATAACTGATAAGGACTGGACAGTACATCCATCTATAATTAAAACCATTTAGCAAACTCTGATTTCCAAGTAATTAAGTTTTGCACCAACACACTTAGTGGGCGTACCAGTTCAAATAACATCTTACAATATTAATGTATGGGATGTACTATGTATAAATATATGGCTGTAACCTAAGTCATTCGACTTGTCAGAAGGTGGCAGTGGTTACGTGCCTTATCTTTGAACTGGGTCTTAAACTCCTGCAGGCATTTGAACGCACAATAAACCGTGGTGTCGATAAGAAGCTGGTCTCCTGAGTTTTATTCAGATTCAACTTTAACATTTGGCATCACGAACAGGATCCCAATATAGGGAGTGCCAAGCAGACGGGCTGAGTGAGTAGCTGGACCACTCTGGGGACTGCGGAAACCAAACGGGAGCCCAATGGGTATTTTAAATTTGTCACTCACCGTTAGTTCCTTTGGACGTACGGTGCCTCACCCAAGGCTGATCACATACCTTGATAGGATCGGGAAAGAATTTGTTGGGAGATTTGTATAAGGGAGGCAAAATTTTACTAAGTGGCCAGGAGGCAGACATGCCAGGTAAATTCATCAATTAAGCAGGAGGTACCAGCCGGGTAAATTTATCTCATTGTTAATTGAGCAGGAGGCTTTGTGCCTTGATAAATTACTTAGAGACCATCGGTCAATTGCAGTCAATTGATACAAGTGGGTCAGCAGCAGCCCGACACAATTTGTGTGAGAGTTCTCCAGACAAGGAAAAATATTTGTGAATGTTGAGTGCAGTGCTGAATAAGAAATTGGGGAACAAAATGTGGCCATGGATGGGGGAGGGTGCAGGAGCCTGGGTTATTACTTCATGAGAACAAGCAGTAAATTTGATTTGGAAAAAGAACTGAGGAAATAAGTGGAAATTGTTGAAAAGGGATTGGAAGGAAAAGGCAGATGTAAAGCAGAACTTTGCTGGCTATGCCACTGGTGGCATAATGGCTTCAGCATTGGACTTCGAGGCGAGAGGTCCCGAGTTCGAATCCAGCCGACCCCCTTGCACATTTTCATCTGTGCTGGGTTAGAGCTGGTGAACAAAACAACTCACCCAGCAGAAGGCAATGGCAAACTACTGCTGTAACTTTCCTTGTACGTGATTTCCCAACACCACACAGCGGCGTGGAAGGAATTCCTCGGCTAACTGGAAAAAATTCAGGATGTGACATACCTTTAAAGTGGAACAGTATATTATCAGCAAGTTGGAAAAATAATGCATGTGATAAAGGGATTGAGTAGTGGTCACCAACCATTTTAAGCCCAAGATCCCCTACCTTGGCCTTAGTAAAATGCAAGATCGACCCAGATCAATTAGCTACACGCATGCACACCAGGGCAGAAAAGACCGGAAGTAAAACCCCACAACCTGGAAGTAGAAATAATGTATAAACACTGGGGCACCCGCCCTTTTTTTGCACCGCAGACCGGTTTAATATTGACAATATTCTTGTGGACCGGCCGACGGGGGATGGGGTGGGTGGGGGTGTTAAACACGATAGGAATACAGCGATACTCGAAGCAGGTTCCTTATGTCCAGTCTATTCCGTAATTCAGTTTTTGTGGAGCTCGGCACTTAGCTTCTGTCCCGCGCTGCTCACGTTTCCTCCGCTGAAAAAACTCAACACGTTTTCGTTTAAGTGCAGGGTGCTTGGACTCGGGGTACCAAAACAGTTTTGAGGGCTTCATTGCCTCATTGGACAGCCTCCTGCCCGCCCGCCGCCAGATGCCTTGGCTTGGTTTGGTTGGTCGTGGGTCGGGTGAGAGGACAATGTCAGGGCCGGAGGTCCCTGTGCCGGGGCCGTGGCTGTCACAGTCCGGAGTGACCAATCGAGCAAGGAGTGTGACAGGGCACGAGCCCGCCCCCACTTGTAGGACCTATCAGCCGACAAAAGTTTGTTTCAGTAGATGCCAACACAGATGCCTTGTGCAGGAAGGCACAGAGTCGACTATACTTCCTTAGAAGGTTGGCGTCATTCAATGTCTGCAGTGAGATGCTGAAGATGTTCTATAGGTCAGTTGTTGAGAGCGCCCTCTTCTTTGTGGTGGCGTGTTGGGGAGGAAGCATTAAGAAGAGGGACGCCTCACGTCTTAATAAGCTGGTAAGGAAGGCGGGCTCTGTCGTGGGCAAAGTACTGGAGAGTTTAACATCGGTAGCTGAGCGAAGGGTGCTGAGTAGGCTACGGTCAATTATGGAAAACCCTGAACATCCTCTACATAGCACCATCCAGAGACAGAGAAGCAGTTTCAGCGACAGGTTACTATCAATGCAATGCTCCTCAGACAGGATGAAGAGGTCAATACTCCCCAATGCCATTAGGCTTTACAATTCAACTGCCAGGACTTAAGAACTTTTTTTTAAAGCTATTATTAATGCTTTTTGAGTTAGTGATTTAGATGCATATCATATTATTACTGAGATAAGTATTGTATGTAATTAGTTTTTGCTACAACAAGTGTATGGGACATTGGAAAAAAGATTGAATTTCCCCATGGGGATGAATAAAGTATCTATCTATCTATCTATCTATCTATCACAGCACGGTAGCTGCTCTGATACCTATGAAACGCTGAGCCCGAATTAGGTCGTCTGCGAATACTTTAGCACCGGATTCCCCACGAACATTCAGTGTGCTAAACAGGTTTAGAGGCAGCACTCCAGGCCAGTGGTGACGGCACTTCCCACCGGCCGCCCGAGGCCAACTGGTGATCTCTGGCATGAGGGTGTCACTGCAGTTAGGCGACTGATGACCTCGCGTGCACTCAAGTTCAACAGTGGGCTGGCAGTGAATGAGGAAAGGTGCAGCTGACTCATGTTGTTTCCTCGCGGCCCAGTGGTTGGGGACACTGTGTAGTTACACGCATGTAGAAAGAATGGAACTAAAACCCCACAACCCAGAAACAATCTTTCAACAGTATTTGTGTATTTATTTTGTTACGTACCCGTGACACGTGACAGTGGTACCCTTGTCACGTGACTGGGGTTGAAGTTATACTGGACTTGAGGTAATGGTCTTGTGATGGTGGAGTGATGTCATTTTCCTGCCAGTAGAGGTCATGTGACAGGTTTTTTTTACAGGGTAGAAAAGCAAGACCCACCCTGTCAGGTGGGGCAGTTCGTGGCTAGATTTGCCAAGATGACTTCATGTCACTGTGTGATTTAATGGGATGACGCAGTTTAGTTAAAAATGAAGTTTTATATAATGCCTAAAGTTTAAAAGGTCATCGCCAACAGTTTCTTTGCTGATGGAGAGTGAAGAAAAGTTTGGAAGATAAAAATCGAGGAGAATCGATTTTCGACGGTGGATTGGTCTCGACCTTATTTGATCCTCATTCGGAAGGATTTCGTTGACTATTCTCGTGTTAGTCTCCGCTGGGAATAGCGGGAGATTGAGAATAGTGTGGAAGGAAGGTCAGTACCTTTAAGCCGTTATATTTAATAAAATTCGACGTGGGAAAGTTCGACGCCAGGGAATCGAAGGACATCGACGTGGAAGAGAATTTACATCACTTTAAAAAGTCTCTCCTTTTAAAAGTACTGTGAGCTTTTGAACTTTCGGCATATCGCTCTAAAGAACTGTTTTCTGTCGGCATACCGCTTTAAAGAACTGTTTTTTTTTCAATACCGCTTTAAAGACTGTTTGGGACTGCAAAGCTATTAAGAACTGTTTGAGCAGCTGCCCAGCAGCTGAGTTCCGGTCATGTTTGAGTTTGTTTACTTTTGAGGGGGGGTTTGTTTTCAGTGTTTAATAAACGTGTTATTTGTTATAAAAACCCTTGCCTAACTCATCTATATTTATTGTTGCCTGAATACGTAACATAATTATGGGGGCGACGTCCGGAATTGGATCGTTTGAGTTAAATGTTTTTTGAATTTTGAATCGGTGTTTTGGTAACGGGGATTGCTCGATTCTTTTGTTTGATTGGCTTGTGAGTGGTATTCGGCAACGATGAATATTGATGAGTTTCTGGATTCGCCAGCCGCGGATTTGTTAGCGAAGGCGAAAAAAATTGAAGTATCTGAGATTGCTAAGAGATTGCAACTTAAAGGTATTTTGGCGACTGCATCAAAAGCTGTAATACAGAGAAAAATCGCATCACATTTTGTGGCTTCGGGTGATTTTGATGAATCGATTTTAGAATCGTTTCCAATAAGTGATCTGGAGATACAGTTGCAAATTGAACAAAGTAAAGCAGAGTTGGAGCGTTATAAATTAGAATCTGACCAGAAAAAGAGAGAGTTTGAATATGCAATGGTGAATTTAAGGTCTGAGAATCAGTCTTCTGATTCTAGAAAACCGTTTGTTGCTAGCCAAGAAATTAAATTGGTCCCTCCATTTAGTGAAACAGAAGTGGAAAGATATTTTCAACATTTTGAAACTATTGCTTGGATGTCAGACTGCCCGAAAGATAAATGGTCAGTGTTGTTACAGAGTGTGATTAAAGGCAAGGCACAACAAGTTTACACAGCTTTAACTGCTGCGCAAGCACTTGATTATGATATTGTGAAAACAAATATTCTCAAATCATACGAATTAGTCCCAGAAGCGTATAGGGAAAGATTCAGAAGTTTGAAAAAGTCTGTGGAAAAGACTTATGTGGAATTTGCCTATGATAAAGCTATGTGTTTTGAGAGATGGGTTTCTTCTAAAAATGTAAATGAGGACTATGATACATTGAAAGAGCTGATTTTGATGGAGGAATTTAAAAGAAGCATTCCTGTTGAAGTAAGGACCTACTTAAATGAGAGGGATACTGATAAATTGCAGGACTGTGCGAGTTTAGCTGATGAGTATGTTTTAATCCATAAGAATAAATTTCCTCAGGGTAGAATTTTTAAGAGGAAAAATAATATGGAGACTCAAGGTAAATCAGAAATTAAATCAGAGGTTAATGAGAAAGGTAAGGAGGAAGGAAAACCTGTGAAGGAAAGACAGTTTGGTCTTATTTGTAACTATTGTAAGAAGCCTGGCCATGCAATAGCTAACTGTTTCAAATTGAAAAAGAAAGAGAAGGAAGCAGTTCCAGATGCTTGTGTGCAACATACTGAAGCACCTGTAAAGTTACAGGGTTTGGTAAACACAAATGAGGATTTGTTAGAGTCTGACCAAGTTAGAAAGGGATATGATCATTTTATAACTGAAGGGTTTGTATCCTTGAAAGAAGGATCTACTCTGGTGCCAATAAAAATTCTTAGGGATACTGGAGCTTCTCAATCACTGATGTTAGATAGTGTGTTGAAGTTTAATGAAGAGAGTGATACTGGTGAGGTAAATTATATAAGAGGTGTTGGAAGTGATTTTATGCCTGTACATTTACATAAAGTAAATTTAAAGTCACGGTTAGTTACAGGATTTGTTAAAGTAGGATTACAGCATAGCTTACCTGTGAAGGGTATTTCTTTATTGTTAGGTAATGACTTGGCAGGTGGACAAGTTTTTCCTGAAGTGCATTTGACAATGGAGTCAGCGGAACCAGAGGTGAATTCTAACACAGATTCTTCCTGTGTTGTGACTAGAGCTATGGCTAAAAAAATTGATGTGCAGAATGAGGTTGTTACTCATGACTGTTCAACTCAGGATTTGAGTTGAGGATGTGTCAGAGACTTTCTTACCTTCGTTGTTTGAACTAGATTCTGGGAGTAAGTCTGACTATGAAGATTTATCTCTGTCTCGGAAGGAGATGATAGCAGAGCAGAATAGAGATCCTGAGATTATAAAATTAAGGGAACAAGCTTTACTAGGTAGTGAAATTGAGAAGGTGTCAGTAGGATATTACTTGGAAAAAGGAGTGTTGATGAGGAAGTGGAGGTCGCCTACAATTCCTGCAAGTGAGGAATGGAATGTTGCTTACCAGGTGGTTGTTCCTAAAGTTTATCGGAATGAGATTTTGACTTTAGCTCATGGTGTGCCTTTAGGTGGACAGCAAGGGGTAAGGAAAACTGTGGACAAGATTTTAAAACATTTTTACTGGCCTGGTTTAAGAAAAGATGTGGCGATGTTTTGTAAGACGTGCCATACTTGTCAAATTGTGGGTAAACCAAATCAGGTTACACCAGTAGCTCCATTACAACCTATTCCAGCATTCGGTGAACCGTTTTCTAAAGTTATTGTAGATTGTGTTGGTCCATTACCAAAGACAAAAACTGGTTATCAGTATTTGTTGACTATCATGTGTACTTCGTCTAGGTTTCCAGAGGCAGTACCACTTAGGAATATAAAAGCTAAAACTGTGACGAAGGCTCTTATAAAATTCTTTACTTATTTTGGATTGCCTAAGGAAATACAAACTGATCAAGGCAGTAATTTTATGTCTGGATTGTTTCAACAGATAGTTTATAAATTGGGAGCTAAGCAAATCACTTCGTCTGCATACCATCCAGAATCGCAAGGGGCCTTGGAGAGGTTTCATTCTACTCTCAAGAATATGATTAGGACATATTGTGTGGAAAATGAAAGTGACTGGGATGAGAGTATAAACTTACTTTTATTTGCAGTAAGGGAATCGGTACAGGAATCTTTAGGTTTTAGTCCATTTGAACTTGTGTTTGGGCATAGAGTTAGAGGACCTTCAGCTTTATTGAAGGAACAGTGGATTAGTAAGGAAGTGCATACTAATTTGTTGGACTATGTTTTGAAATTTAAGGACAGGTTACATAAAGCTTGTAGTTTAGCCAAGGAAAATTTAACGTTGGCTCAGGAGAAAATGAAAACTTGGTATGATAAGGAAGCTAGGATGAGGATGTTTAAGCCTGGAGATAAAGTGTTGGTTCTTTTCCCAGTGCAGACAAATCCTTTACAAGCTAGATTTCATGGTCCTTATGAAATTGTGTCCAGAATCAATTATGTGGATTATGTAATAAAAACTCCAGATCATAGAAGGTCAACACAACTTTGCCACATAAATATGATTAAACCATATTTTGAGAAACAATCTGATACTGTGACTGTTGTGGTTAGTGAGAATGAGTTTGATTTAACTGGGAACATGATAGATAATTCATCTGACTTTCATTCTAAATCTAACATTGTTTCTGTTAGGTTACCTAATTCGACCATTCTGGAAAATATGGATGAGAAATTAGCACATTTACAGCTAGAGCAGAAACAGCAGAAGAAGGAATTGATTTTTAAGTATAAGGATTTGTTTCCAGATGTTCCGAGAAGGACTACTATAGCTTCACATGATGTAGATGTTGGAGATGCCAAACCTATTAAACAACATCCATATAGGATGAACATGGAAAAATGTGAACTTGCTGAGAGGGAAATTGAATACATGTTAGAGAATGATATTATTAGACATTCTAACTCGAATTGGAGTTCGCCATGTGTTATGGTGCCAAAACCTGATGGTAGTATTAGGTTTTGTACGGACTATAGGAAGGTGAATGCTGTAACGAAAACAGATGCATATCCAATTCCTAGAGTAGATGATTGTGTAGATAAGGTTGGAAAAGCAAAGTTCCTTACAAAGATTGATTTATTGAAAGGGTATTGGTGTGTTCCATTAACGGACAGAGGTAGAGAGATTTCTGCATTTGTAACTCCATCTGGGTTATATGAGTACAATGTTCTTCCATTTGGGATGAAGAATGCCCCAGGTACTTTCCAGAGGATGATTAATTCTGTGATTCAGGGATTGAAAGATACTGATGCTTATATTGATGATTTAGTGACAGGAAATGATACTTGGGAAGCACACATAATTGCGGTGGAGAAATTGTTTGAAAAGCTTTCAAAAGCTAACTTGACTATTAATTTAGCCAAGAGTGAATTTGGACATACCACTGTGACTTACCTTGGTTATGTTGTAGGTCAAGGTAAGGTAGCTCCTGTTCAGGCAAAAGTTCAGGCAATTTTAGAGATTCCCACTCCGACGGGGAAAAGAACTCTCAGAAGATTTTTGGAAATGGTAGGATATTATTGAAAATTTTGTAAGAATTTTGCTAATGTTGCCCTTCCATTAACTAACCTTCTGCAGAAGAATGTGAAGTTTGTGTGGACAGTGCCTTGTCAGGAAGCATTTGAAAAATTGAAAACAATGATATGTCAACAACCTGTGCTTAAGGCACCTAACTTTGAAAAACCTTTTTCATTAGCTGTAGATGCTAGTGATGAAGCTGCGGGAGCAGTGTTGATGCAAAGGAATGAGGATGATGAGGTTGATCATCCAGTAGCATACGTTTCTAAGAATTTTAATAAGCATCAAAGAAACTATTCAACAATAGAGAAATAATTGTTATCTCTTGTTTTAGCTTTGGAATATTTTGAGGTATATGTTGGTACAACTCAAAAACCACTTATTGTTTACACTGATCATAATCCGTTAGTTTTTCTGAGTAAGATGAAAAACAAAAACAGAAGATTGTTAAATTGGAGTTTGATGTTACAAGAGTACAATATTGTGAATACTCATATTAAAGGTAAAGATAATGTGCTGCTGATTGTCTATATCGATGTTGAATGTACAATGTAATTTTTTTTTGGAGTGGTTTTTTTATTGTAACACTCCTACTGTATTGTATATTGTGTATGTTATATGATTTATACATTTGGTTTTTCTTGTAAGTTATTGTTAAAAATTTTTGTTCTTGACAGACCAAAAATGTTTTTTTTTGGAGGGAGGTGTTACGTACCCGTGACACGTGACAGTGGTACCCTTGTCACATGACTGGGGTTGAAGTTATACTGGACTTGAGGTAATGGTCTTGTGATGGTGGAGTGATGTCATTTTCCCGCCAGTAGAGGTCATGTGACAGGTTTTTTTTTTACAGGGTATAAAAGGAAGACCCACCCTGTCAGGTGGGGCAGTTCGTGGCTAGATTTGCCAAGATGACTTCATGTCACTGTGTGATTTAATGGGATGACGCAGTTTAGTTAAAAATGAAGTTTTATATAATGCCTAAAGTTTAAAAGGTCATCGCCAACAGTTTCTTTGCTGATGGCGAGTGAAGAAAAGTTTGGAAGATAAAAATCGAGGAGAATCGATTTTCGACGGTGGATTGGTCTCGACCTTATTTGATCCTCATTCGGAAGGATTTCGTTGACTATTCTCATGTTAGTCTCCGCTGGGAATAGCGGGAGATTGAGAATAGTGTGGAAGGAAGGTCAGTACCTTTAAGCCATTATATTTAATAAAATTCGACGTGGGAAAGTTCGACGCCGGGGAATCGAAGGACATCGACGTGGAAGAGAATTTACATCACTTTAAAAAGTCTCTCCTTTTAAAAGTACTGTGAGCTTTTGAACTTTCGGCATATCGCTCTAAAGAACTGTTTTCTTTTGGCATACCGCTTTAAAGAACTGTTTTTTTTCAATACCGCTTTAAAGACTGTTTGGGACTGCAAAGCTATTAAGAACTGTTTGAGCAGCTGCCCAGCAGCTGAGTTCCGATCATGTTTGAGTTTGTTTACTTTTGAGGGGGGTTTGTTTTCAGTGTTTAATAAACATGTTATTTGTTATAAAAACCCTTGCCTAACTCATATATATTTATTGTTGCCTGAATACGTAACAATTTTTCTTTTCTTTTTTCGGGATCTACTGGGAAAGTCTCAAAGGTAGACGAGTCGATCGCAATCGACAGGTTGGCGACCACTAGGATAGAGTTAAGTACTGCAGAAGGAACACCAAAGGTTGGGAGATGTTAAAAACAGAGTGTGAATGGATGGGCGCCGAAAATGACAGCAGGAAAAACAACGTAAGCAAACCAAGGCCGGTCTACATAGGAGAGAAGGGCAGGAATGTCAGTCTAAAGTTAGAACAGATAGGGAAACACAGGATCCCGAACCCGTGTCTGGCATATCGACCCTGTATGAGTTTTGTAGCCTGCTAAAGCACTTTTGCAGGAGACCAAGCCTTTAATGATGGGAATCTGTCCCCCCAATTTAATACCCTACTGCTCCAATGCTTACCAACTAAGTTAGCCAACATCATTAACAAATAATATGGATTGGCCTGACAATGACCAAAATCGAATGCAATGAGCTTTGACATATCATTGGAACAGGGCTTTCGAATGCCAATCAACCCCGAAGAGAACTAATATTACAGGTGAATGGAGACTGCCTCTGTCTGTTGATAGAGTAGCACTAATTCTGTGCTGCTCTTAGTTTTCTCTCCCGCTCACAGCTTAAATTTTGAATTTCAAATTTTTAAATTGCTGATTCTTGAAGGGGAGTGATATGTCTATGTCTACGAGAAGTGGGAAGAATCTGCATGAATCTACTGACAAAGGTAATGAAAAAGGAAAGACGCCGAAGGAAAGATCTGATGAAATGCCATCATGGGCTGAAGATATCGTTCGGACACTGAAATCAATTCAAGATCAGAATAAGGCAATTAAAGATCAACTGGAAAAGAATATAATGAAATGAACTTATTTCTGGGAAAGCTTAAAGATATGGAAACTCAAGTTTCTAATCATGACGAGGAATTGACGTCAACTAAGCAAAAACTGTCTGAAACTACAACCCGTTTGGAAAAATATCGTTAATAAGATTATTGATTTGCAAACTAAGTCTCGCAGAAACAACATACGAATCGTTGGATTGCAGTAAGGAGCTGAAAATGGAGACTTAATGGTTTACTTTGGTAAGCGCTTTCATGATCTATTTCTGACTATTTCATCACAGCTACCTGCTATTGAAAGAGCACACAGGCTGTCCACTTCGAAATTTAAAGACTCAACCAGACCAAGATTTATTTTGGCTTGTTTTCATCACTTTAAAATTAAAGATCAAATAATGCGACAGGCAAGAAAACAGAGTTTTCAGATTCAATGAGTCTGAGCTCCGTTTTTATGAAGATTATCCAAAAGAAGTAATGGAACAAAGAGCAAGATTTGCTTTGGTAATGAACCAAGCATATGATAAGAAACGATTTCCCTCTTTGAGTTACCCAACAAGAATGAAAGTTTTTCCTCCTAATTCTTCCCCATGTACTTTCTTTGACCCAAAAGTCGAGCTGGATTTTGTCCAGGCTATACCTGTCACCACCACTGACGTTACTACTGAATGAACTATCTGAAAAGCTGTTTGATTATCTGTATATTACTCACACTACGAAAAGAAGATATATGAAGGCTATTTGGATATTTCATTGACAGATTAATAAAAGAAGAAAACCTGCTCATCATTACATCCTATTGGATTTTTTTTGGAAAGAAGATTTACGGATCAAGTTTGACTGTTTAAATGGTTAATTACATATTTGACTGAGAAAAGAGGATAAAAGGATTTGTTCCTTTTATCTAATATTTGGTTTGATTTTTTTTGTTGTTTCTTGAATTACTAACTGGCAGTTTTTTCTACCAACTGGGTTTCTTTTCATATATTTATCTGGGAGGTTTAAGTTACTATGATTTTACTAATTAATATTTCCATCTATTTAGTTCAGTTAAGTATACTATTAACTTTTTAAAATCTGTTTTATTATAGCACCCTATAACTGAATTTAAACTTTTCTTAGGGATTTAAATCTAAACTTAAGATGGTGCTGGTTTTTCTTTCTAAGATATTATATTATTTTGGTTCTTTTTCTGTTTAACACCTGATAGAATGTAAACACTCTCCTTTGTTGAGACTTTACTGTCTTTCTTGCAAGGTCATTTTATATATTTTATGTACTGGCTGGGGGGAGGCAGAGACGAGACCAACAGATTGGCCCATGTCTTCGCATCTATCTTAGTTCACTTGCCTTTTTCAGGCTTTTGGGAGGGTGGGTGTGTTTAGAGTTAGGAGTTTTTTCCCATTGGGTGGTTCCGGAGCATGCGTGTTTTCTATATGGCTTTATTCTTCATCACTGCCATCTTTGATAATCCCGTATTGGTATGTGTTCTACACATGTATAAAGTAAATTAGAATAAAATTATAGTACGGCAGTTAAATGGATTAATGTAATAATTTGGAATATACGTGGTTGGAATTATCCTATTAAACAAAAAAGACTTAAAATTATTAATCGATTCCAACCTGATATAATTTTAGCTCAGGAGATGCTTATCAAGGCAGGAGATCAAAATAGATTTTATCGCTGGTGGAATGGAAAACAACTCCATGCTACTTCTCAGAGCAAAACTAAGGGTATGTCTATCTTTATTAAATCAAATAGATTTACTCAAGAGGATATTGAGTCAGATTCTAATGGTAGATTTTTAATTGTTAAAGGAGTGATTTGTAATAGAAAGGTTGTTTTGGTTAATTTGTATGGTCCTAATTTAGATGATCCTGCTTTAAAAAAAAAAATTGCTTTACTGCCAGATTTAAATGAGTATGTCTATCTATCTATCTAATGGGTGGGGATTTTAACTGTTGCTTAAATCCTATGATTGATAAAAGCTCAACTAATCAATGACTTCCAAATCATTTTGTATCAGTTATTAACTCTTTTTTGACCAATTTTGGGTTGATCGAATTATGGAGGCATTTACACCCTGATAACAGAGAATATTTTTTTTCCATGTTTATAAAATATATTCAAGGACTGATTATATTATAGTTGATCCCTGTCTTTTGCCTAATGTTAAAAACTGTGAATATGACGCTATTGCTATACCTGATCATGCACCTTTGAGTTTGTCCTTTGAATTTGACGATGACATTTTTGGCCATCCACCATGGCACATGTCTCAGACTTTATTACAAAGCTCTGACTTTATCAGTTTTATCGAAAGCCAGAGAAAAGAATTTTTTTACTTTTTAATGATATAGGAGGTATGTCTAAATTAATTATATTGGATACATTCAAAGCATTTTTATGTGGTCAGAATATTTATTATTCAACTAAACTTAAAAAACAGACTAAAGCAAAATTAGATAAAATTTCAAAACAAATTAAAGATTTAGATAATATCTATGTGACTTCCCCTAATATTGACATTTAAAAAAAGGGTGGAACTTCAATCATAATATAACCTATTATTAACTCATTCAATTGAAGGTTATCTACTTAAGCTAAAGACCCAATTTTATATGTTTGAAGATAAAAATAATAAACTACTTGCATTACTTGCAATTAAAATCAGCTGGAGCCAAGAGGCAAATTTTGAAAATTCATAAAAAAGATGGTACCCTGGCTTGGGATTAAGAAGAAATTAATAAGATTTTTCAAGACTTTTATACTGAACTTTATAAATCTCAATGTCCAGTGGACTCTTCTGAAATGACTGTTGTTTTTTTTTGGTTTTTTTTTTATGAACGATGGCCTTTCCTAAAATTTCTGTTGAGGATCAAAAAACTCTGGATCCCTAAATTACTGAATCCAAAATTCATAAAGCTATTTTCTCAATGCAATCTGGTAAGGCCCCGAGACTTGCTGGTTAACCTGTAGAATTTTATAAAAAATTTGGAAAATTGCTTTCTCCATATATGTTGGAGATGTTTAAAGAATCTTTTGTGAAAAGTGATTTACCCTCTACTTTTTATTAAGCTTCTATTTCTTTAATTCTCAAAAAGGATAAAGATCCTTCTGATTGTGCCTCATACAGACCTATTTCATTATTGAATGTAATGTTAAGATTCACTAAAAGATAATGGCCAATCTGTTGGAGAGTATTTTGGGTAAAATCATTTTTAAAGATCAAACAAGCTTTATAAAGGATCATTATTCTTTCTCAAATGTTCGGAGATTATTTAACATTATATATTCACCTTCTTCTAAAACTCCACAATGCCTTATATCTTTGGATGCTGAAAAAACATTTGATTGAATCGAAAGGAAATATTCATTTAATACTTTAGAAAAATTTGGTTTTGGTATTAATTTTAATAATTGGATTAAAATAATATATAAAGCTCCTATTGCTACTGTTGTCACTAATAACTGTAGGTCTCCTTTCCTCAGCTATCATGGGGGACAAGCCAAGGTTGTCCATTAAGTCCTTTGTTATGTAACTTAAGATTAGAGCCCCTTGCTATTGCTCTTTGTGAAGCCGAAAATATTCGTGGGATTTTTGTGAATGAGACCATGCACAAGATCTCTCTTTACACTGATGATTTATTGGTATATATATCCAAGCCTGAATAATCTAATCCTGCTTTGCTAAAATTATATGACAAATTTGGAGACTTTTCAGGATATAAAATAAATTTTAGTAAAAGTGAATTACTTCCTTTAAATGAATCTGTCTCTATATATGACAATATTTATTTTAAAGTTATGGATTATTTTAGATATTTATGTGTTATAATTACTAAAAAATATCAGGATCTTTATAAAGCCAATTTTCCTCCTTTAATGGACTTTTAAGATTTGTTTTTACAAGACTGTTTAATGTCTTTTTCACAGTTAATGGACAAATATGATATCTCTAATACACATTTTTCAGATATTTACAGGTTGGGAATTTTTTACGTGATTTTTTACCAATTTACCCCATGGCCTGCTCTTTAAATTTGGCTTATGCTATTTTTCAGTTTAAATCTTGTCAAAAACAATTAATAGCAATCCTTTATAAACAGTTAATGAATGCTCGCATGTCGCCTAATGATAG
The DNA here is from genome assembly GCF_048418815.1 of Hemitrygon akajei. Classification (NCBI taxonomy): domain Eukaryota; kingdom Metazoa; phylum Chordata; class Chondrichthyes; order Myliobatiformes; family Dasyatidae; genus Hemitrygon; species Hemitrygon akajei. The sequence goes on along the minus strand of NW_027331939.1, from coordinate 4,327,557 downwards.
GGTTCAACGCACCTGGGAAGTACAACTTCAACATTCACTTTCAGATAATCAGTGGAGTAAAATTTATTATTTAGTCAATAATTCACCTATCTGAACATGCCATATCTAAATTCAGTTTAAGATAGTACACAGGGCCCATATGTCCAAAGATAAACTGGTGCATATTTTTTCTAATATAAGCCCTATTTGTGACAGATGTAATGCAGAAGTGGCTACTCTAACTCATATGTTTTGGTCATGTGTAAGTTTCAACAATTTTTGGAGGGATGTGTTTGGAATATTATCTAAAGTTATAGATGTGGATGTTCAACCTAATCCACTTACAGCAATTTTTGGGATTATTCCAGAAGAAGCAAGCTTCCGCCCGACAAAATTTTAATATTTATTTCAGAATATTCCTGTTTTTGTTTACTAAGAAGTTTTTTGATCGGATTGATTCTATTATTCTATCTTTTATTTGGGATAATAAAAGACCAAGAATTGGTAAATGTCATTTGCAAAAGTTGAAAAAGGATGGTGGTCTCACTTTGCCTAATCTATGAATGTATTATTGGGCTGTTAACGCGGCGTATGTCCTTCTGGTTATATTAGGTTGATAGGAATGAACAGCCAATCTGGGTAGACCAGGAACTGAGAGCTGTGAAACAGTTTTATTTAACTTCGTTATTAGGAGTTACTCTACCTATACAATTAGCTAAAGTTGCTAATTTAAACCTATATCCTGTGGTTAAGCACTCTTTACAAATTTGGATCCAGTTCCGCAATTTTTTTAATCTTAAAAAAGTTAAACTTTGTAGTATAATTTATCATAATTACTTTTTTAAACCTTCTTGGAGTATTCCAATTTTTATTGCTTTGGAAAAGTAAAGGTATTAATTCTTTTTTGGATTTATTTAAAGAAGGCAGATTGATGTCTTTTGAACAATTTGTCGATAAGAATTCTCTCTTATATTCACATTTTTTACAATATATACAAGTTAGACATTTTTTTCAAAAATATTTAAGTAATTTTCCTTACATATTGGAGGCTGATTTGTTAGATATTATTATGAATATGAACCCCTTGTTGAAAGGTTCTTTTGGAAGAATTTATAATTTATTATTACAGAGGGATAAGCGTCCTTTACTTAAGATTAAACAGGATTGGGAGAAGGAACTCAATTTCCCTTTTATATGGGAGGATTGGACATGGATTCTGAAGCTGGTTAACTCTTCTTCGATCTGTGCTCGTCATTCACTGATTCAATTTAAAATTGTACATTATTACCATTTGACGAAGGAGAGACTTCCGAAAATATTTCCCAATGTTGATAAGCATTGTGATAGATGTAAAAATGAGATAGCCACACTGACACATGTGTTCTGGTCATGTTCTATATTAAAACAGTTTTGAAAGTCAATCTTTTCGACAATTTCTAAAGCACTCAGAATCAATTTACAACCTAATAAATTGACTATGCTTTTTGGAATAATTCCTCAAAATATCCATGGTGTTTCTGTGTCTGACCAACATGTTTGTTACATTGATAGCTAGGAGGGCCATCTTGTTGAAATGGAAGGATATATCAGCTCCTACTTTGTCACAATGGCTCTCAGGTGATGCTGTGTCTTGGAGAAAATTAGAAGTCGATCCTTTGTACCTTTATTTGATTTTGAGAAGAGATGGGGCTCATCTGCTCATTATTATCATTTCAGTTAACTGATAGATTTCCTCCACGATCTAAACGTAAATTTTTTTGATATATCTTTTCTTTCTTTTTGGCGGTTTGAAGTTTATTTTTAGAAGCTTTTTGTATGACGCATGGCTCTGGGGTTGTACCTCCAATGGGTTTCTTCTTTTTTTCCCCTCACTTTTCTTTTTTTTAGATAGATAGATAGATAGATAGATACTTTATTCATCCCCATGGGAAAATTCAACCTTTTTTTCCAATGTCCCATACACTTGTTGTAGCAAAAACTAATTACATACAATACTTAACTCAGTAATAATATGATATGCATCTAAATAACTAACTCAAAAAGCATTAATAATAGCTTTAAAAAAAAGTTCTTAAGTCCTGGCAGTTGAATTGTAAAGCCTAATGGCATTGGGGAGTATTGACCTCTTCATCCTGTCTGAGGAGCAGTGCATCGATAGTAACCTGTCACTGAAACTGCTTCTCTGTCTCTGGATGGTGCCATGTAGAGGATGTTCAGGGTTTTCCATAATTGACCGTAGCCTACTCAGCGCCCTTCGCTCAGCTACCGATGTTAAATTCTCCAGTACTTTGCCCACGACAGAGCCCGCCTTCCTTACCAGCTTATTAAGACGTGAGGCGTCCCTCTTCTTAATGCTTCCTCCCCAACACACCACCACAAAGAAGAGGGCGCTCTCCACAACTGACCTATAGAACATCTTCAGCATCTCACTACAGACATTGAATGACGCCAACCTTCTAAGGAAGTACAGTCGACTCTGTGCCTTCCTGCACAAGGCATCTGTGTTGGCAGTACAGTGAAAATTCACAAAATTTTCAATCCTCAAGATTATTTCCTCTTTTACGAGGCATTGTAAGTGTTGTTACTTCGATGCACTTGTGCTATTTTTGAATAATAATAATAATAATAATAATAAGATATGAAAAGAATATTAAAGGTGAATATGTTCAGTGGGAAGGAGGATGCGAGCGGGCTATATCTGCGGATCAGAAATGGGAACAACAACCTACCAAGGGACAGGTGGGGACAACAACCCGTTTAGAAATGGACAAGCAAGGATGCTTCCTACCGTGAGTACCACCCCTCAGGAAGAGCCCAGTGTAATATTGACAGTTGCTGCTATTCCAGTTCCGTTTATGATTGATATGGGGGCAACTACAACCACTCTCAATCGGGAAATAGTATCGGAAAAGGGATTGCAGTTATCAGACGCAACATTCACTCTGTCTGGGTTCGAAGGCACGAAACGTACGTATTCACATAACCAGCCACTGGAGGTGGAATTCCACGGGAACCCGTGTGAGGTTTCATTTACAGTCAGCACCCCACAGTTGGGGATGTAATCCAGCATGGAGAGACTTGCTCTGTCTGTTGGAAGTTGAGATTCTCTGCACAGGCAATGGTGTCACCCTGTGACAGGTGAACAACCGACAGCTTCCCCAATTTCCGACCCCCCAGTGGTAGGCACTTAATCTGGACTCCACTGCATTTGAACCCCTTCTGCCAGTGGTTGACCCCCATGTGACTCTGTGCTGTGACATTACGGGGTGCTCAGCTGAGGAAAATCAATATTATGCACCCCTCGAGGGACAGAAGTTCCCAGTCATGGTGATTGCAGAGGTTAAAGGAAAAGTGGGCAGTGCATTACTGGCCGAATTTCCGGATTTCCTTTGGCGACAGACAGAACTGGTGGTTCCCCATTCCACTGTTAGTGTTTGCCCTGGGTTCAAGCCAAAGAGCCCAGGGTTCCTGGCCAACACCTTGCTGAAACAAGCCTCCAGCACCGAGGGAGACGGGCAAGACTTGGCTGCGGTCCAACTCCGATACTGGAAGGAGTCTGAGGTGAAGGCGGGACATTTGGTAAGACACACTTTTAATATTGACCAATCCCAAGACGCTGTACCCCATCTCTGAGCAAATTCAGGCCATGAAGTCGGTCGCACCAACTGTCCCCCTGTCCGGATCACCGTGAAGGAAGACAGTCTCTCCCATCCATTCTGCAATATCCCCCTCAATCCCGAGACAATGTTTGATGAGGATGAAAGCTCTTTTGTGGATCCAGCAGGATAACAATATTCTGACTATGCAATAGTGATGGACAGTGAAGTAATTGAACAGGCCTCTTTTGAAGCAGCTGTCTCTGCCCAGAAGGCTGAGCTGTTTGCTCTGACTCGTGCCTGTATCCCAGCAACAGACTAAAGTGGGAACGTTTACACAGACTCCCGTTATGCATTTGGAATTGTACATGACTACAGGGCTCTCTGGGAACATGGGGATTCCTGACTTCCTCTGGCCACCCCATTAGTAATGTCACCTTTGTAAAGAACTTACTCACCGCTCTACAGCTACCTCGAGTTTTGTTCTTCTCAGGGGGACGCCTCTGAGGAGGAGTGAAAACTGTGGTCCCCGATGGGGTGCCAGAAAGACCCCAACATAGGTTTTTGGATCACCCAGCGGGACAGGTTTGTGTTCCTACACAGTTTTTACCAATATTGGTTGATTATATACATAATTGTACACACCTGGGAAAGGAGGGAATGGTTGGTATCCTGTTCCCTGCACACCGGGTACGACTCCCTTGACAGGTGGATTTTTTTCGTGTCTACAAGTTGATTTTATTGAATGGCCTAGAGCACATTGCTATAGATACTGCTTAGATATTATAGATGTGCTTAGTAGATGGATTGAAGCTATTCCAACTACCATTAATACTGTTATGACTGTTGTGAAGGTATTATTAAGGGAAATAATTCTTAGGTACAAGCCAGAGATGCTGAGTTCAACAATGGCTCACACTTTATGGTGAAAGTAAATGAAGGAGTATGTAACAAACTAGCTATCAAGCAACAATTCCACTGTGTATACCACCCACGGGCAGCTGGCAGAGTGGAAAGAGCCAATGGCACTCTGAAGAGTAAACTGGCCAGACTAACAGTGGAGACTGGACTCACTTGGTTGAAGGTCCGACCATTAGCCCGATTCCATATGAGGGTTACCCCACAGGGGAAAACAGGGCTGTCACCAGCTGAAATCATTTCTGGATGGCCCATGAGGACACCCTGGGAACAAAGTCTCAGGATTAAAGGCAAAGTGAATAAGAATAAGGAACCTTGGTTCTCGATGGATATTGGAACTCTGATAAAGAAGACAGAGATGTATGACATGTATAAGAAACAGGGAGCAAAGAAGGTACTTGAGGAGTATAAAAAGTGCAAACAAATACTTCAGGAAGAAATCAGGAGGGCTGAAAGAAGACATGAGGTAGCATTGGCAGTCAAGGTGAAGGATAGTAAGAGCTTCCACAGCTATATTAATAGCAAAAGGATAGTTATGGGATAAAATTGGTCCTCTTGAAGATCAGAGCGGTTGGCTATGTATGGAACCAAAAGAAATTGGGGAGATGTTAACTGGTTTTTTGTGTCTGAATTTACTAAGGAAACTGGCATGGAATCAATGGAAATAAGGCAAACAAGTATTGAGGTCATGGAACCTATACAGATAGAAGAGGAGGAGGTGCTTGCTATCTTGAGGTGAGTAGATAAATCTCCAGGACCTGACAGGATATTCCCTCGGACCTTGAAGGAGACGAGTGTTGAAATTGCAGGGGCCCTGGCAGATATATTTAAAAGTCATTATCTACGGGTGAGGTGCCAGAGATTTGGAGGATAGCTCATGTTGTTCTGTTGTTTAAAGCAGACTCTAAAAGTAATCCGGGAAATTATAGGCTGGCAATGTCGGTCATGGGTAAATTATTGGAGGGAGTACTAAGAGATAGGATCGACAATTATTTAGATAGACAGGGACTTATTAGGGAGAGTTAACATGGCTTTGTGCCATGTTTAACAAATATATTAGAGATTTTCGAGGCGGTTACAAGGAAAGTGGATGAAGGCAAGGCAGTGGATGTTGTCTACATGGACTTCAGTAAGGCCTTTGACAAGGTCCCGCATCGGAGGTTAGTTAGGAAGATTCAGTCACTAGGTATACATGGTGAGGTAGTAAATTTGATTGGGAATTGAGAATGGGAGAAGTCAGAGAGTGGTAGTGGAGGATTGCTACTCTGAGTGGAGGCCTGTGACTAGTGGTGTACCACAGGGATCAATGCTGGGTCCATTGTTATTTGTCATCTATATCAATGATCTGGATAATAATTTGGTAAATTGGATCAGCAAATTTGTTGATGATACAAAGATTGGAGGTGTAGTGCACAGTGAAGAAGGTATTCAAAGCTTGCAGAGGGATCTGAACCAGCTGGAAAAATGGCAGATGGAGTTTAATACAGACAAGTGTGAGGTATTGCACTTTGGAAAGTCAAACCAAGGTAGAACGTACAAGGTAAATGGTAGGGTACTGAGGAGGGCACTAGAACAGAGGGATCTGGGAATACTGATAGAAAATTCCCTAAAAGTGGCATCACATGTATATAGGGTAGTAAAGAGAGCTTTTGCTACATTGGCCTTTATAAATCAAAGTACTGAGTATAAGAGTTGGAATTTAATGGTGAGGTTGTATATTGCATTAGTGAGGGGGAATTTGGAGTACTGTGTGCAGTTTTGGTTACCGAATTACAGGAAGAATATTAATAAGGTCGAAAGAGTGCAGAGAAGGTTTACAAGGATGTTGCCGGGACTTGAGAAACTGAGTTACAGAGAAAGGTTGAATAGGTTAGGACTTTATTCCCTGGAGCATAGGAGAATGAGGGGTGATTTGATAGAGATGTATAAAATTATGATGGGTATAGATAGAGTGAATGCAAGCAGGCTTTTTCCACTGAGGCTAAGGGAGAAAAAAAAAAACAGAGGACATGGGTTAAGGGTGAAGGGTGAAAAGTTTAAAGGGAATATTGGTGGGGGGGTTGCTTCTTCACAACTGTGTCTGACTGGTACTGGCATAACTGGTTCTTCTGGGCACATTCTGTCTCACTCCCAACTATTTCCTACCTTCCTTTGTACAGGTATGTAATGTCTAAAGGACCAGTGTATGAGTAAATGAGACTCACCAAACTTTCTCCCGACTGAATCACTGGAATCTCCGAGTCAGATGGGTTCTCTCCAGTTGATGCTCTCAATCCTCGGGCTGGTTCACTTGTTGCTGTTCCCTCGTCTTCAGTCGTGGTTTTTCTTCCAATAAATCTCTCACTGCAGGTCTAACTTTAACATGAAAGATAATGAAGCACGTTAACAATGAAAAGGAGGACCAAACATTTCTGCATAATGTTACTAGGAACAAAACTCACTGAAATTTAAACGTTGGCAAATATAATGATCTCAGTGAACAATCTTTAATTGTCCCTCACACATCACAAAACAATACGGGATAAGAAGCAGCCATCATTCAGTCATGGTAAGACACAAGACACAGGAACAGAATTAGGTGATTCAATCCATCTGGTCTGCTCCACCACTCAACCATTCAATCATAGCTGATTTTTAATCCAACACCATATTCCTGCCTTCCTCCTGTAACCCTGAAACTACTCAGCAATCATCAGTATATTAATCTTCACAAATAGACCCAAATGGCAGCCTCAAACAAATTCTGCAGCAACAAATTCCACATATCAGACATCTTTTGGCCAAAACTTTTTTCTCATCTCAGTTTTAAAGGGAAGCAAGTTTATTCTGAGACAGTGCTGTCCGATCACAGACTCTCTGTCTAATGGAAACATCCTCTCCATGTCCACTGTATCCAGGCTTTTCAGCATTCGGTAAGTTTACTTAACCATACATCCCCCCACCACCCCCACCGTCCCTCTGAACTCCATTGAGCACAGGTCCAGAACCATCAAATGCTCCTCATATATAAATACCATCATTCCTGAGATTATTCATGTGAACCTCATTAGCAACAACTGCACCGGACACATTTCCAGGAATAACAGACAAATCGGTTCCAGGATACTTTACAGGGAAAAGTTGTGCTTCCTTTACTGTTATACTATCACTCCATTTCCAGGTTAAAACAGGACCATTTCAGGAAATTTGTATTACAGATCCTAGGATACAGATCTTGTCTTGTCTATACTGGACCGACCGCCGTCGCTGGGCTAGGAACGTGCAGGAGTAATGTATGGCTCAGCTCTACTGCGGGGAGCTGAGGCTCGAACCATTCTCCCCCTAGACTTCCCAGTCCCTCGGTAAAGCAGGCAGTGAAACCAAAGATCCCCACAATCTGGGACGTTCTCCTTTCTCACCCACCCCACTCCGGGAGAAGACACAACAGCCATAAAGCTCCAGGACAAATGCGAGGAGCCTCAGGAAACGGGGAGAGTTCGGGGAAGTTAATGAGACTCAGCGGCCAAAATCACACCACGTGATCTGGCGTCACAAAGCGGAGGGCGGGGCGAATCTGCGGCACACAGCCTCACGTGACCTGACGGCGGGACTTCCATTTCAACTCTGCGGAAACAGACAGCCTGGGCTCCTGGTTTGGATCGTTCAATGCAGATTAAGTGAAGTCGACACATTTCTGACGAGCCCAGATAGTTGGGAAACAAATGAGTTCCTGGCCCACAGTTCGGGGCTCACGGTCAACATCGGATCTCCCCGCTCGGGATCGGTCTCAATACTCACCGATGGGAAAGTGATATCTTCGGCACGCAGACAGAGATACCGACGGAAGAGACGAAAGTCTTTCACGAACACACAGCCGACCCACTTCAGCTGTGAGCAGAGAGGAAAACACTGTCCACCCGGAGACTGTGAACATGCGCGAAGAGATTATTACATCATCGGGAGGCGGGGCCTCGGAAACAGACACGCAGATGCTGCCCATTTGCGGTTAAATGGGAGGGGCAAACGGGATCACGTGCCAGGATTGGCGACCCCCCCCCCCCCCCCCCCCCCCGGCAGAGACTCCAGCTGCTCATTAGATAGATAGATAGATAGATACTTTATTCATCCCCATGGGGAAATTCAACCTTTTTTCCAATGTCCCATATACTTGTTGTAGCAAAAACTAATTACATACAATACTTAACTCAGTAAGAACTAACTCAAAAAGCATTAATAATAGCTTAAAAAAGTTCTTAAGTCCTGGCAGTTGAATTGTAAAGCCTAATGGCATTGGGGAGTATTGATCTCTTCATCCTGTCTGAGGAGCATTGCATCGATAGTAACCTGTCGCTGAAACTGCTTCTCTGTCTCTGGATGGTGCTATGTAGAGGATGTTCAGGGTTTTCCATAATTGACCGTAGCCTACTCAGCACCCTTCGCTCAGCCACCGATGTTAAACTCTCCAGTACTTTGCCCACGACAGAGCCCGCCTTCCTTACCAGCATTGGGGAGTATTGATCTCTTCATCCTGTCTGAGGAGCATTGCATCGATAGTAACCTGTCGCTGAAACTGCTTCTCTGTCTCTGGATGGTGCTATGTAGAGGATGTTCAGGGTTTTCCATAATTGACCGTAGCCTACTCAGCACCCTTCGCTCAGCCACCGATGTTAAACTCTCCAGTACTTTGCCCACGACAGAGCCCGCCTTCCTTACCAGCTTATTAAGACGTGAGGCGTCCCTCTTCTTAATGCTTCCTCCCCAACACGCCACCACAAAGAAGAGGGCGCTCTCCACAACTGACCTATAGAACATCTTCAGCATCTCACTGCAGACATTGAATGACGCCAACCTTCTAAGGAAGTACAGTCGACTCTGTGCCTTCCTGCACAAGGCATCTGTGTTGGCAGTCCAGTCTAGCTTCTCGTCTAACTGTACTCCCAGATACTTGTAGGTCTTAACCTGCTCCACACATTCTCCATTAATGATCACTGGCTCCATATGAGGCCTAGATCTCCTAAAGTCCACCACCATCTCCTTGGTCTTGGTGATATTGAGACGCAGGTAGTTTGAGTTGCACCATATCACAAAGTCCTGTATCAGTTTCCTATACTCCTCCTCCTGTCCATTCCTTACACACCCCACTATGGCCGTGTCATCAGCGAACTTCTGCACATGGCAGGACTCCGAGTTATATTGGAAGTCTGATGTGTTCAGGGTGAACAGGACCGGAGAGAGTACGGTTCCCTGCGGCGCTCCTGTGCTGCTGACCACCGTGTCAGACCTACAGTCCCCCAACCGCACATACTGAGGTCTATCTGTCAAGTAGTCCACTATCCAATCCACCATGTGAGAGTCTACTCCCATCTCCGTTAGTTTGTACCTTAAGATCTTGGGCTGGATGGTGTTAAAGGCACTAGAGAAGTCAAGGAATGTGATCCTCACATTAGTCTGTGGAAAGATGCAAACTTGCCGCTCACATCTCCTCTCACCTTAAATGTATTAGAAATTTCAACCCCCGGGAAAAATATATCGTCTGTCCACTCTATCTATTCCGCTTGTAATCTTATAAACGTCCATCCAGTCTCACCCCAGCCTGCGCCGCTCTGGAGAAAACAACAAAGTTTGTCCAGCCTCTCGTTATAGCTCAAAGTGACCTGTCACAGGAATACCGTCTTCCAGGGGTTACCACACAACATACCCAGGCAAGGGTTAACACAAGATATTCCAAAACCCACTCTTATGGATTATACGATGTGACAGCCACACACATTCGTTGTGGATCCGTGTACCGATGATCAACCCACTCTTGTGGGCATAGGAGAGTTCCAAGCCTCAGCTGTGACTAACTGAAGCGATCAGCTTTTCCAGTCTCAGTCTCTCTCTCTCTCTCTCTCTCTCTCTCTCTCTCTCTCTCTCTCTCTCTCTCTCTCTCTCTCTCTCTCCCCCCCCCCCCCTGACTGCCTGTCTGCAGATCGCTCTCTCTCAATTATGGTTCAGTCCACAGTCAGCGAAGTCAGCCTGTCACTGACGTCATTGCCCCGCCTCCTTGGAGTCTGAGATCCCTCTGATCATCAACACTGTTCAGGGTTTTGCATTTAACAGTGTACTGTCTCATACATTCGACCTACCGAGCTGCCAAGATGATAATCACTAATCAAATCTCACTGAGATTTCTCAGGTCCTGCCAAGTGCACAAGTACGGGAAGGTACAGGTACAGGGAAACACTGACTTGTGGCAGCATCACAGGCAAGTACATTCAGATAACACACGGAACACAAATTATACGATTCTCTGTCAGTAACAATCTGTAAATATGTTTTCAGTCATTAACAATATATAAAATACATTGTCTCATGATCAATATTAAAATGTGCATTTTGTGTCAACAACAGACTTGGAAATGTTGAATTTGGTCCCTGTCTCCATTCCTCCTGTAATCCACAACCAGCTCCTGTCTTTTTGTCACAATGAGGGAGATGTTGTTTTCTTGTCGGGGTGATGACTTCTTCTCTGTCGGCTGCCTCGTTATTATTTGAGATTAGGCCAGTCAGTGTAGTATAGACAGCAAATTTAATTAGCAGATTGGAGCTGTGGGTGGCTACGGAAGTCATGGGTGCACAGAGAGTAAAGGAGAGGGCAAGGTGTCACTCCTGTGTGGTATATGTGCTGAGGGTCAAAGAGACAGAGGTGAGGGAGCCCATTCTTACGAACTGCCGGCGATCTGACAAAAAGTCCAGGATCCAGCTACACAAGGCAGGGTGAAGGCCGAGGTCTCTGAGCTCCATGTCGATACTTCACGCCTTTGTATGGCTACTGCTCTGCCCATGACTGCAAGGAACTGCAGAGAACTTTGGAGAGCAGAGAACATCAGAGAAACAAGCCTCCACTCCATGGACTCTCCCTACACTTCCCCTCCCTCGGAAAAGCAGGCTATGTACTCAAAGATCCTCACAACCTGGACATTCTTGCTGCAAACCCGCTCCCCCATCGGGAAAGAGATACAAAAGCCTTAAAGCGCGAACCACCCGGCTCAAGGACGGCTTCCTGTCTGTGTTTATAAACCAAATGAATGATAAAATGGACTCGGCCTCACAATGTAACTCGACGTGACCCTGCACCATGTGTCTATCTGCACTGCACTTTCTCTGCAGCCATAATGCTTTGTTACAGTTACTGTTTTGTCGTTTTCATTTTTTTAAATTTTTAGAATCTTTTTTATTGGTACAGAATCTTGTACAGCTATAAAATGATACAAAACTTCAATAGATTAATATGTATGCAATTAATAAAGCTGATAAAAACTGATCGTAAAATATAAAATTGGAAATTATTTACATATATATATATAAAAGTATTTGGAAAAAAAGGAACCCCATCTAACTAGGGGGAAAAAACCAATAACTACACACATTTGACCATCATCTAAATATGAAAATAAGAAACATCAACCGCCATTTCGTATTTATAAAAAAAATAAATTTGGAAGGAAACCATACAGAGTAATTCAAATTAAATGATAATATTTGGCAAATGAACCCCATCTTCTTTCAAATTCGAATCGAGGATCAAAAGTTCTACTTCTATGTTTTTCCAAACTAAGACATAACATTCCCTGAGAAAACCATTCAATTAATGTAGGGGAAGAAATATCTTTGTATTTTAATAAAATAGCCCTTCTTGTCAGTAGTGTAACAAATGCAATTACATGTTGATCTGAAGGTGAAATACCCTGAATATGATGCAGAGCTATTCCAAATAGAACAGTCAATCTATTAGGTTGTAAATTAATTATCAGAGCTTTAGAAATTGTCGAAAATAAAGATTTCCAAAACGATTTTAATGAAGAACATGACAAGAACATATGTGACAAAGAGCTAATTGAGTTTTACATCTATCACAGCATTTGTCTATACTAGGAAATATTTTAGATAGCCTCTCCTTTGTTAAGTAATAACGGTGAACAATTTTAAATTGAATTAAACGATGGTGGGCACATACAGAAGAAGAATTTACGTTTTTCAAAACTCGAAGCCAATCTTCATTAACAAAGGCCATATTAAGTTCTCTCTCCCAATCTTATTTAGTCTTTAGTGATAGGTTCTCCTTTTGTAACAAAAATAAATTATAAATTCTGCTAATGGAACCTTTCACTAAGGGATTCGATTTCAAAATGTTATCCAACAAATCAGATTCTTGTAAATATGGAAACTTAGGTAAATATTGCTGTTAAAAATGTCCAATCTGAACATATTGCTGAAAATGTGTATGAGCGAGAGAAAATTTGTTAAATAACTCTTCAAAGGTCATCAATCGACAATCACAAAATAAATCTGTAAAAGAATGGATCCCGTTATTTTTCCATAGGAGAAAAATTGGGTCAGATGTTGAAGGTTTAAATGAAAAGTTTCGATATAAAAAACTGGACAACTTAAATTGTTTAAAATTTTTTAAAAAACGAAACTGAACCCAAATCCGTAGGGATTGTTTAATAACCGGGTAAAGATTTAAATTTGGAATTTTAGAGAGCTGTAAAGGTAATGGAGCTCCTAAAATTGAAGTTAAATAAAATTGTTTAACAGCTTTTAATTCCAAATCAACTCATAATGATTTTTGGTTCCTATCAAGCCAATATAACCAAAAACATAATTGTCTAATTTTCACAGCCCAATAATACAGTCTTAAATTAGGAAGTGCAAGTCCAGCATCTTTTTTAGATTTGTGTTATTGATACTTATTAATTCTTGGTCTCTTATTGGTCCAAATAAAGGAAGAAATAAGAGAGTCAATTTGATCGAATTTTTTTAGTTAAAAAGATAGGTATATTTTCGAAAATATATAAAAATCTAGGTAAAATCATCATTTTTACCGCATGAATACGACCTATTAAAGAAAAAGTAAGTGGATTCCATCTAGAAAATAGTTGTTTCATTGAGTCCATTAAAGGAACTATATTCGCTTTATAGAGATCTTTATGTTTTTTAGTAATTATAATACCTAAATATCTAAATGTATTAACAATTCTAAAAAGAATATCATCATATATACTAACATGGGCATTTAATGGAAACAATTCGCTTTTATTCAAGTTAAGTTTATATCCTGAAAATGTACCAAAATCTTTAAGTGTTTCCAAAAGATTAGGAATTGATTCCTCAAGTTTTGAAATAAAAACCAAAAGATCATCTCCATAAAGAGAAATCTTATGTATGGTTCCATTCATAGAGATACCGAAAATATTTTCAGCTTCACGTAGTGTTATAGATAAAGGCTCCAATACAAGTTTCAAAAATTAAAGGGCTTAATGGACATTCCCGTCTAGTGCCACGAGGAAGTGAGAAAAAAAGAAGACCTGCAGTTATTAGTAATGACAAGCTCAAGGGCGGCTTCCTGTCTGTGGTTAGAAGCCAAATGAATGATAAAATGGACTCGGCCTCACAATGTAACTGGACGTGACCCTGCACCATATGTCTATCTGCACTGCACTTTCTCTGCAGCCATAATGCTTTGTTACAGTGAGTGTTTTGTCGTATATCTGCTCAATGTACTGTTGTAATGTATCAATCTGTGTGGATGGTACGTCAGACAAGATTTTCACTGTGTCTCAGTACGTAATAAGAATAAACAAATACCCCGTTTTAATTGTGTGGAAATGTTAGACACACTGAGCTTCTGCTCTGAAACCGCAGAAGGAAACAGAACTGTTGTCATTTCTGAGGAATGCAAAAAAATAGAAAAGGCTTCAATCTCTCATTACGATCTGCAGTAACTGGGATCAGGTGACCGGTGGTGGGTCTCCCATATCAATATCAGAATCAGGTTTAATAGCACCGACATATGTCATGAAATTCGTTGTCTCTGCGGCAGCAGTAGAACCTAATTCATAACCATAGATTTTAACAATTGTGATTTAATATAATAATATAAATATTACATAGTTAAATTATATAAATAGTACGAAATGAAAAAAAAACGATGTAAGTTAGTTATTTTTTGTCGTATTTCAGCTCAATGTACTGTTGTGATGTATTGATTTGTGTGGATGGTACGTCAGGGAAGATTTTCACTGTAGCTCAGTACGTGATGATAATAAACAAATTCCCCATTTTAATTGTGTGGAAATGTTAGACAGACTGATTTTCTGCTCTGGAACCACAGAAGGAAACTGAACTGTTTTCATTTCTGAACTGAACTGTTGTCCAGCCTTTCGTTATAGCTCATGCCCTCTAATCCAGGCAGTATCCTGGGAAACCTCTTCTGCGCCCTGTCCAAAGCCCCGACATCCTTCCGAGAATGGGGGCGACCAGAACTGCATGAAACACTCCAGATGTGGTCTAACTAGTTTAATAAAACTGTTGTTACGAACTGTGACGTTTTAGAAACGAACCAACAACAATAGAATTCACACTGGAGTCTGGTTTTGATGTTAAAACCACTTTCTTTATGAGTATCTACTTGTCATATAGTAACTTAACGAAGTAAAGGAAAGTTTACACTGTTAGACGAGTTAGCTATGGGACATTGGAAAAAAAAATGTTGAATTTCCCCATGGGGATGAATAAAGTATCTATCTATCTATCTATCTATCTATCTATCTATCTATCTATCTATCTATCTAAGTGCCTATATGTGTAAATATAACTCCCAGACTATCCACCCTGAGGGAATAAATCTCAGAGTCTTGAGGTGGTAAAGTAGGATAGTTCAGTAATCCACGGAATAAATGACGGGAAAGAGATATTTGTAATCCAGGGTGAAACGTAGAGAAACGGCCGTTACTTCAAAATACCGTCGTCGAAGTTCTTATCCGTTGAATCCGTCCACATACGAGTTATCAGCGAAAATGACCTGTCACAGGAATACCGTCTTCCAGGGGTTACCACACAACATACCCAGGCAAGGGTTAACACAAGATATTCCAAAACCCACTCCTATGGATTATACGAAGTGACAGCCACACACATTTGTTGTGGTTCCGTGTACCGATGATCAACCCACTCTTGTGGGCATAGGAGAGTTTCAAGCCTCAGCTGCGACTAACTGAAGCGATCAGCTTTTCCAGTCTCTCTCTCTCTCTCTTTAGACTGGCCGACTGCCTGTCTGCAGATCGCTCTCTCCTTCTTGTGGTTCAGTCCACAGTCAGCGCTGTCAGCCTGTGACTGACGTCAATGCCCCGCCTCCTTGGAGTCTGCGATCCCTCTGATCATCGACACTGTTCAGCAAATCTAATTAGCAGATTGGAACCCGCCACTGCAGCCCCACAGTGCACTATGTACTGATTGCAAAGCTACGAAATTGCATGTGAATAGCCTCCCCCAACTCCACTCTTTCTGCGTCAGCAGCTGACTGGGGCACCTTATATCTCGCTGCCTCCGCCAGGACATTAAACTGTGAACAACTGTGGTCAGGGACTGATCTCTGGGGTACTCCAAACGCTACCTCCTTCCAGTCTGAAAACGACCCACTCATCCAGCCACACACTACCGGCAGTTTATCGATCTCCAACGAAAAACCCTAATCACCTACTCCCAATGTTCAATAGCATTGCTGACTCTGAATTTACCACCGTCAAATGCTAGGAGGGACATAATAATCAGAAAGTCTCTAGTCACAGCCGTGTAAATAAAATGTGATCTCAGTAGGTGTGTGGCGCATGCTCAGAATGCGAAGGAGACAGACAAACTGAGCCAAGTTACAGACTGATGAAGGGGAGGAATGATCCATTTTGATACAGAGAGGGAAGCAGAGAGTTTGATATTGTGCCTGATGCCGGAACTGCGGTCAGTTTGAAGATGAAGTATTATTTCTCCAAATTGTTTGGAGCTGTGACAGTGTTTTTATCAGAAGGCACTATGGGGACTAAAATTATCTGAGTTGAAATTTTGTCCTTCCCCTCATGGCATTGCATGGAGTAGACGTGTTTCTCGAACAGCTTCGTTCTTTTTAAGTTACTGAATCCAATCTGCGTTGATGTCTCGTGCTAAAACTTCTGGAAAAAAGAAGAGGATCCTTCTGTGACTGTGGAAGCTATTGCGGAGCTAATTCGGAAGCTCAGAGCGAAACGTCTGAACCACATTCGGATGTGTGTTTAAAGGTTACCACAGAGCTTAAACGAATTGAGATTCTGCTGCAGACTATTCAAAACACTTTGCAGGAACAGACTACTCAGATTCAGGAACATGAAGATGCTTTAACGAGACTCGATACTAAGACGGATGAGTTGGGGAAGTTCGGAGATAAACAATCGAAAATCGTTGAATCTCTAAGACGAAAGATTGTTGCCTTGAGAATAGATCAAGAAGGAACAATATACGTATTTTGGGTCTTCCTGAGTTGGTCGAAGGCAATCGACCTTCAGAATTTTTTGCAAAGCTCTTGGCTCGTATGTTTTCTGATGTTTTGGAGACTCCGCCTAGAATAGCCCGGGCACACCGAGCCCCAGTGTTTAAATCCTCTTCTCAGCAGAAACCTCGACCTGTGATCATTGCGTTTCTTGAAAAGAAAGGTTACTATAATTCGCCATCTTGTCCGTTAGGTATGATTAACTTTGAAGATGATAAGATAAGGCTGGTCGTTGATTATTTGCCCGGGGTATTAAATGAACGTTTTATGTATAAAAAAAAAAGTCATGGCTGAGTTATATAACAAAAGTTATAAACCTTCACTAAATTATCCCGCTCGCCTCAGGAAATGTTGTCCTTCATCCACTGACAAGCTTTGTAAACTTATAACAGTGTAGAAAAGTCAAAGGATCTGTGTATAGGAATCTCAACCACAACAGCTCATTAGCTCCGCTGTATCTGTCAGTTCACCAGCGCTTGAATGCCGCCGATCCTTTAATGTGGAGGCGGAGATGCTGGAGAAGACAGCGCCTCACTCGCTGCAAGGAGAGCTCGAACACGTGTCCATGTCCGTGATCTGATTGGATACATTGCCATGACGTTATAGCACCGTGACGTCATTCACTGACTCTCATTTCGGAAGGGGTTCATCCGGCCATCGCAGATACACCAACAGCTTCACACTGGGATGCGGCCGTTCACCTGCTCCGTGTGTGCGAAGAGACTCATTCAGTTAATCCACCTTGTGATGCTCCGGTGAGTTCACAATAAATAGAGGCCAATTTTCTGTCCGGAGTGAGCAAAGAGTTTTACTCAATCATCCCAGCTGCTGCAACACCAGCAACTTCACATCAGGGAGGAAGTTCAAATCAGCTCCGTGTTAAATGTTTAACCATCACGGTGACTGAAGGCAGCTGCAGGTTCATGAGGGACTGTTACTGTCAGATTCTGCAGTTCTTGCGGCTGCTCATCGCACCCAGGACTGAACCCTGGTCACTGAGCATTGGAGGAGTCTGTTCTGCTGATGTTAGCCTTAAACTAGACTGGTGTTTAATATTGTGGATCTGTGAAAGATAAATCAGTTCTGTATCAAATTCCGTGTGTCAGGTACTTACTGTCTCTACCACACTCACGATGCAAACTAGAGAGGCCACTCGGCCCATCTGGTCCCTGCCCATATTTCTTTTCCATATCAGTATATCAAAATCTCTCCCTGTCGTTCCCCTCTCACTCTCCCTGAGATGACAGTTTGCAACTAGTCACCACTCCGTGGGATAGGAGATTTCTCTTGAATTTCATAGAACTATAGAAATCTACAACACATTACAGACCCTTTGGCCCATAATGTTGTGCCGACCATGTAACTTACTCTAGAAACTGCTTAGAATTACCCTACCGCATAGCCCTCTATTTTCCTAAGCTCCATGTACCTATCTAAGAGTCTCTTAAAAGACCCTATTGTATCCGCCTCTACCACCGTCACTGGCAGTGCATTCCACACACACACCACTCTTTGTTTAAAAAACTTGGCTCTGATATCTCCTCTGTACCTACTTCCAAGCAGCTTAAACCTATTACCCCTCGTGTTAGCCGTTTCAGCCCTGGGGAAAAGCCTTTGGCTACCCACACGACCAATGCCTCTCATCATCTTATACATCTGCATGAATTTCCTGCATGATTTTCTCCAGGCTGAATAAGACGATGAGCTCACTGTGGTTGTGACGTTCTTCAGGGCTCTGGACGAAGTTGGTTAAACTCCTTCTTCCCCACTCTTTTCAAAGTTTTGGGTCATTTTCACCAATTTTAAAGGACTGTGCCTCAGACAGCTGGGTTGTTGCAATTGTTACGGACCAGCAGCAACAGATCACTAATGGAGTCTGGTTTCGATGTTAAAACCACTCTCATTAGTATCTGCTACAAATATAAAAGATTAAATGAAATAAACAGAAGTTTATTTGCGTATATACAGCTCCCGAACTCTCAAGCTTGAGAAACAATGCTTGAAGTCTTAAGATGATAAAGTGGAAAAGTTCAGTAATCCACGGAATAAGTGAGTGAGAGGAGAGATGTGTAAATCCACACGAACGTCTAGAGAGAAGGCAATTACGAAGAATTCCACACACATTCCACGCTGGGTAAACGAAATAACAGTCGCCGAAGATCTTATCCGTCGATTCGTTCCGAAATCCACTTAGAAATATCATCAGGTGACAGTGGCAGGAATATCGTCTTCAAGTGGTTACCACAGAACACCCCGATTCCAGGTAAGGGCCAACAAAAGTGATACCACAGGATACTCCAACAAATCCACACATATGGATTATACGAAGTGACAGTCACACATCTGTTGGGCACTACGTGCCGATGATCAACCCAATCTTTTGGGCATAGCAGTGACAAGCTGAAGTCTCTCTCTCTCTCTCTCTCTCTCTCTCTCTCTCGCTCTCTCTCTCTCTCTCCTCTCTCTCTCTCTCTCTCTCTCTCTCTCTCTCTCTCTCTCTCTCTCTCTCTCTCTCTCTCTCTCTCTCTCTCTCTCTCTCTCTTCCTCTCCCTCTCCCTCTATCTCTCTCTCTTACTCTCCCTCTCCCTCCCCTCCCTCTCTCCCCCCCCACTGTCTCTGCTGCAGCGCGTGTGTGACGTCACAGCCCCGCCTCACTCAGGCACTTAAAGCGACACTCACAGTAAACGAATCTGCGATCTCGCAACACAATGTACCTCTAAAGTCTGACAACAGGCTAGCGAGTGAAACTTCGGTGTTGCAGAATCAGAAACCAAAGTGTTGCCAGCCTGAGTCAGGTCTTTGGGGCTCCAGAGAGAGAATGGTCTAGAGTTTACGAGGAGGAAGAGGAAGAGGAAACAGACCAGCAGGATATGGCTACAAAAGGAAGATCACAAAAATTTGGAAACTGGTTGACCCAAAAAAAAAAGATGGTTAGTTTCTGCAAAATACTGGTGGTAACCAAAAGATCAGGCAACAATTGTGGAGAGGAATAAATAAACAACTTTTAGACCGAGCCTCTTCAGCATACCTAGACTGTGTACTCCGCTGCATAGTTGCTGCCTGAACTGCAGAGTTCCTCCAGCATTTTGTGTGTGAGCGTCTCTGTATTTCCAGCAACTGCAGAATCTCCTGTTTTATATCTGCATTTTACTTTGGCATTAGATACACGTTGATATTGAGTACATTGTTTACGTGAGCCGCTTTCTGCGTTAAAAGAGCTGCAGATTTTTTCGATACACCCGAAAAAAAATGAGATATGGACATTGAACCGGTGCTTCAAGAAATGTTTAATGGCACCGTTATTACCCATAAGGCCCTGCGGTAAGAATTTTTGTCAGGCACTGAAGAACTGATGAACTGCGCAGGCGTCAGGCTGATGATGTCCCCGAGTATTACGCATGCGTGCGGAACACAGAAGGCTTTGAAAATGTCGGTTGCAGGTAAGAGCGATTCTCTGTGTTTTTATCTTAAACTCCGACTTCGGGACGATTCCTGTGAATTTCTGACACCGTGGCCAGCAAACCCGGGACAGTCCTGCCCTCTTCCCTGTCTCTCAGCCCCACGATCCGTACACGGGCCCCGGGGAGCTTCCGGCTGATGAGGGAATGGGAACCGATGGATCTCTCAGACAGAGCTGAGCTCCAGCTATCTAAATGCAAGGATTAGGAACTCGGAGAAAGGGAACAAAACCCATCTGTGGACACTTTCTGGAGGTCCCAGATACGTATGTTCCACGACCACTGGACTAAGTGTGTAAATGTAGGAGGGGACTATGTTGAAAAATAGATGTGCTAGATTTTCTAAAATTGACTCCTTCAACCTTAGGCCACAAACTTAACTATCACCCCTTTTATATAGGGAAAAGCAGTATAACATTAGATGATCATCACCATAAGATGAAAGTTTAAATCTTAGCCTTTGTTTTAAATTAACACTTAGTCTTTCCTGTGATTAGAAAATAGGAATCTTGGCTAAATTACCAGACATAAAGTATGGTGAGGTACAGTGCTAGCATTGTAGATTAGCAAGGATTCTACTTTGGGTTGGACTTCCAGAGCACACTTACTGGATATCCACAGGACAGTATTGTTGAAGACTAAGACAGTACTTTCAAATAGAATTGGAAAGGAAATGAGAGCTTTTACCACCTGGTCATTTGCCACCTCTTCTTGTGATTCTGCTCCTAAATGTGAAGACATGGAGAAGTGAGTTTAAAATTATGCCATCGAACTGGTTGTAAGAATGGACCACACCTATTAGTCCTCATTTGCTTTATTCAGAGCCTTGTCAATAGCATGAATAACTGAATAAACATTTCATTAGAATGGGGTGGATTAAACTGAATATATAGGATCTTTAAATCATACACCTTCCCAGTTATTATTTTTGCTGGAAAAGAGATGTTGAAATTCTAAGTAATCCTGACTAAAGTGTAATATGGTTTTAAAAAAAGCTCAAGGTCAAATAAGTGTGAGACATTTGTAGAGCATTTTATAGGAAGGGACATTAAAGACATTTATCATTCATGCTGATTTTTCCTCCCAGCACTGACGCAAATACACAAACCACCCCACCTCCCTTCAGATCTACTCCGGGCTGTGGCTGATGAACCAGCCAAGATTAGCAGTTCACCATCTGTGAGAAAAATTGAGTGCAAATACCTAATAAGTTTGGGATGTGTATATTCATCTTCCAATTTATGATGTAGGAGCATTGATATTATGCTGCTTTGTGTGTAAAATATACAATCCTCTTTGTTCAAATCTTTATTAGCTAGTGAACTTACAAGTTTGCTTCAGGGAGTTAAGCAATTTAATTTTAAACAATAGCATGAATTGATAAATGTTACCAATTTTAAATAGCAAAAAGTTTATAGTATTTTTTTCCTGGGAAAAAATAAAAGGGGGAAAAAGACTTTGGGTCCGAAGTTTGAATAGTGTTATGATGTGGCTGCATTTTTCAAAAGAAAAGAACAAAAATTGTAGTTATCCAAATGCAGAAAGGTTAATCCTACATTAAATGTGAATTGCGATTAAGAGATCCAAGATAATGTGTATTTAATAAAATAATTTAAATCAAATTATTGCTTTAAATCTACATTATACATTCAAGAATGCATTTTAGGTAGCTCAACACCTCATGCAGGTCAGTCAGGTATCTCCGCTCCCTTTAAACTTGCACGTTTCTGTTTCCCAGATGCTTTTGAAACTTACTTTGACCTTATTTTCTGAGCTCCTTTTAAACTTGCAGGTTATGTGGAACACATCATTCTGTAATGTGATGTCTAAAAACAGTGATTTGGAAGTGAGGTATGATGTATTAATATGAGAACATCTAATAATACAGAAAATCTGCTAGTCCAACACCCAAGACCCAACCATGGCAGGTTCACTAAGTTTTACTGTGGTTAGTCACAGGTTTGGAGGGCTGTCGCCTGAAAGTAATGATCATTAATCACCATCAATGTAACATAGTTCACACTAAAAATAAAAGCACAAGGGAGAAATCGGCCTCTGCAGCAGCTTTTTTTTTAGAGTGCTCAGTGGTTCATTTGAAATCAGGTCCAGAATTTACCTGCTCTTCTGATGGGAAATCTGTTGGATGTGTTTCTGACAAACATACACCCAAAAAATGTTATGAGTCAATGCACGAAGTGGATTGAACGCCAGCACTTTTGAACGGTGTGTTTCAGCCTATTCTGTTTCAATCTTTATGAAACGTGAAATAATCTGAAAGATCTAGAACTTGATCGAGGTCTAAAAGATTATGAGAGGCATAGACAGGGTGGATAGTCAGTACCTGTTTCCCAGGGCACCAATAGCAAACACCATAGGGCATATGTATAAAATTAAGGGAGGGAAGTTTAGGGGAGACATCAGGAGTAAGTTTTTTTTACACAGAGGGTTGTGAGTGCCTGGAATGACTTGCCAGGGGTTGTGGTGGAGGCTAAAACATTAGGGGTATTTAATAGCCTCTTGGACAGGCACATGGATGAAAGAAAATGGAGGGTTACGGGGTAGTGTGGGTTTAGTTCTTTTTTTTAAGGATTATATGGGTCGGCACAACATGGAGGGCTGAAAGGCCTGTACTGTGCTGTAGTGTTCTATTCTATGGCTCTAAAATCTTTTACATCACCAGTTGAGAAAATCATCTTTGTCCTACCTCCAATCACAAAGAGGAAATCTGCAGATGCTGGAAATCCAAGCTACACACACAAATTGCTGGAGGAACACAGCATTAGTACTCTTTTCCATAGATGCTGCCTGGCCTGCTGAGTTCCTCCAGCATTTTGTGTGTGTTGCTTGTTCTACCTCCTCTCGGTCTGCACTTTTCTACCGGTGAGAACATGCTTCCACCAATTCTGTCTGGCTACATAATGATATCAAACACCTTTGCCCTGGTCAACAAGTAGCTTTCACATCACAAATGTGCCAGACTCAGTGAGACAGACTACTGCCCTTCCCTTCATATTCATTGGCATTACCATCACTGAGTTCATCACCGTCAGTCACCTGGGGGAGGGTTCAGGGGAAATTTTTATGTACAATACTGTTTGTATTGTGGTGATGCAAGAGTTGCTGGAGAATTTTCAAGTGTGAAGAAGTGGTGTGATATTTGGAAATCTGAAATTTAAAGCATCATTTAGGAAGAAGATCACAAATAGGTGGTTTGCCAAAGCTGTGGCGAGTAAATCCTTCATTAACCTTTTACATAGGTTGTATGAGAGTGCAGATGAACTCAATCAAGCCCAGAGCAGATTAACGTTCTTACTGACAGTGATTTGCTCGCTGTTGAAATGAATACCTCTCTATATAAAATTCAGTTTGCACATGTTGTTGTCACTGGGTAAAAATTGTACAGCACAAGATTTTTGCACACACTGGTCATTACAAGTTAGAGGGGACACTGGTGAGAAGGCGGGGAGACCTCCAGTGTCCCTGATGCCCTCACGTAGAAGGTATATATCAAGCTGCTCTTTAAGGAGTTGGAGCTGGAAATGGATGAATTCCGCATCATCCAAGCGTCGGAGGGTGTGATAGGTATGACGTGCAGAGAGTTGAGTTACACCCAAGGTGCAGGACATAGGAAACTGGGTGAGAGTCAGGAAGGAGAATGAGGTTAAATAGCCATCACAGAGTACTCTTGTTGCTATCCCACACAACAACAGGTGGACACTTTACAAATTGTTGGGGGGGATTACCTGGCAGAGGAAAGTCAAAGGGGGTGATAGGGGATTCGTTAGTTAGGGGAACAGAACTAGAAAGGGACTAATATCCTAGTGGCAAGGCTTGCTAGTGCTCCCCTGTGGGGTGGGTGGTTAAACTAAAGTTGCAGGGAGGATTGGAGCCAGAATGACAGAACAGATAGTGGAGAGGGTGAATTGAATTGAATTGACTTTATTACATACATCCTTCATATACATGAGTTGTAGAAATCTTTATGTTACATCTCTGTCTAAATGTGCAATGTGAAATTTATAATAGTTTATAATAAATAGTATGTACAACAGGACAGTCAGGATAAATAAAAGTACAATTGTATCAGCATGAATTAATCTATCAGAGGGCCTGGTGGAAGAAGCTGTCCCTGGGCCTGTTGGTCCAGGCTTTCAGGCTGTGGTACCGTTTCCCAGATGGTAGCAGCTGGAACAGTTTGTGGTTGGGGTGACTCTGGTCCCCAATGATCCTTTTTACACAGTGGCCCTTTTTACACACCTGTTTTTGTCAATGTCCTGAATAGTGAGAAGTTCACATCTACATTTGTGCTGGGCTGTCCGCACCACTCTCTGCAGAGTCCTGTGACTGAGTGAAGTACAGCACCCATACCAGACAGTGATGCAGCCAGTCAGGATGCTCTCAATTGTGCCCCTGTAGAAAGTTGTTAGTATTTGGGGCCCCATCCCAAACTTCCTGAACCGCCTGCGGTGAAAGTGGTGCTGTTCTGCCTTTTTCACCACACAGCCAGTATGTACAGACCAGGTGAGATCCTCGGTGTTGTGTATGCCAGGGAACTTAAAGCTGTTCACCCTCTCAACCCCAGATCCTGGGTCAACCTGTCTCCATTTCTCCTGTAGTCTACAGCCAGCTCCTTTGTTTTAGTGACATTGAGGGCAAGGTTGTTTTCTTGTTACCAAACAGAAGTTGTTCAGACCTCAGGGCATGAAATTATGATATTGTAGCCATTACTTGGACTTGCTTGCGCCCAACAGTCTGAGGGATTTCAAGGAACAAATCTGTAGAGAGATGCCAAGAAACAAAGGTTGATAAAGTGAGTGATTTTAACTTTCCATTTATTGACTGGACTCCTAGGCTGTAAAAGGACTAGATGGGGTAGAGCTTATCAAATCTACCTTAATCAGTACGTAAAATTCCCAATGTAGAAGTGTGCAATAAGCTATTGGGAAGTGATCTAGGGCTAGTGACAGAAATTTGTGTATGGGAACACTTTGTATCTACTGATCATGAGATTCCAAGTAAATACAGAAAAACAGAGGCCTGGACCTCTCTTGAGATTCTAAATTGGAGAAAGGCCAATTTTTATGGTATTTGCAAGGATTTGACAAGCATTAATTGGGACAGGCTGTTTTTTAGCAAAGGAGTACTTGGTAAGTGGGAGTTCTTCAGAAGTGAAATTTTAAGGGTGTAGAGTTTGTATGTGCCTGACAAAATAAACGTTGAATGGTAACTAGTGCAGGGAATCTTGGTTTTCAAGAGATATTGAGGCCCCGGATATCTCGTTCCTCTAAATGCCTCAGACTGTTGGGTGCAACCAAAACTCATTAATGACAACCATTTCATGATTCCACTCCCGAACTCAGCTGATTTCCCTTTAGTTGTCTTCTGTTGGATTCTAAAAGCTTCCTAATGGTCTTTTGCTCTTTTGTTTGCCCTCTCCTCTGATTTTATGTTGGTTTTGGATTCTCATTTAACCCACGGTTGTGCCCTGCTGCCTTTCCAATGCTTCCACGTCTTTGGGATGTATCGATCACTCAGCTCTCGAATTGCTCCCAGAAACTCCAGCCATTGCTGCTCCGTTGTCACTCCTACCTTTTCCCTTCCAAACAAGTTTGGCCTGCTTCTCTGTCACAGAAACATGGAGAAGTTCAGTGGAGAAACAGGCTATTTGGCCCATTTAGTCAATGCCAAAAACATTTAAGCTGTCTAATGCAACTACCTGCACCGGGATCATCACCCTCCATACCCCTACCATCCAGGTACCTGTTAAACTTATCTTAATGATGAAATCGAGCTCATATTCACCACTAGTGCTGACATCTCATTCCACACTCTCACGACCATTTCAGCAAAGAACTTTTCCAAATGTTCCCATTAAATTTTCACCTTCCCCACTTACCCATGACCTCTGGTTGTCGTCCCACCCAACCTCAGTGGAAGAAGCTGCTTGCATTTACCCTATCTATACCCTCATAATTTTGTTTACTTCTAACAAATCCTCAAAGCAATGTATAATTTCCTTGTTTATGTTTAGAGCCCTTTTTAGGTGTATAAGATTATGAGGGGCATTGAGTGTGTGGATAGCCAGAGGATTTTTTCCCAGCGTTAAAATGGCTAACAGGAGGGGGCATAGTTTTAAGGTGCTTGGAAATATATGCCGAGGGGATGTCAGGGGTAGGTTTTTTACACAGAGAGTGTTGGATGTGTCGAATGCACTGCCAGCAGCGGTTGTCGAGGCGGATACAACAGGGACTTTTAACACTCTCTTAGATAGTTACATGGAGCTCAGAAAAATAGAGGGCTATGCGCTAGGGAAACTCCAGGCAGTTTCTAGAGTAAGTTACATAGTCAGCACAGCACTGTGGGCCAAAGGGTCTGTAACGTGCTATAGATTTCTATGATTCTATGAAATTCAAGGGAAATCTCCAAACCCACGGAGTGGTGACTAGTAGTGAATAGTGGGAAAGTTACTGGAATGTATGTGCAGGAACCGGAAATATAAGTATTTGGATAGATGTGGACTGATTAAGTATAGACAGCATGGCTTTGTGCATGGTAGGTCATGTCTAACCAATCTTATAGAGTCTCTCGAGGAAGTTATCAAGGAAGTGGATGAAGGCAAGGCAGTGGATGTTGTCTACATGGACTTTAGCAAGGCACTTGACAAAGTCTCACATGGGAGGTTGGTCAAGAAGGTTCAGTCACTCAGCATTCAAGATGAGATAGTAAATTAGATGAGACACTGTCTTTGGGAGAAGCCAGAGTGTGGTAGCAGATGGTTGCCTCTCTGACTGGAACCTGTGACTAGTGGTGTGCCACGGGGATCAGTGCTGGATCTGTTGTTGTTTGTCATCTATATCAGTAATCTGGATGATAGTGTGGTTAACTGGAATAGCAGATTTATGACCACCAAGACTGGTGGTGTAGTGGACAGTGAGGAAGACTATCATGGCTTGCAGTGTGATCTGGACCAGGTGGGAAAATGGTTTTAGAAATGGAAAATGGAATTTAATGCAGACCAGTGTGAGTTGTTGCACTTTGGTATGACCTACCAAGGGAGGTCTTTCACAGTGACTGGTCGGGCACGGAGGAGTGTTGTGGAAGAAAGGGACCTGGGAATACAAGTCCTTAATTCACTGAAAGTGGTATCACAGTGATGGAAAAAAAGATTTTAGCCCATTGGCTTTCATGAACCAAATACTGACAATAGATGGATATTATGTTGACTTGTAAAAGAGGCCTAATTTGGAGTATTGTGTGATGCTTTGGTCACCTACCTACAGGAATGATTTAAAAGAGATTCAGAGATTTCAGAGAAAATTCACAAGGATGTTGCCAAGTTTGGAGGACTTGGGTTATAAGGAAGGATTGAACAGGTCAGGACTTCATTCATTGGAATGTAGAAGATTGAGGTGAGATTTGTTTGTGGTAGAGGGGCATAGATAGTGTAAATGCAAGCTGGCTTTCTCCACTGAGATGGGGGTGGGACTTCAACCAGTGGCCAGGGGTTAAGGGTGAAAGGTGAAATGTTAAGGGGAACATGAGGGGAAACTTCTTCACACAGATGGTCATCTAGGTTTGGAATGAGCAGCCATCCTGAGTGGTGCATGCAAGTTCGATTTCAACATTTAAGAGGTTTGTGTAGGTACCTGGATTGTAGGGGTGTGGGAGTGGCCGTTTAAATACTTCAGCACAAGACTAGATGACCCAAACGACCTGTTTCTGTGTTGTACTTTTCTACAAGAACCTGAAATATTACAAAAATTCACTCTAACCCCTTTTAACAGCTGTGCGGACCAACCATTCATCTCAGCAGGAATTTTTTTATATGGTGTTAAAACTGTAGCACTTTCGGTTAATAATACATAAAAGAAAATCCCAGATGCACATCCACAAAGACAATTTGTGTGAGACTGTTTCAGTTACTGTGGGGCCAGGCACCCATGCAGCTCAGCAGGAACAGGGAATAATACCATTGGAGAGAGTCAAACTGAGCCAGGTCACAGATTGGAGACGGCAGAAATGCCCCATTCTTATAGAGACAGGAAGAGCATCAGAGAATTGATGGTCATTCCAGATACAGCACTCTGCCCAGTCAGGAGTCTGTCCAACTTTCGTTGAACCTCACTGTAACAGTGTGATACCAGATCAAACTTTGGCAACTAAAGTAATCTCATCTGAAATGTTGTCCTAAACCCATTGATGGATTTTGTAAATCTTTTCACAGGATAAAAATGAGAAGGAATTTGTCGCCGGGAATCTCAAACATGGCACGCCAGTTTTGCTGTCTCTGTCTGGATATTTAAGAAGTGGAGCAAGAGATTCAATTGACCGTTCTTCCTGCTCAGACTGTGGAGAGGGATTCAATTGGTCATTTGACCAAATAGCAAGCCTGTCATTTTACACAGGAGAAAGGCTGTTCACCTGCTCAGACAGTGGGAATGGATTCACTCGGTTATCACAATTGAAGGTACATCAACAAGTTCACACTGGGCAAGGCCATTCATCTATTCTGTATGTGAGAAGGGGTTCAGTCAGTCTTCCCACCTGTGGACACACCAGTCAGTTCACACCACACCGGGCAGAGGCTGGTCATCTGTTGAATTTCTGAGAAAGGATTCACTCAGTCATTTGACCTAATGGCTCACCAGCAAGTTCACACTGGGGAGAAGCCATTCACCTGTTCAGTTTGTGGGAAGAGATTCACTCATTTATCCCAACTACAGAATCACCAGCGAGTTCACACTGGGGAGAGGCCGTTCACCTGCTCAGTCTGCGGGAAG
Organism: Hemitrygon akajei; assembly: GCF_048418815.1. Taxonomy (NCBI): domain Eukaryota; kingdom Metazoa; phylum Chordata; class Chondrichthyes; order Myliobatiformes; family Dasyatidae; genus Hemitrygon; species Hemitrygon akajei. Next base: position 4,298,507 of record NW_027331939.1, on the reverse strand, counting down.
GGATTCACTCAGTCATCCAACCTACTGGTACATCTGCGAGTTCACACTGGGGAGAAGCCGTTCACTTGCTCAGAATGTGGGAAAGGATTCAGTGACTTATCCAGCCTACTGAGACATCAGCGACTTCACACTGGGGAGAAGCCGTTCATCTGCTCAGAATGTGGGAAAGGATTCACTCAGTCATCCCAACTACTGAGACATCAGCGAGTTCACACTGGGGAAAAGCCGTTCACCTGCTCAGAATGTGGGAAAGGATTTACTGATTCATCCACCCTACAGAGTCATCAGCGAGTTCACACTGGGGAGAAGCCATTCACCTGTTCAGAATGTGGGAAGGGATTTACTCAGTTATCCCAAGTACAGTGTCATCTGCGAGTTCACACTGGGGAGAAGCCATTCACCTGTTCAGAATGTGGGAAGGGATTCACTCGGTTATCCACCCTACAGAGACATCAGCGAGTTCACACTGGGGAGAGGCCATTCATCTGCTCAGAATGTGGGAAGGGATTCACTCAGTCATCCCACCTACAGAGTCATCAGCGAGTTCACACTGGGGAGAAGCCATTCACCTGCTCAGTCTGTGGGAAGGGATTCACTGAGTCATCCCAACTACAGAGTCATCAGCGAGTTCACACTGGGGAGAAGCCGTTCACCTGTTCACAATGTGGGAAGAGATTTACTCAGTCATCCCAACTACAGAGTCATCAGCGAGTTCACACTGGGGAGAGGCCGTTCACCTGCTCAGTCTGTGGGGAGAGATTCACTCATTCATCCAGCTTACAGAGACACCAGCGAGCTCACACTGGGGAGAAGCCTTTCATCTGCTCAGAATGTGGGAAGAGATTCACTGAGTCATGCCAACTACTGAGTCATCAGCGAGTTCACACTGGGGAGAAGCCGTTCACCTGCTCATTCTGTGGGAAGAGATTCACTGATCCATCCACCCTACAGAAACACCAGCGAGTTCACACTGGGGAGAAGCCATTCACCTGTTCAGAATGTGGGAAGAGATTTACTCAGTCATCCCAACTACAGAGTCATCAGCGAATTCACAATGGGGAGAGGCCATTCACCTGCGCAGTCTGTGGAAAAGGATTCACTGATCCATCCACCCTACAGAGACACCAGCAAATTCACACTGGGGAGAAGCCATTCACCTGTTCAGAATGTGGGAAGAGATTTACTCAGTCATCCCAACTACAGAGACATCAGCGAGTTCACAATGGGGAGAGGCCATTCACCTGCTCAGAATGTGGGAAGGGATTTACTCAATCTTCCACCCTACTGAGACATGAGCGTGTTCACACCGGTGAGAAGTTGTTCAATTGCACAGAATGTGGGAAACGGTTCACTCTGTCATCCCACCTTCTGGAACACCAGCGAGTTCACACTGGAGAGAGGCCATTCACCTGCTCAGAATGTGGGAAGAGATTCACTCGCTCTTCCACACTACAGAGACATCAGCGAGTTCACACTGCAGAGGAGCCATTTACCTGCTGAGAATTGCGGGAAAGGATTCACTCAGTCATCCCAACTACTGGCACACCGGTCAGTTGTTATGAATCCCTAGGTTTTGTTTGCTGTGGACTGTCATTTTAAGAGAGAGAGATTAAGAAGGTGAATCAGTCTGACTTGCAGCTTGTTTACAACACTCCCAGCTTGTTTATTTTTAACTGAGGACACAGACACTCAGAGTCAGACGGAGACGAATGAGGAAAAATGGAAGGATCGAAACAAGGGAAATAGGTGCCAAGGGTCACTGTTTGGAATTTTCCTGTGCCCACAAGTGTGGGTTAATTATCGATTCAGCGTACATCGAATGTGTGGTTGTCACCTCGTTTAATCAATAGGAGTGGATCTGATTTGGGGTATCCTGTGAAGACCACTGATGTGTTAACCCTTGCCTGGGTGTGGTGTGGTAATTCATTTGAAGACGATACGCCTTGTGACAAGTCACTTTGGGTGATAATTAGTTTGTGGATTTGGAAGGATGACAGATAAAATCTACAGTGACTGTTCTCTTGTTTTACCACCATGGAACATGTGGAATTCGACATAATTGCCTTCCCTTGACATTTACCCTGGATTACAAATATCTCTCTTATCACCTACTCTGTGGTTGAACTGAACTTTCATAATTTACCATCTCAAGACTCCAGACGTTGTTTCCCCCAAGCTCAATAGTTTTGGATTTATTTTTACACACATATATATACAAATAACACTGTTAACTTTTGTTTATCTTCCTTAAGTTACTATATTATAAGTAGATTCTAATAAAGATAGCTTTAACATCAAAAATAGACTCCAGGTGTAGACTCCACGAGGAAATCTGCAGATGCTGGAGATTCAAACACACACAAAATGCTGGTGGAACACAGCAGACCAGGCAGCATCTATAAGGAGAAGCACTGTCAATGTTTCAGGCAGTCCTGACGAAGGGTGTCATTAATTATCGATTTCATTGGGGAAGTCCCTTTTGATTGATTTGTGTGTGGAAAATCAGCAGTGGATGCTGATTATTGTTTGGAAGCGGCAACCTCTGAGGCATTAGAGGATGCCAGACGGATTGAGTTGTTGAGTCTTGCTAGAAGGTTAAAACTTGCTATGTTGAAATCGACAAGAGGAGGACACAGTTGCAGAGGATAACAGCTGAACATTATATATCTGAGGGTGTGTTTAAAGTGGAGGAGTTGGAGGTGTTTCCTGAAAGTAAACCTAGTGAGCTTGAGCTCCAGTACGAGTGAGAAAAATTAAAGATGGAGGCTGTGGAAAGGCAGAGGCAGTTTGAGGCTAGAGAGGCAGAAAAACAGAGAGGAGGCAGAAAAACAGAGGGAGGAAGCAGAAAGACAGAGGCTGTTCGAGCTGGCAAAGATAGAGTGGTTGCAGCAAAGGGGTCTAGTGTTAGACTCTGGTGATAAGTTTGACACCAGTCAGGAAATTAAATTGGTACCTCCATTTGATGAGACAGAGGTTGATAAATACTTCCAGCATTTTGAGAAGGTTGCTTAGAATTTAAAGTGGCCAAAAGAGGGTTGGCCTATTCTCTTACAAAGTGTGATTAAGGGGGAGGCTTAGCAAGCCTATTCTGTTTTGTCAGTTGATGAAGCAGATGATTATGACATAGTGAAACAGGCTGTGCTCAAAGCTTACGAGTTGGTCCCAGAATCATACAGGCAAAAGTTCAGAAATTTGAGGAAATCTGTGAACCGGACATATGTAATTTGCTTATGAGAAGTCTGTGTGTTTTGATCGCTGGTGCACATATATGATGATATATATGGTGATGATAAATATATGATGATTTTAATAGCTTGAAAGAGTTAGTTTTAATTGAAGAATTCAAAAGGTGTGCTCCTGATGACATAAAGACGTATTTAGATGAAAAGGATGCTGCCACTTTGCAGGAGTCTGCTAGATTAGCAGATGAGTTTGCTTTAACTCACAAGGTTAAGTTTACCCAGAATAAGAGCTTCCAAAAGAGTGCCAGGGATCACCAGGGTAAACCAGAAATTACAGCTGGGACTAGTGACAAGAGTAAGGATGAAGGGAAGCAGTTGAAGGAGAAATTTTCTGGTCATATTTGTTACAATTGTAAGAAAGCTGGTCATATGATGGCTAATTGTTCCGTCCTGAATAAGAAAAAGGAAAAGGAGTCAGTCCCGAATGCCTGTGATCAGTCTGTTGAAGCACCAGTAAACCCACAGGGTTCTGAACATTATGTTTGAGGCTCAGATAAGGAAAAAGGAAAAGGAGGCAGTCCCGAATGCCTGTGATCAGTCTGTTGAAGCACCTGTAAACCCACAGGGTTCTGAACATTCTGTTTGAGGTTCAGATAAGGAAAAAGGAAAAGGAGGCAGTCCCGAATGCCTGTGATCAGTCTGTTGAAGCACCTGTAAACCCACAGGGTTCTGAACATTCTGTTTGAGGTTCTGATAGGAAAAAGGAAAAGGAGGCAGTCCCGAATGCCTGTGATCAGTATGTTGAAGCACCTGTAAACCCACAGGGTTCTGAACATTCTGTTTGAGGTTCTGATAGGAAAAAGGAAAAGGAGGCAGTCCCGAATGCCTGTGATCAGTCTGTTGAAGCACCAGTAAACCCACAGGGTTCTGAACATTCTGTTTGAAGCTCAGATAATGAAAAAGGAAAAGGAGGCAGTCCCGAATGCCTGTGATCAGTATGTTGAAGCACCTGTAAACCCACAGGGTTCTGAACATTCTGTTTGAGGCTCAGATAAGGAAAAAGGAAAAGGAGGCAGTCCCGAATGCCTGTGATCAGTATGTTGAAGCACCGGTAAACTCACCGGGTTCTGAACAATCTGTTTGAGGTTCTGATAGGAAAAAGGAAAAGGAGGCAGTCCCGAATGCCTGTGATCAGTATGTTGAAGCACCTGTAAACCCACAGGGTTCTGAACATTCTGTTTGAGGCTCAGATAAGGAAAAAGGAAAAGGAGGCAGTCCCGAATGCCTGTGATCAGTATTTTGAAGCACCTGTAAACCCACAGGGTTCTGAACATTCTGTTTGAGGTTCTGATAGGAAAAAGGAAAAGGAGGCAGTCCCGAATGCCTGTGATCAGTCTGTTGAAGCACCAGTAAACCCACAGGGTTCTGAACATTATGTTTGAGGCTCAGATAAGGAAAAAGGAAAAGGAGGCAGTCCCGAATGCCTGTGATCAGTCTGTTGAAGCACCAGTAAACCCACAGGGTTCTGAACATTCTGTTTGAGGCTCAGATAAGGAAAAAGGAAAAGGAGGCAGTCCCGAATGCCTGTGTTCAGTCTGTTGAAGCACCTGTAAACCCACAGGGTTCTGAACATTCTGTTTGAGGCTCAGATAAGGAAAAAGGAAAAGGAGGTAGTCCCGAATGCCTGTGATCAGTCTGTTGAAGCACCAGTAAACCCACAGGGTTCTGAACATTCTGTTGAGGCTCAGATAAGGATTTGAGAGGCCTGACCCAGTTAAGAAGAGATTCGATCATTTTATGTCAGATGGGATTGTATTATTAAAGGAAGGGTCAACCCCGGTACCACTGAAATTTGTTTGAGATACAGGGGCTTCTCAGTCACTTATATGAGACAGCATTCCAAAGTTTGGTGATGAGACTGAAACAGGTGAGGTAAATCTTATTAAAGGCATTGGGGGAGGCGTGGTTTCTGTTCCATTGTACAAGGTAACTTTACTGTCAGGGTTGATTTCTGGACCTGTTAAAATCGGATTGCGCTCCAGTTTACCGGTGGAAGATGTTACCTTGCTGTTAGGGAATGACCTGGCAGATGTTAAAGTAGTTCCTGCAGTGTAGTTGACAACTAAGCCAACCACTGACGACACACAGATGGATTTTAACATTTATCCTTCCTGCGCAGTAACTCGAAGTATGGTTAAAAAGTCTGCCGACGCAGACGGTTCTGTGCAGCATGATTCTGATACCCATGATAGCCAAAATCGGGATTCAGGTTATGATGACTTGTCAGGGACTTTTCTGCCTTCATTGTTTCAACAGGATTCAGGTGGCAAGTTTGATGAAAAATATTTATCCCTGTCTAGGAAGGAGTTTATAGCAGAACAGAACCGAGACCGTGAGACTGAAGCTTTAAAAGAAACAGATCTCTCAGATGATGAGATTAAGAAAGTGCCAGTAGGGTATTATCTCAAGGATGGAGTGATAATGAGGAAGTGGAGGCCACCTGCTATACCAGAGAGTGAGGAATGGGCAATTGTTCACCAAGTTGTAGTTCCTAAAGTTTATAGGACTTAAATTTGAACTTTGGCCCACAGTATGCCCTTAGGTGGCCATTTTCGAGTGAATATAACTGTAAACAAGTTTATGAAATAATTTTACTGGCTTAATTTCAGGAAAGATGTGACCTTTTGCAAACCTGTCACACTTGTCCATTTGTAGGTAAACCCCACCAGGTCACCCCAGTGGCCGCACTGTCGTCTATACCTGCATTCGGTGAACCCTTTTCTAAAGTTATAGTGGATTGTGTTGGCCCATTGCCGAAGCCTAAACCTGGCCATCAGTAACTACACAGTATTATGTGTACTGCATCCAGATTCCCAGAGGCAATACCTCTCAGAAATATTAAAGCTAAAACTGTAGCGAAAGTTCTTACCAAGTTTTTTTTCCACTTTTTCTGGATTGCCTAAAGAAATCCAGTCTGATCAAGAAAGTTATTTTACACCTGGATTATTTCAGTAGGTATTTTATGAACTAGGAGCTGAACAAATAACATCATCTGCGTACCATCTGGAATCACAAGGGCTGTAGAAAGTTTTCATTCTACACTCAAAAAAATGATTAAGTCATACTGCGTTGAAAATGGAAAAGACTGGGATGAAGGAATATATATATATTTATTTTTGTTCTCAGTAAGAGTCAGTACAGGATTACTGGGCTTTAGTTCACTTGAACTATTTGGTTGTAGACTGAGGGGACCTTTGACCTTGTTAAAGGAGCAGTGGATTGATGGGGATGTACATGTTAACTTGTTAGACTATGTTTTGAAGTGCAATAAAAACTACACCAAACGTGTAGTCTAGTGAGACAAAACTTAAAGATTTCTCAAAAAAAAAAGAAGTGTTGGTTTGATAAGCGGGCTTGCGAAAGAAAATACCAGGTGGGGGATATCTTATCTTATCTCCAATGTTGACGAATCCACTCCAGGTGAAACTCAATGGACCGTATGAAATAGGCTCTCAAATTAACGTTGTAAATTATGTTATTAAAACACCCGACTGACGTAAACTAACACAGGTTGTACACAGAAATATGATAAAGCCTTATTTTGACAAACAGGCACCATCTGTGAGTGTTGCTGTCAAAACATATGAATCTGGTAACCCTGTGAATAAAACAATTGACTCGTCTGAGACTTTTCACAAGCCAAACGTGGCCCCAATTAGGCTAATGAACTCGGTTGTTCTGGAAAAAAATGATAAGAAGCTGGGTCATTTGCAGCCAGAGCAACAACAGCTGAAGGAATTAATTCTGAAGTTTAAAGATTTATTTCCTGATGTTCCCAAGGAAACCACGGTCGTAGTACATGATGTAGATATTGGTCAAGCCAAAGCGATTAAACAACACCAATATCGTATGAAAGTAGAAAAGTGTAAATTGGCTGAGCAAGAATTTGAAAATATGCTGGAAAATGGTATTATTTGTCCTGCAGCATCAGATTGGAGTCACCCACCGTTATTGTGCCCAGACCTGATGGCAGTATTAGATTTTGCACTGGTTATAGGAAGGTAAATGCAGTAACAAAAACAGATGCCTATCCTATCCCTAGGGTGGATGATTGCATCGATAAAGCTGGAAAAGCTAAATTTCCAACAAAGATTGATCTGTTGAAAGGATATTGGTGTGTTCCATTGATGGACAGAGGTAGAGAAATTTCTGCGTTTGTGATACCTTCTGGGCTGTATGAATACAATGTTTTGCCGTTTGGAATGTGAAAATGGTCCAGGATCATGCCAGAGAACGACTGATTTTGTAATTCGAGGGTTGGAACACACAGATGCCTATATTGACGACTTAGTCACAGGGAGTGACACTTGGGAAGAGCATATCTCTGCAGTAGAGAAGCTGTTTGACAGGCTTCCCCAGGTCAGCCATACATTTAGCTAAGATTGAATTTTGCCATGCCACTGTGACTTATCTTGGCTATGTTGTAGGTCAAAGCAAGTTGGCTCCTGTTCAGGCAAAAGTCCAGGCAATTTCTGATGTTCCTATTTCGATCGGTAAGAAGGCTCTTAGAAGGTTTCTGGGAATGGTCGGATAAAGTTCAGCAAGAACTTTACTGATATCGCTCTTCCTCTGACTAATGTCCTGAAGAGGGGTCAAAAGTTTGTTTGTATCGAGCCTTATCAGGAGGCATTTGATCGATTGAAAGCCATTTTTATGTCATTAACCTGTGCTCAGGGCACCTGACTTTACTAAGCCATTTTCTATAGTTGTGGATGCCAGTGATGAAGCTGCCGGGGCAGTGTTATTACAGAAAGATGATGATGATGTTGAACAGCCTGTAGCTTACTTTTCGAGAAAATTCAATCAGCCTCAAATAAATTATTCCACCTTAGCCGGCTCACTTTTGACATTTAAGAAAAACTTGGACAGATATATGGATGAGAGGGCCTTGGAGGGATATGGCCCAGGTGCAGGTGAGTGGGACGAGGCAGAAAAATGGTTCGGCACAGCCAAGAAGGGCCAAAAGGCCTGTTCCTGTGCTGTAATGTTTTATGGTTCTTAGAGAAAGAGTTGTTGTCACTCATCTTGGCTTTGCGGCATTTTGATGTTGATGTTTGTCCTGAGAAGAAACCTCTTGTAGTTTATACTGATCATAAACTGTTGGTGTTTTTGATTAAGGTAAAGGGCAAAACCAGATGATTGTTAAACTAGTGTCTGATTTTGCAAGAATATGGTATTGTGATAATGCATATGAAAAGCACGGACAATATCATTGCCGATTGTCTTTCCAGATGGAAGCTTACAGTTTTAATAGTGAAGCAGAATCTGGTATTTGCATACGATTCTGCAATGTGTTACATGATAACCATACATGCATTATTTTACATACTGTAGCTTGCAGTTAAATTTTTTCTCTTTTAGTTCAGAAAGAAATTTCCTTTGTGGGGGGCGAAGTGTTATGTATCTCTCGGTATCGTTTGCTGTGGACTGTCACTTTAAGAGAGTGCCAGAGTGAGGTGGGGACTAACAATGACGTCAGCCGCTGACTTTATCAGCTCACTTTTGATTTTTACAGAGAGAGAGCTCAAGGAGGCGGGACTGTCTGACTTGCAGCTTGTTTACATTACTCGCAGTCTGTTTCGTTTTAAGCGAGGACACAGACACTCACAGACAGAAGGACGCAAAGAAAGAGAACAAAAGGATTCAGACAAGGAAGCTAGTGGCCAAGGGTCACTGTTTGGAACTCTCCTGTGCCCACAAGGATGGTTTGATTATCGATCCAGTGCACATCGAATGTGCGCCTGTCACCTCAAATAATCCACAGGAGTGCATTTTGTTTGGGGAATCCTGTGGAGACCACTTATGTGTTAAACCTTGCCTGTGCATGTGCTGTGGCGATTCACTTGAAGACGATATCCCTATGAGAAACACGAGGAAATCTGAAATTCAAACAACAACACACACAAAATGCTGGTGGAACACAGCAGGCCAGGCAGCATCTATGGGGAGAAGCGCTGTCGACGTTTCGGGCCGAGACCCTTCGTCAGGACTAACCGAAAGGTAAGATAGTAAGAGATTTGAAAGTAGTGGGGGGAGGGGAATTGCGAAATGATAGGAGAAGACCGGAGGGGGTGGGATGAAGCTAAGAGCTGGAAAGGTGATTGGCGAAAGTGATACAGAGCTGGAGAAGGGAAAGGATCATGGGATGGGAGGATTCGGGAGAAAGAAAGTGGGGGGGGGGGGTAGATGGAGAACAGGTAAACAACTAAACGTGTCACAGATTGGGTAAGAAGGGGAGGAGGGACATTAACAGAAAGACATTTTAATTACACGTCCCATTCCCATTCTGATATGTCTATCCATGGCCTCCTCTATTGTCAAAATGAATCCAAACTCAGGTTGGAGGAACAATACCTTATAATCGGTTGGGTAGCCTCCAACACGATGGCATGAACATTGACCTCTAACTTCCGTTAATGCCTCTCTTTCCCTTCTTACCCCATCCCTGACATATTTAGTTTTTTGCCTGTTCTCCATCTCCCTCTGGTGTCCCCCCCCCACCTTCTTTCTTACTCCTGAGGCCCCCCGTCCCATGATCCTTTCCCTTATCCAGCTCTGTATTACTTTTGCCAATCACCTTTCCAGCTCTTAGCTTCATCCCACCCCCTCCGGTCTTCTCCTATCATTTCGCATTTCCCACTCCCCCCACAACTTTCAAATCTCTTACTATTTTCCCTTTAGGTTAGTCCTGACGAAGGGTCTCGGCCCGAAACTTCGACAGCGCTTCTCCCTATAGATGCTGCCTGGCCTGCTGTGTTCCACCAGCATTTTGTGTGTGTTGTTGATCCCTGTGACAAGTCACTTTCGGTGATAATTTGTATGTGGATTTGGAAAGGCGACGGATAAAATCTACGGCGACTGTTCTCTCATTTTACCACCGTGGAACCTATGGAATTCAACGTATTTGTCTTCTCTCTGTATTTGCTCTGGATTACAAATATCTCTCTCCCATCCCTTATTCCATGAATGAACTACACTTTCATACTTTACCATCTCAAGACTCTAAGCCTTGTTCCCCTCCCCCCCCCCCACCCACCACTGAGCTCAATAGTTTGGGAGTTATATTTACACATGCATATACACACATATCTTGCTTAAGTTACTATATTGTAAGTAGATACTAATGAAGATAGTGCTTTTAACATCAAAAACGTGCTAGTCAGAGCAGAAATAGGACGATATTTCAGATGACTACGTGGCTTGAAAAGTGGTGCAAGGGGGAGGGATTCAAATTTTTGGGGCATTGGAACCTGTTCTGGGGGAGGTGGGACCGGTATGTCTGCGCCTGGGCTGGACTGGAACCAATGTCCTAGGGGAGCGTTTGCTACTGCTGTTCAGGAGGACTTAAACTAACGTGGCAGGGGGATGGGAACAGGTGCAGATAGACAGAGGTGTGTAAAATGAGGGTAGAAGCAAAAAGTAGTAAGGTGAAAAGTAAAAATGGCAGGCAGGCAAATCCAGGGCAAAAAGCAACAAGAGCCACTTTTCAACATAATTGTATAAGGGCTAGGAGTGTTGTGAAAACAAGCCTGAAGGCTTTGTGTGTCAATGAGAGGAGCATTCGTAACAAGGTGGATGAATTGAATGTGCAGATAGATATTAATGAATACGATATAGTTGGGATCACAGAGACATGGCTCCAGGGTGACCAAGGATGGGAGGTCAACATCCAGGGATATTCAATATTCAGGAGGGATAGACAGGAAAGAAAAGGAGGTGGGGTAGCATTGTTGGTTAGAGAGGAGATTAACGCAATAGAAAGGAAGGACATTAGCCTGGAGGATGTGGAATCGATATGGGTAGAGCTGCATAACACTAAGGGGCAGAAAACGCTGGTGGGAGTTGTGTACAGGCCACCTAACAGTAGTAGTGAGGTTGGGGATGGCATTAAACAGGAAATTAGAAATGCGTGCAATAAAGGAACAGTAGTTATAATGGGTGACGTCAATCTACATGTATATTGGGTGAACCAAATTGGTAAGGGTGCTGAGGAAGAGGATTTATTGGAATGTATGCGGGATGGCTTTCATGAACCAAGATGTTGAGGAACCAACTAGAGAGCAGGCCATTCTAGATTGGGTATTGAGCAATGAGGAAGGGTTAGTTAGCAATTTTTTCGTGCGAGGCCCCTTGGGTAAGAGTGATCATAATATGGTGGAATTCTTCATTAAGATGGAGATTGACATAGTTAATTCAGAAACAAAAGTTCTGAACTTAAAGAAGGGTCTTTGAAGGTATGAGACGTGAATTAGCTAAGATAGACTGGCAAATGATACTTAAAGGGTTGACGGTGGATATGCAATGGCAAGCATTTAAAGATCGCATGGATATACTACAACAATTATTCATCTCAGTTTGGCAAAAGAATAAACCAGGGAAGGTAGTGCACCCGTGGCTGACAAGGGAAATTAGGGATAGTATCAAGTCCAAAGAAGAAACATATAAATTAGCAAAAAAAAAAAAGCGGCGCACCTGAGGACTGGCAGAAATTCAGAGACCAGCAGAGGAGGACAAAGGGCTTAATTAGGAAAGGGACAAAAGATTATGAGAGAAAGCTGGCAGGGAACATAAAAACTGACTGTAAAAGCTTTACAGATATGTGAAAAGAAAAAGATTGGTCAAGACAAATGTAGGTCCTTTACAGTCAGAAACAGGTGAATTGATCATAGGGAACAAGGATATGGCAGACAAATTGAATAGCTTCTTTGGTTCTGTCTTCACTAAGGAGGACATAAATAATCTTCCGGAAATAGTAAGGGACCGAGGGTCCAGTGAGATAGAGGAACTGAGGGAAATACATGTTAGTAGGGAAGTGGTGTTAGGTAAATTGAAGGGATTAAATGCAGATAAATCCCCAGGGCCAGATGGTCTGCATCCCAGAGTGCTTAAGGAAATAGCCCAAGAAATAGTGAATGCAGTAGTGATAATTTTTCAAAACTCCTTAGATTCTGGATTAGTTCCTGAGGATTGGAGTGTGGCTAATTTAACCCCACTTTTTAAAAAAGGAGGGAGAGAAAAACCGGGGAATTATAGACAGGTTAGTCTGACGTCGGGTGTGGGGAAAATGCTCGAGTCGGTTTTCAAAGATGTGATAACAGCACACCTGGAAAGAGGTGAAATCACCGGATAAAGTCAGCATGGATTTGTGAAAGGAAAATCATGTCTGACGAATCTTATAGAATTTTTTGAGGATGTAACTAGTAGAGTGGATAGGGGAGAGCCAGTAGATGTGGTATATTTAGATTTCAAAAGGCTTTTGACAAGGTCCCACAAGGAGATTAGTGTGCAAAATTCAAGCACACGGTATTGGGGGTATGGTATTGATGTGGATAGAGAATTGGGTGGCAGACAGGAAGCAAAGAGTAGGAGTAAATGGGACTTTTTCAGAATGGCAGGCAGGGACTAGTGGGGTACCGCAATGCTCAGTGCTGGGACCCCAGTTGTTTACAATATATATTAATTATTTAGACGAGGAAATTAAATGCAGCAACTCCAAGTTTGCAGATGACACGAAGCTGGGCGGCGGTGTTAGCTGTGAGGAGGATGGTAAGAGGATGCAGGGTGACTTGGATAGGTTAGGTGAGTGGGCAAATTCATGGCAGATGCAATTGAATGTGGATAAATGTGAGGTTATCCACTTTGGTTGCAAAAATATGAAAGCAGATTATTATCTGAACGGTGGCCGATTAGGAAAAGGGGAGGTGCAAAGAGAGCTGGGTGTCATTCTACACCAGTCATTGAAGGTGGGCATGCAGGTACAGCAGGCAGTGAAAAAGGCAAATGGTATGTTGGCATTCACAGCAAAAGGATTTGAGTACAGGAGCAGGGAGGTTCTACTGCAGTTGTACAAGGCCTTGGTGAGACCGCACCTAGAATATTGTGTACAGTTTTGGTCCCCTAATCTGAGGAAAGACATTCTTGCCATAGAGGGAGTACAGAGAAGGTTCACCAGATTGATTACTGGGTTGGCAGGACTTTCATATAAAGAAAGACTGGATCGACTAGGCTTATACTCACTGGAATTTAGAAGATTGAGGGGGAATCTTATTGAAACATATAAAATTCTAAAGGGAATGGACAGGCTAAATGCAGGAAGATTGTTTCCGATGTTGGGGACGTCCAGAATGAGGGGTCACAGTTTAAGGATAAATTGGAAGCCTTTTAGGACCGAGATGAGGAAAAACTTCTTCACAGAGCGAGTGGTGACTTTGTGGAATTCTCTGCCACAGGAAACAGTTGTGGCCGGTTCATTGGCTAAATTTGAGGAAGTTAGATGTGGCCCTTGTGGCTAAAGGGATCGGGGGTATGGAGAGAAAGCAGGTACAGGGTTCTGATTTGGATGATCAGCCATGATCATACTGAATGGCGGTGTAGGCTCGAAGGGCCGAATGGCCTACCTCTACACCTATTTTCTATGTTTCTATGTTTCTATGTTTCTAAAACCAGACTCCAGGTGCAGTCTGTTCCTGCTGGTTCGTTTCTAAAGTGTTACTGTTCGTAACAAAATGCTAGAATCTATCCTGCCATGCCCTACGATCGTAGCTTATAACTCTTAACCCACCAGGTGCTGCATTCAATTAAACCTTGTGTCGTTCTAGCAAGCAGAAACTGATTCTTGGAAAACTCAGTGAGATAGAAGGTGCAAGATAAGACTTCACAATGAAGTCAAATGTTACAGGAAACTTTACCGATACACTGTACATTTTTGCCTCAGTCAAAGTAAGAATTATAAAGCTCAATTGTTTAATCAAATGTTGTGTACCATTTGTTATTTCGGGGTACAGTACTGATTTGTAACAGGGGACACATCACGCAGCATCCACCCAAATGAGATTTCTGAAGTTTGGCTGGGTGGGGAGGGGACTATCACCTCCTATTTTAAGCTGCCAGCCGAAGCGAGAGTTACATAAGATTAGATGAATAAGCGAATCGCTTCCCAAATTCACAGTAGGTGAACAGCCGTTCCAAATCCACATACGAATGATAATCGAAAGTGACTTGTCACAGGGATCAACAACGCACACAAAATGCTGGTGGAACACAGCAGGCCAGGCAGCATCTATAGGGAGAAGCGCTGTCGAAGTTTCGGGCCGAAACCCTTCGTCAGGACTAACCTAAAGGGAAAATAGTAAGAGATTTGAAAGTCGTGGGGGGAGGGGGAATGAGAAATGATAGGAGAAGACCGGAGGAGGTGGGATGAAGCTAAGAGCTGGAAAGGTGATTGGCGAAAGTGATACAGAGCTGGAGAAGGGAAAGGATCATGGAACAGGAGGCCTCGGGAGAAAGGGGGGGGGGGCAGATGGAGAGCTGGTAATCAACTAAATATATCAGGGATAGGGTAACAAGGGGAGGAGGAGCATTAACGGAAGTTAGACATTTTAATTACACGTCCCATTCCCATTCTGATATGTCTATCTATGCGCTCCTCTATTGTCAAAATGAATCCAAACTCAGGTTGGAGGAACAACACCTTATCTACCGGCTGGGTAGCCTCCAACCTGATGGCATGAACATTGACTTCTCTAACTTCCATTAATGCTCCTCCTCCCCTTCTTACCCTATCCCAGACATATTTAGTTGATTACCAGTTCTCCATCTGACCCCCCCCCCCTTTCTTTCTCCAGAGGCCTCCCGTCCCATGATTCTTTCCCTTCTCCAATTCTGTATCACTTTCACAAATCACCTTTCCAGCTTTTAGCTTCATCCCACCACTTCCGGTCTTCTCCTATCATTTCGCATTTCCCCCTCACCCCACTACTTTCAAATCTCTTACTATCTTTCCTTTCGGTTTGTCCTGACGAAGGGTCTCTGCCCGAAACGTCGGCAGCGCTTCACCCTATATATGCAGCCTGGCCTGCTGTGTTCCACCAGCATTTTGTTTGTGTTGTTGTTTGAATTTCAGATTTCCTAGGGGATATCGTCTTCAAGTGAATCGCCACACCACATACCCAGGCAACGGTTAACACGTAAGTGGTCGCCATAGGATTCCCCAAACAAAATGCACTCCTGTGGATTATTCGAGGTGACAGGCGCACATTCGATGTGCACTGGATCGATAATCAAACCACCCTTGTGGGCACAGGAGAGTTCCAAACAGTGACCCTTGGCCACTAGCTTCCTTGTCCAAATCCTTTTGTTCTCTTTCTTTGCGTCCTTCTGACTGTGAGTGTCTGTGTCCTCGCTTAAAACTAAACAAACTGCAAGTAATGTAAACAAGCTGCAAGTCAGACAGTCCCGCCTCCTTGAGCTCTCTCTCTGTAAAAATCGAAAGTGAGCTGAGAAAGTCAGCGGCTGACGTCATTGTTAGTCCCCACCTCACTCAGGCACTCTCTTAAAGTGACAGTCCACAGCAAACGAAACTTAGGGATTCAT
Organism: Hemitrygon akajei; assembly: GCF_048418815.1. Lineage (NCBI taxonomy): Eukaryota > Metazoa > Chordata > Chondrichthyes > Myliobatiformes > Dasyatidae > Hemitrygon > Hemitrygon akajei. The sequence continues at coordinate 4,282,893 of NW_027331939.1, read as the reverse complement.
AACACTTCCCCTCACACAAAACATTTATCTGGAAAGACAATCGGCAATGATATTGTCCGTGCTTTTCATATGCGTTATCACAATACCATATTCTTGCAAAATCAGACTCTAGTTTAACAATCATCTGGTTTTGCCCATTACTTGAATCAAAAACACCAACAGATTATGATCAGTATAAACTGCAAGAGGTTTCTTCTCAGGACAAACACAGACATCGAAATGCCGCAAAGTCAAGATGAGTGACAACAACTCTTTCTCTAAGAACCATAGAACATTACAGCACAGAAACAGGCCTTTTGGTCCTTCTTGGCTGTGCCGAACCATTTTTCTGCCTAGTCCCACTGACCTGCGCCTGGGCCATATCAACCCAAACGGCTCTCATCCATATACCTGTCCAGGTTTTTCTTAAATGTCAAAAATAACCCGCTAAGGTGGAATAATTTCTTTGATGCTCATTGAATTTTTTCGAAAGGTAAGCTATAGGATGTTTAACATCATCATCATCTTTTTGTAATAACATTGCCCCGGCAGCTTCATCAGTGGCGTCCACAGCTACAGAAAATGGCTTTGTAAAGTCAGAGCAGAGGTGAATAACATAAAAACGGCATTCAATCGATCAAATGCCTACTGACGAGGTTCGCTCCGAAGAAACTTTTCACCCTTCTAGAGGAGATTAGTCAGAGGAAGAGCGATATCAGCAAAGTTCTTACAGAACTTACGATAATATCCATCCATTCCCAAAAACCTTCTAAGAGCCTTCTTACCAGTCAGAATAGGAACTTGAGAAATTGCCTGGACTTTTGCCTGAACAGGAGCCCACTTGCCTTGAGCTACAACATAGCCAAGATAGGTCACAGTGGCATGGCAAAATTCACTCTTAGCCAAGTTACCTGTAGGGCTGGCCTGGGAAAGCCAGTCAAACAGCTTTTATACTGCAGAGATATGCTCTTCCCAAGTGCCACTCCCTGTGACTAAGTCATCAATATTGGCATCTGTGTGCTCTAATCTTCGAATTACAAAATCAATCATTCTCTGGAATGTTCTTGGAGCATTTTTCCTTCCAAAAGGTAAAACATTGTATTCATACAACCCAGGTGCTGTCACAAACGCAGAAATTTCTCCACCTCTCTGTATCAATGGAACACACCAATACCCTTTCAACAGATCAATCTTTGTTGGAATTTTAGCTTTTCCAACTTTATCGATGCATTCATCCACCCTAGGGATAGGATAGGCATCTCTTTTTGTTGCTGCATTTACCTTCCTATAATCAGTGCAAAATCTAACACTACCATAAGGTTTGTGCACAACAATGCAAGGTGAGCTCCAATCGAATGCTGAATGATTAATAATACCATTTGCCAGCATATTTTCAATTTCTTGCTCTGCTAATTTACACTTTTCTACGGTCATGCGATATGGGTGTTGTTTAATCGGTTTGGCTTGACCAATATCTGTGTCATGTACTGAGACCGTGGTTTGCTTGGGAACATCGGGAAATAAATCTTTAACCTTCAGAATTAATTCCTTCAGCTGTTGTTGTTGCTTTGGCTGCAGATGAGCCAACCTGTTATCAATGTTTTCTAGAACAACCGAGTTCATTAGTCTAACTGGGATCATGTTTGGCTTGTGAAAAGTCTCAGACGAGTCAATTGTTTCATTCTCAGGGTTACCAGATGCATATGTTTTGACAACAACACACACAGATGGTGCCTGTTTGTCAAATTAAGGCTTTATCATATTTATGTGTACAACTTATATTAGTTACGTCAGTCGGGTGTTTTAATAACAGAATTCGCATCATTAATTTGAGAGCCTATTTCATACGGTCCATTGAATTTCACCTGGAGTGGATTCGTCAACATTGGAGGTAAGATAAGATATCCCCCACCTGGTATTTTCTTTCGCAAGCCCGCTTATCAAACCAACACTTCATTTTGTTTTGAGAAATCTTTAAGTTTTGGCTCACGAGACTACACGCTTAGTGTAGTTTATTATTGAACTTCAAAACATAGTCTAACAAGTTAACATGTACATCCCCATCAATCCACTGTTCCTTTAACAAGGTCAAAGGTCCCGTCAGTCTACAACCAAATAGTTCAAGTGAACTAAAGCCCAGCGATCCTGTACCGACTCTCTTCCTGAGAACAAAAGCAAATATATTCCTTCATCCCAGTCTTTCCATTTTCAACACAGTATGTCTTAAACATTGTTTTGAGTGTAGAATGAAAACTTTCTACAGCCCTTGTGATTCCAGATCGTGCACAGATGATGTTATTTGTTCAGCTCCTAGTTCGTAAACTACCTACTGAAATAATCCAGGTGTAAAATTACTTTCTTGATCAGACTGGATTTCTTTAGGCAATCCAGAAATGGTAAAAAAAAACAACTTGGTTAGAACTTTCGCTACAGTTTTAGCTTGAATACTTCTGAGAGGTATTGCCTCTGGGAATCTGGAGGCAGTATACATAATACTTTGTAGTTACTGATGGCCAGGTTTAGGCTTTGGCACTGGGCCAACACAATCCACTATAACTTTAGAAAAGGGTTCACCGAATGCAGGTATAGACTACAGTGGGGCCACTGTGGTGACCTAGTGGGGTTTACCCACAAATGGACAAGTGTGACATGTTTGAAAAAGGTCACATCTTTCCTCAAATTAGGCCAGTACAATTATTTCATAAACCTTTTTACAGTTATATTCATTCCAATATGGCCACCTAAGGGCATACTGTGGTCCAAAGTTAAAATTTCAGCCATATAAACTTTAGGAACTACAACTTTGTGAACAATTGCCCATTCCTCACTCGCTGGTATAGCAGGAGGTCTCCACTTCCTCATTATCACTCCATAATGATATAATACCCCACTGGCACTTTCTTAATCTTATTATCTGAGAGAGCTGTTTCTTTTAAAGCTTCAATCACATGGTCTCGGTTCTGATCTGCTATAAACTCCTTCCTAGACAGGGATAAATCTTTCTCATCAGACTTACTACCTGAATCCTGTTGAAACAATGAAGGCAGAAAAGTCCCTGACATTCACCATAACCTGAATCCCGATTTTGGCTATCATGGGTATCAGAATCATGCTGCACAGAACCGTCTGTGTCGGCAGACATTTTAACCATACTTCGAGTTACTGCGCAGGAAGGATAAATGTTAAAATCCATCTGTGGGTCATCAGTGGTTGGCTTAGTTGTCAACAGCAATGCAGGAACAACTTTATCATCTGCCAGGTCATTCTCTAACAGCCAAGTAACATCTTCCACCGGTAAACTGGAGCACAATCCGATTTTATCAGGTCCCGAAACCAACCCTGACTGTAAAGTTACTTTGTACAATGGAACAGAAACCACAACGCCCCCAATGCCTTTAATAAGATTTACCTCACCTGTTTCAGTCTCATCGCCAAACTTTGGAATGCTGTCTCATATAAGTGACTGAGAAGCCCCTGTATCTCAAACAATTTTCAGTGGTACCGGGGTTGACCCTTCCTTTAATAATACAATCCCATCTGACGTAAAATGATCGAATCTCTTCTTAAGTGGGTCAGACCTCTCAAATCCTTATCTGAGCCTCAACAGGATGTTCAGAACCCTGTGGGTTGACAGGTGCTTCAACATACTGAACACAGGCATTCGGGACTGACTCCTTTTCCTTTTTCCTTAACTGAGCCTCAACAGAATGTTCAGAACCCTGTGGGTTTACAGGTGCTTCAACATACTGATCACAGGCATTCGGGACTGCCTCATTTTCCTTTTTCCTTATCTGAGCCTCAACAGAATGTTCAGAACCCTGTGGGTTTACAGGTGCTTCAACATACTGAACACAGGTATTCGGGACTGCCTCCTTTTCCTTTTTCCTTACTTGAGCCTCAAACAGAATGTTCAGAACCCTGTGGCTTTACAGGTGCTTCAACATACTGATCACAGGCATTTGGGACTGCCTCCTTTTCCTTTTTTCTTCCCCAGGAGGCAACAATTAGCCATCATATGAGCAGCTTTCTTACAATAGTAACAAGTAACATGAGAATATTTCTCCTTCAACTGCTTCCCTTCATTCTTACTCTTGTCACTAGTCCCAGTTTTAATTTCTGGATTACACTGTTGAGCACTGCTACTCTTTTGGAAGCTCTTATTCGGAATAAATTTAACCTTATGAGTAAAAACAAACTCATCTGCTCATCCAGCAGGCTCCTGCAAAGTGGCAGCATCCTTTTCATCTAAATATCTCTTTATGTCATCAGGCACGCACCCTCTGAATTCCTCAATTAAAACCAACTCTTACAAGCTGTTAAAATTATCATTTATATTTTTTATATGTGCACCAGCAGTTAAAACACACAAACTTCTCATAAGCAAGTTCCATATAAGTTTAGTTCACAGACTTCCTCAAATTTCTAAACTTTTGCCTGTATGATTCTGGGAAAAACTCGTAAGCTTTGAGCACAGCCTGTTTCACAATGTCATAATCAGCTGCTTCATCAACTGTCAAAGCAGAATAGGCTTGCTGAGCCTTCCCCTTAATTACAGTTTGTAAGAGAATAGGGCAACCCTATTTTCGCCACTTTAAACTCTGAGCAACCTTCTCAAAATGCTGAAAGTATTTATCAACCTCTACCTCGTCAAATGGAGGTACCAATTTATCTTCCCGACTGGCCTTAAACTTATCACCAGAGTCTAACACTAGACCCCTTTGCTGCAATCTCTCTATCTTTTCCAGTTGGAACTGCCTCTGCCTTTCCGCAGCCTCCACATTTAATTTTTTTCACTTGTACTGGAGCTCAAGCTCACGAGGTTTACTTTCAGGAAACACCTCCAACTCTTCCATTTTAAACACACCCTCAGATACATAATGTTCAGCTACTACACTCTGCATCTGTGCCCTCCCTATTGTCGATTTCCCCTTAGCAAGTTTTAACCTTCTAGCAATACGTAGCAACTCAACCCTTCTGGCGTCCTCCAGTGCCTGGCACTTCGAGACATCTATCAACATCCGTTGCTACTGATTTTCCACACACAAATAAATCAAAAAGGAATTTCCCCAATGAAATCGATAATTAATGACCACGCCCCCAAATCTGTTCATATCCCAGACGCAGCTCCAAATTTTGTTATGAATTGTAACGCTTTAGAAACGAACACCGGCAATAGGCTCCACATGGAGTCTGTTTTTGATGTTAAAACCATCTTTATTAGAATCTACTTATAATATAGTAACTTAAACAAGATAAACAAATGTGTTATGTGTATATATGTGTGTAACTATAACTCCCAGACTATTGAGTTCGGGAGAAACAAGGCTTGGAGTCTTGAGATGGCAAAGTATGAAAGTTCAGTTCAACCACGGAATAGGTGATGAGAGAGATATTTGTAATCCAGCGTAAATGTTAAGAGAAGGCAATTATGTCGAATTCCACAGGTTTCATGGTGGTAAAACAAGACAACAGTTGCTGTAAATTCTATCCGTCATCATTACAAATCTACATACGAATTATCACGGAAAGTCACTTGTCACAAGGGGTATCGTCTTCAACTGAATTACCACACCACACCCAGGCAAGGGTTAACACATCAGTGGTCTTCACAGGATACCCCAAATCAGATCCACTCCTACGGATCAAACGAGTTGACAACCACACATTTGAGTACGCTGAATCGATAATTAACTCACCCTTGTGGGCATGGGAATGTTGCGATCAGTGACCCTTGGCCGCCACTTCCCTTGTTTTGATCTTCCCATTTTTCCGTCTTCGTCTCCGTCTGACTCTGAGTGTCTGTGTCCTCGGTTAAAACTAAACAAGCTGCGAGTGATGTAAAGAAGCTGCAAGTCAAACTGATTTAACTTTTTAATTTCTCTCTCTTAAAATGACAGTCAACTTCAAACGAAATCTAGGGATTCATAACAACGGTCACTCCCCATTGTGATCTGACTGATGTGCCAGTACTTGGGATGACCGAGTGAATCACTTCCCTCATTCTGAGCAGGTGAACGGCTTCTCCCCAGTGTGAGCTCGCTGGTGACTCTGTAGGGTGGATGACTTACTGAATCCCTTCCCACAGACTGAGCAGGTGAACGGCTTCTCCCCAGTGTGAACTCGCTGGTGTCTCTGTAGGGTGGATGACTTACTGAATCCCTTCCCACAGACTGAGCAGGTGAACGGCTTCTCCCCAGTGTGAACTCGCAAGTGACTCCGTAGGTTGGATGACTGACTGAATCGCTTCCCACAGACTGAGCAGGTGAATGGCTTCTCCCCAGTGTGAACTCGCTGATGAATCTGTAGGTGGGATGACTGAGTGAATTCTTTGCCACAGACTGAGCAGGTGAATGGCTTCTCCCCAGTGTGAACTCGCTGATGACTCTGTAGGTTGGATGACTTACTGAATCCCTTCCCACAGACTGAGCAGGTGAACGGCTTCTCCCCAGTGTGAACTCGCAAGTGACTCCGTAGGTTGGATGACTGACTGAACCTCTCACCACAGACTGAGCAGGTGAATGGCTTCTCCCCAGTGTGAACTCGCTGATGACTCTGTAGGTTGGATGACTTACTGAATCCCTTCCCACAGACTGAGCAGGTGAACGGCTTCTCCCCAGTGTGAACTCGCAAGTGACTCCGTAGGTTGGATGACTGACTGAACCTCTCACCACAGACTGAGCAGGTGAATGGCTTCTCCCCGGTGTGAACTCGCTGATGTATCTGTAGGGTGGAAGATCGAGTGAATAGCTTCCCACATTCTGAACAAATGAAGAGCTTCTCCCCAGTGTGAACCCGATGGTGTGCCATTACTTCAGATGATTGAGTGAATCCTTTCCCACAAATTCAGCAGATCACCAGCCTCTGCCCGGTGTGAACTGACTGGTGTGTCGGCAGGTGGGAAGACCGATTGAATCCTTTCTCACACACGGAACAGGTGAATGGCCTTGCACAGTGTGGACTTGCTGATGTACCTTCAGTTGAGATGACCGAGTGTATCTATTCCCACTGTCTGAGAAGGTGAACGGCCTTTCTCCTGTGTAAAATGACGGGCGTGCCAGTTGGTCAGATGACCGAATAAATCCCTCCCCACAGTCTGAGTAGGAAGGATGGTCGATTCAATCCCTCGCTCCACTTCTTAAATATCTGTACGGAGACAGTAAAACTGGCGTGCTGTGTTTGAGATTCCTGGAAATAAGTTCCTTCTCGTTTTAACCTTTGAAATGATTTACAAATTCCTTCAATGGCTGTAGGACAACATTTCAGATGAGATTGCTTGAGTCGGCAAGTTTTGATCTGGCTGTTCCTCACTGTTACAATGAGGTGGAACCCAAGTTGGACAGAGAAGTCATCTCCTGACTGGGTAGAGTGTTGGTATCTAGAATGATCATTAATTCCCCGATGCTTTTCCTATTTCTATAACAATGGGGCATTTCTGCCAGCACCAATTTGTACCCTGGCGCAGTTTGACTCTCTCCATTGGTATTATTCCCTCTTCCTGCTGAGCTGCATGCGTGCCTGGCCCCACAGTAACTGAAACACTCTCATGCAAATTGTCTTTCTTGACGTGCATCTGGGATTTTCTGTCACGTATTATTAACTTAAAGTTCCACAATTTTAACGCAATATAAAAAATCCCTGCCGAGGTGAACGTTTGGTCTGCACAGCTGTTAAAAGGACTTGTGGAAAATTACAATACAGAAACAGGCCATTTGGGCCATCTGGTTTGTGCTGAACTAATTAAACTGCCCACTCCCACATCCCTACCATCCAGATACCTACACGAACCTCTTAAATGTTGAAAACATGCTCGCATGCACCACTTGTGCTGGCTGCTCATTCCACACCCGGATGACCGTCTGTGTGAAGAAGGTTCCCCTCATGTTCCTCTTAACATTTCACCTTTCGCCAACATGCAGCACCTCGCACTTGTCCGCATTGAATTCCATTTTCCATTTCTCAAGCCATATTTCCACCTGGTCCAGGGATATTCTGTGGAAATCACTGTCGGTAATACTTTGTGGTTGGATCTGGATTGGGAGTACCTTGCGGAAGCTACCTGTGTGTTAACCTTTGCCTGGGTGGTAGTTCCTTTTGAAGACAGTACTCCTGTGATAAGCTACTTCTGGTGATAATTCGTATGTGGATTTAGAACAACGACGGATAAGACCTACAGCGACTGTTATCTTGTTTTACCACTGTGGAATTTGTGGAATTCAACGTAATTGCCTTCTCTTGACATTCACCTTGGATTACAAATCTCTCTCTCTCGTCATTGATTCCGTGGATGAACTGAAATTCATACCTTACCATCTCAAGACTTTAAGCTTGGTATTCCCTGAGCTCAGTGGTTTGGGAGTTATATTTACACATATGTGTACTCATAACACTTTCAGCTTTTGATTATTTTGCTTAATTTGTTATATTATAAGTAGATACGAATAAAGACAGTGGTTTTAATATCAAAACCACACTCCAGGTGTGGTCTATTGTGGCTGGTTCATTCAAACCGTTACAGGAAGTAACAGAGGTGTTCGTGTTTATCTCTTTCTGCGGGCCTCCATGTTAACACCTTTCTGTCTCTCTGTCACACCTTGCCAAACAGGTAGAACTAGGGGCCTGCTGGGTAAAACTATGATTCCAATGTCTGTAATCCTGCTCAACCAGAGTGAGGAACTCTCAGCCCCAGCTTCCTCAAATAACACCTGGGGAAGAGAGTGTGGAACTGTGGGCCAGGCAGAGATGACTGTGGTTGTCGGTGTTTTGAGGGATGGTATCGCAGGCCCCCACCAAACTGAACTTCCTATACTGGGAAACATGCATCCTGGCCAGAACCGCAGTTGCCCAGCAGCCGAGAGGAATAACTGAGACTGAGAGATTTTGGATGATAGTTTTTCTCTCCTATGGAGTAGCCAGAAATTCACGAGAGATAATCAATTTGGATACAGCACTTGAGGAGCTGGCCACTATACTGCAGGGGCCCTGACAGAGACACAGGCCCAGGTAACAGAAATATCCACTGAAATGATTGCAATCCGACAAACAGTCGTACAGAATCGTACGGCTTTAGATTTTATCCCAGCTGAGAAAGGGGGAGCCTGTGCTATTATTGACACAGAATGCTGCACCTATATCCCTGAATGGTCTACTAACGTTACATCCCTCTCCAAGCACACTGCCAAGGAGACTGACAGCATCAAGAGAGTAGGGCAGGATTTACACGGGTTCACCGAAGGGTCGAAATGGTGATCTTCGAAGACCTGTCGGTAATATGTGGGGCATGAAATTGCATTATGTCCAAATGGTTGTACATATCATTGTTATAATTACTGATGTATGCCGTTTTTACCCACTGAGAAGTCAATGCTGTACTTGGTTGCTTTCTCTGTAAAAAGTTACTGCTTTGTTGATCATGTAATGATCGAAAGGAGGGAATGATAAAGTATGTAAAAGGGTTAACACTACATTAAAAAATAGCAGCCTGTTTTTCTGAAAGAAACTTCTGACGATGAACCAATGTGCTAAGCCGTGCTGAGCCATATTTCTTCTTCAGGGTAGCTAGCTCGGGTTTCAGGATGCTTATCTCCTTGTGCACTCATGTGTAGATATAGGACAGCTTCAGTCTGTTCTCTGTGTGTAAGCCATTAGGACTATTTTGTAATTTGTCTTTAGGGCCTGGCATGTAGTAAATATTTTTGGCTCCAGCCTGTCTTGTGTGGGGAGTATCTGGACAGATATATCTGTGGTGTAAGGGGAATTGCTGAATTGGGTGGGAGCATTCACAGACTGTTCCTATCCGAGTGACTAACGAACTAAGTCCCGCTCTGAGTGGATAGTTCAAAGGTTAATTTATTATCAAAGCAGGTATTCATAAATAACGCTGAGTATTTTTCTTCTCCAGAGAACCACGAAACAAAGAAAACATGAAAGTCGTTCAGAGAGAAAATAAATGAAACTCCCTCCACACACCCCGCATCAAAAAGGACGGCATCCCGATCATCAACCCCCAAAACCCACCCCTCCCGCACACAAGGGAAGAAAAATATCGACACCCGTTAAAAAAACATTCCTACCCGGCACAACTGCGGAGGAGCCGGTGTCACCAGTGTAGAGGCGGCCGCATCGGGAGCAGCGGACACAACAGGTGACCCCAGAAGATTCACAGGTGAAGTGTCGCATCACCTGGGAGGATGATTGGACAACGGAGAGAGTTCGGCCGTTCGGCCCTTTCACTGTGACACCCCGAACTCCACATCAAATCCGTCCAGACGAATCTGGGCGAACATTAATGACCAATAAATATAATTCCTCTCAGCGATCAGCTGTCTGAGTGATTCCATGACTCTGCGAGGAAGGGGTATCTATGGTCCACACTGTCAGGGTGATGAGTTTACCAGGAGACAAAGTCTGCAGGGACGAGTGGTTTTCTGTTGAGTAATACACTGTGTGTGGACCCCGCTGTCAATTCTGGTGTTGTGACCCGAATCGAGACAAACACCACGTTGCCCACTCCACCAACAACACGGCACAGCCGGACACATAACAGGGGACTTTACATCCCACAACACTGGATTCAGTGATGAAACCCGTGATTAATGTTGTTGTCTCACCGAAAAGTCCAATAACCCTAACCCTAACCCTGCAATATGGCGTAAAATCCCTCTCCGCATACTATCAAGGGTTACACAGACCAAAGTCCAAACTGCCGGAGGAACTCAGTGGGTCGGGCAGCATCTGTGGAGGGAAATGGACCGCCAACATTTCGGGCCTAGACCCTCCCTCTGGACTGAGTGTGGACGGGAAGTAGTCAGAGAAAAGAGATGAGGGGTGGGGATGGGGCAAGAGCTGGGGAGTGAGAGGTTGATCCAGGTGAGGGGGGAGGTGGAATGTGAAAATAGTGACAAGAGTGGGAGGTGAGTAGTTGGGGCAACACGGGGCTGCAGAAGATGGAAATTAATTCCATAGAGGATGAAAAAAGAGGTTAGGGAGTATTTGTTATAGAGAGTGCAATGAATATTCACCTGACTGATCCCTGGAGTGGTGGGGTCATAACTTGAAGAAAGATCAAATGTGATAACTCTAAATGTCATTTAGAAAATCGGGGACTGAGAGGAGAACACATTGAAATGCATAACATCATTAATGGTTGAACCAGGGATCCCAGTCTCTGAAAAAGGGGGTGGACTGTCCGGGACTGTGATGAGGGGAAAAGTCTCCATTCCGAGGGTGGTGAATATCTGTAAATCCCCCCCCCCCACAGAGGCCGGTGAAGACTCAGTGATCATCCTCACGTAGAAAAGAGGCCGGCAGATGTGTGGAGACCGAAGGGATCGAGGAAATGAGGATCGGACAGAAACGTGGCTGAGATGGGGGAGCAGCCGCCATCTTGTTGATGGTTGGAGGGGCCGAATGGCCACCTCCTGCTGTTTCTCACTTGATGTTTCAGTGTTCCTGTCCAGTGAGGCAGGAGGAATGTGAATAGAAATTAGTGTTTATAAACACAGAACTGATTTAAATGAAACGTGAACACTTCCTGTTTGGGCTTGAATAATGTGTCGGACCGGGATGGGAATCGAGCCCTTTATTCTGTGACCTGGGGGTGGAGGGAAAGGGATCGGGGTAGATATGGTCTGGAAAATTTGACATGTATCTGGTGTAAATATGGAATAATGTGGGGAATGCGGCGGATGGGTCGGGCAGTGTGTGAGGGGAGAGGAGCAGAGTCACCGGTTCAGGCGGGAGACGCTCCACCCGTCACCTGATCCCGTTTCCTGTTCACGTTTTTCTGCAGATCTGCAGCATCTGCGGGTCACTGCTCTACGTGTCCGTGTAGCTTCACCTTTGTCCCCTTCAGACAACGCAGTGAGATCCGGATCTGTCACGTCCTCTCATTGTGGGTGGACAATGTTTTTTTCTGTAATATTTTCCGCATGTTTCATACACTGTTTCGACGTGCTGAAGTGCAGCCGATGTTTCTGGGTGTCTGAACCATTTATGTGAGAATTTAGCCATTTGTATTTATCTGAGCTTCTCATAAATATGTACAGTTCAGTTAAGCTTCACTGTAGAATTTCCAAAGCAACAACCCAGTCAGACAAATTGTTCCACACAATTGAAATAGTTTATTACATTTTTATTTTTTCTACTTTTGTGCTAATTATATTCTTATGTTAAATCACAATTGTTAAACTCTTTTGTTAAGAATTAACAATTAACAACGTATTTCCTGGCATATGCTGGTGTTATTAAACCTGATTCTGATATTGATATGGGAGACCAACCACCGGTCACCTGATCCCAGTTACTGCAGACCGTAATGTGAGATTGAAGCATTTCCCAGATATTTGCTTTCCACAGAAATGACAACAGTTCAGTTTCCTTCTGAGGTTCCAGAGCAGAAGCTCAGTCTGTCTAATATTTCCACACAGTTAAAATGGGGAATTCGTTTATTATCATCACGTACTGAGCTACAGTGAAAATCTTGCCTGATGTACCATCCACACAGATCGATACATTACGATGGTACATTGAGCTGATATACAACAAAAAATAACTAACAAAGCATTATGGCTGCAGAGAAAGTGCAGTACAGATAGACATATAGTGCAGGGTCACGTCGAGTTACATTGTGAGTTTGAGTCCATTTTATCATTCATTTGGCTTATAACTGCAGACAGGAAGCCATCCTTCAGCCTGGTGTTACGCACTTTAAAGCTTTTGTATCTCTCCGCCAATGTGAGAGCGGGTTTGCAGCAAGAATGTCCAGGTTGTGAGGTTTTTTTTGTGTATATGGCCTGCTTTTCCGAGGGAGGGGAAGTGTAGGGAGAGTCCATGGAGTGGAGGCTTCTTTCTCTGATGTTCTCTGCTCTCCAAAGTTCTTTGCAGTTCCTTGCAGTCATGGGCGGAGCAGTAGCCATACAAAGGCATGAAGTATCCACAAGGAGCTCAGAGACCTCGGCCTTCACCCTGTCTTTTGTAGCTGAATCCTGGATTTCCTGTCAGATCTCCTGTCAAGGCTCGGTCCAAACAATCTTTTCACCCTTCTTCAGGTTAGTCAGAGGAAGAGCGATAGCAGCAAAGTTCTTAGAGAACTTACGATAATATCCATCCATTCCCAGAAACCTTCTAAGAGCCTTCGTAGCAGTCAGAATAGGAATTTAAGAAATTGCCTGGACTTTTGGCCGAACAGGAGCCAACTTGCATTGACCAAGACAGGTCAGAATGGCATGGCCAAATTCACTCTTAGCCAAGTTAACTGTAAGGCTGGCCTGGGAAAGCCTGTCAAACAGCTTTTCTACTGCAGAGATATGCTCTTCCCAAGTGTCACTCCCTGTGACTAAGTCATCAATATCGGCATCTGTGTGTTCTAACCCTCGAATTACAGAATCATTCATTTTCCAGAATGTTCCTGGACCAGTTTTCATTCCAAACAGCAAAACATTGTATTCATACAAACCAGATGGTATCACAAATGCAGAATTATTTCTACCTCTGTCTGTCAATGGAACACACCAATACCCTGTAAACAGATCAATCTTTGTAAGAAATTCAGCTTTTCCAACCTTATCGATGCAATCATCTATCCTAGGGATAGAATAGGCATCTGTTTTTGTTACTGCATTTGCCTTCCTATAATCAGTGCAAAATCTAACACTACCATCAGGATTGGGCACAATAACGCAGGGTGAGCTCCAATCTGATGCTGAAGGGCTAACAATACCATTTTCCAGCATATCTTCAATTTCTTGCTCAGCCTATTTACACTTTTCTACGTTCATGCGATATGGGTGTTGTTTAATCGATTTAACCAATATCTACATCATGTATTGCGATCGTGGTTTGCTTGGGAATATCGGGAAATAAATCTTTAAACTGCAGAATTAATTCCTTCAGCTGTTGTTCTTGCTTTGGCTGCAGATGAGCCAACCTGTTATCAATGTTTTCTGGAAAAACGGAGTTCATTAGTCTAACTGGGACAATGTTTGGCTTGTGAAAAGTCTCAGACAAGTCAATTGCTTCATTCTCAGAGTTGCCAGATTCATATGTTTTGACAACAACACTCACAGATTGTGCCTGCTTGTCAAAATAAGGCTTTATTATATTTATCTGTACCACCTGTGTTCGATTACATCAGTCGGGTGTTTTGATAACATAATTCACATTCTCAATTTGAGAGACTATTTCACAGGGTCCATTGAGTTTTGCCTGAAGTGGATTTGTCAGCATTGGAGATAAGGTAAGCACGTTATCCCCCACCTGGTATTTTCTTTCGCAAGCCCACTTATCAAACCAACACTTCATTTTGTTTTGAGAAATCTTTAAGTTTTGTCTCGCTAGACTACAGGCCTGGAGTAGTTCATTGTTGAACTTCAAAACTTAGTCTAACAAGTTAACAGGCACATCCCCATCAATTCACTGTTCCTTTAACAAGGTCAAACGTCCCCTCACTCTATGACCAAATACAAATTCAAATGGACTAAAGCCCAGTGATTCCTGTACCAACTCTCTTACTGCGAACAAAAGCAAATATATTCCTTCATCTCAGTGTTTTCCATTTTCAACACAGTATGTCTTTTTTTGGCGTGTGCGTGCATGCGTCCGATGATGTATTTTTCAAGCCTTTCCAAGGCACGGAGTGAGAGAGAGAGACAGTGTGGAACACATTATGTCTTAATCATTTTTTTGAGGGTAGAATGAAATCTTTCTAGAACCCATCGTAATTCTGGATGTTACGCAGACTATGTAATTTGCTTAGCTCCCAGTAGATAAAATACCTGCTGGAATAATCTAGATGTAAAATAGCTTCCTTGATCAGACTGGATTTCTATAGGCAAATCAAATAAAGTAAAAAACTTGGTAAGAGCCTTCGCCACAGTTTTAGCTTTAATATTTCTGAGAGGTATTGCCTCTGGGAATCTGAATGCAGTACACATAATAGTTAGCAGATACTGATGGCCAGCTTTAGTCTTTGGCATTGGGCCAACACAATCCACTATAAATTTTGAAAAGGGTTCACCAAATGCAGTTATATATAGACTGAAGTGGGGCACTGTGGAGACCTGATTAGGTTTACTGACAACTTGACCAACGTGACAGGTTCTGCAACAGGTCACAACATCTTTCCTCAGATTAGGCCAGTAGAATTATTACATAATCCTTACAGTTTTATTCACTCCAAAATGGCCACCTGAGGGCAGACTGTGGGCCAAAGTTAAAATTTCAGTCCTATAAACTTTAGGAACTACACCTTGGTGAACAATTGCCCATGCGTCACTCGCTGGTATAGCAGGTGGCCTCCACTTCCTCATTATCACTCCATCCTTGTGATAATACCCTACTGGCACTTTCTTAATCTCATCACCTGAGAAAGCAGTTTCTTTTAAAGCTTCAAACTCAGGGTCTTGGTTCTGTTCGGCGATAAACTCGTCTGCGTCGGCAGACATTTTAGCCATACTTCGAATTCCTGCGCAGGAAGGATAAATGTTAAAATCCATCTGTGGGTCGTCAGTGGTTGGGTTAGTTGTTAACTGCACTGCAGGAACAACTTTACCATCTGCCAGGTCATTCACTAACAGCAAAGTAACATCTTCCTCTGGTAAACTGGAGCATACTCCGATCTTAACAGGTCCTGAAACCAACCCTGACAGTAAAGTTACCTTGTGCAATGGCACAGAAAACATGTCGCCCCCAATGACTTTAATAAGATTTACCTCACCAGTGTTAGTCTCATCACCAAGCTTTAGAAAGCTGTCTGATATAAGTGACTGAGAAGCCCCAGTAACTCAAAGAATTTTCACTGGTACCGGGGTTGACCCCTCCTTTACTAATACAAACCCATTTGACATAAAATGATCGAATCCCTTCTTAACACGTTCAGACCTCTCAGACCTTAACTGAGCCCGAAACAGAATGCTCAGAACCCTGTGGGTTGATAGGTTCTTCAACATACTGAACACAGGCATTTGGGACTGAATCCTTTTCCATTTTCTTCTTCAGGATGGAACAATTAGCCATAATATAACCAGCTTTCTTACAATAGTAACAAGTGAGACTAGAATATTTCTCCTTCAACTGCTTCCCTTCATCCTTACTCTTGTCACTAGTCCCAGCTTTAATTTCTGGTTTACCCTGGCGATCCCTGCTACTCTTTTGGAAGCTCTTATTCGGGATAAACTTAGCCTTATGAGTAAAAACAAACTCATTTGCTATTCTATCAGACTCCTGCAAAGTGGCAGCATCCTATTCATCTAAAAAAGTCTTTATGTCATCAGGAATGCACCTTTTGAATTCTTCAATTAAAAGCAACACTTTTAAGCTGTTACAATCATCATTTATATTTTTACATGTGTACCGGCGGTCAAGACACACAAACTTCTCATAAGCAAGTTCCATATAAGTCTGTTTCACAGATTTCTTCAAATTTCCTAACTTTTGCCTGCATGATTCTGGGAAGAACTCGTAAGCTTTGAGAACAGACTGTTTCACTATGTCATAATCAGCTGCTTCATCAACTGTCAAAGCAGAATAGGCTTGCTGAGCCTTCCCCTTAATTACACTTCTTAAGAGAAAAGGCCAACCCTCTTTTGGCAACTTTAAACTTTCAGCAACCTTCTCAAAATGCTGAAAGTATATATCAACCTCTGCCTCGTCAAATGGAGGTACCAATTTAACTTCCCGACTGGCCTTAAACTTATCACTAGAGTCTAACGCTCGACCCCTTTGTTGTAATCTCTCTATCTTTTCCAGCTCAAACAGCCTCTGTCTTTCTGCTTCGTCCCTCTGTTTTTCTGCCTTCCTAGCCTGAAACTGCCCCTGCCTTCCGCAGACTTTATCTTTAATTTTTCTCACTTGTACTGGAGCACAAGCTCACGAGGTTTACTTTCAGGGAACACCTCCAACTCCTCCACTTTAAACACTCCCTCAGATACATAATGTTCAGCTATTATCCTCTGCATCTGTGCCCTCCCTATAGTCGATTTCACCTTAGCAAGTTTTAACCTTCTAGCAAGACTCAACAACTCAACCCTTCTGGCATCCTCTAATGCCTCAGAGGTTAGAGCTTCCCGACATCTATCAGCATCCATTGCTGCTGATTTTCCACACACAAATATATCAAAGGGACTTCTCAATGAAGTCAATAATTAATGACAATGCCCCCAAAACTGTTAATATCTCGGACGCAGGCCCAATTTTGTTATGAATCATAACGCTTTAGAAATGAACCAGCAGCAATAGACTACACCGGGAGTCTGTTTTTTGAAGTTAAAACTATCTTTATTAGAATCTACTTATAATATAGTAACAAGCAAGATAAACAAAAGATATATTGTTATGTGTATATATATATATATGTGTAAATATAACTCCAAAACAATTGAGCTCGGGAGAAACAAGGCTTGGAGTCTTGAGATGGCAAAGTATAAAAGTTCAGTTCAACCATGGAATAGCTGATGAGAGGGATATTTGTAATCCAGCGTAAATGTTGAGAGAAGACAATTATGTCGAATTGCACAGGTTTCATGGTAGTAAAACGAGAAAACAGTTGCTGTAGATTTTATCTGTCTTCATTCCAAATCCACATATGAATTATCACCGAAAGTGACTTGTCACAAAGGGTATTGTCTTCAAGTGAATTACCCCACCACACCCAGGCAAGGGTTAACACATCAGTGGTCTTCACAGGGTACCCCAAATCAGATCCACTCCTATGGATCAAACGAGGTGACATCCACACATTCGATGTATGATGAATCGATAATTAACCCACCCTTATGGGCATAAGAAAGTTGCAATCAGTGACCCTTGGCCACTAGTTCCCTAGTTTCGATCCTATTTTTCCTCCTTCGTCTCCGTCTGACCCTGAGTGTCTGTGTCCTCGGTTAAAACTAAACAAACGGCGAGCAATGCAAACAAGCTGCAAGTCAGACTGATTTGCCTGCTTAATCTCTCTCTCTCTCTCTCTTAAAATGACAGTCTACACCAAACAAAACCTAGAGAATCATAACAACGGCCACTCCCCAGTGTGAACTGACTGGTGTGCCAGTAGTTGGGATGACTGAGTGAATCCTTTCCCACATTCTGAGCAGGTGAATGGTCTCTCTCCAGTGTGAACTTGCTGATATCTCTGTAGATGAGATGACTGAGTGAATGTCTTCCCACAGTCTGAGCAGGTGAACAGCCTGTCTCCAGCATGAACTTGCTGAAGTACCTTCAGATGCGATGATTTAGTGTATCCCTTCCCACAGTCTGAACAGAGGAATAGCCTCTCCCCAGTGTGAACTGATTGGTGTCTCTGTAGGTGAGATGCCAGTGAGAATCCCTTCCCACATTCTGAGCAGGTGAATGGCTTCTCCACAGTGTGAACTTGCTGGTGACTCTGTAGGGTGGATGAATGAGTGAATCTCGTCCCACATTCTGAGCAGGTGAATGGCCTCTCTCCAGTGTGAACTCACTGGTGTATCTGTAGGGTGGATGACTCAGTGAATCCTTTCCCACATTCTGAGCAGGTGAACTGCTTTTCCCCAGTGTGAACTAACTGGTGTGCCAGTAATTGGGATGACCGAGTGAATCCCTTCCCACACTCTGAGCAGGTGAAGGCCTCTCTCCAGTGTGAACTCGCTGATGACTCTGTAGTGTGGATGACTGTGTGAATCCCTTCCGACAGACTGAGCATGTGAATGGCTTCTCCCCAGTGTGAACTCGCTGGTGACTCTGTAGGTGAGATGAATGAGTGAATAACTTCCCACAGACTGAGCAAGTGAACGGCTTTTCCCCAGTGTGAACTCACTGGTGTGCCATTAGGTCAGATGAATGAGTGAATAACTTCCTGCAGACTGAGCAGCTGAATCGCCTCTCTCCAGTGTAAATTTGCTGATGACTCTGCAGATTGGATGACTGAGTGAATCCCTTCCCGCAGACTGAGCAAGTGAACGGCTTTTCACCAGTGTGAACTCACTGGTGTGCCATTAGGTCAGATGACTGAGTGCATTATTTCCCAGAAATTCAGCAGATGACAGCCTCTGCCCGGTGTGAACTGACTGTTGTGTCCACAGGTGGGAAGACTGACTGAATCCTTTCTCACACACAGAACAGGTGAATGGCCTTGCCCAGTGTGAACTTACCTTCAGTTGAGATGACCGAGTGAATCCATTCCCACTGTCTGAGCAGGTGAACGGCCTTTCTCCTGTGTAAAATGACGGGCGTGCCAGTTGGTCAAATGCACGACTGAATCCCTCCCCACAGTCTGAGCAGGAAGGATGGTCGATTGAATCACTTGCTCCACTTTTTAAACATCTAGACAGAGACAGCAAAACTGGCATGCCAAGTTTGAGATCCCTGGAGACAAATTCCTTCTCATTTTTAACCTGTAAAAAGATTTACAAAATACAGTAATGGGTGTAGGACAACATTTCAAGTGAGATTACTTGAGTTGCCAAGGTTTGATCACCCAATTTACTATCTCACCTTGAATGCTGAATGACTGAACCTTCGTGACCAAACTCCCTTATGAGAGTTTGTCAAGTGCCTTGCTAAAGTCCATGTAGAGAACATCCACTGCCTTGACCTCCCCATCTATCTTGTTTCCACATGTGGATTACCATTCTGATCTAAGAGAGGATTAATTTTTTCCCATGTAATCTTTTTTTACTCTTAACATATCTGCAGATTCCCTGAGGATTCTCCTTCACCTTGTCTGCTGGGGCAACCTCATGCCTTCTTTTATTTCATTCATAAGTGTTCACTTGAATTTCCTGTATTTCATAAGTACCCCATTTGTTCCCATCCGCCTGTACCTGATATGCGTCTCCTTTTGTTTTGATCTGGGAGAGGAAAGCCAAAGGGGTGATAGAGCTGCATGCTGGGAGGTGGGGGTAAGGGGGGGGGGGGGGTAAACGAAAGTTGCAGGGGGAATGGGAGCCTGAATAACTGAACAGAGAGTGGAATGTTTGTGCAGATAGTTGTTGTTCAGTCCTCAAAGTCAGGAATGAAAAAGTTGAGCATGATGCAGTGAATATGCTGAGCCCTGAATATTTCAATACAAGGAGCAGCGTAGGAAAGGTGGAAGTGTTCAGGGCATGGATCAACGCCTGGAATTATGATACTAGGATCTGGCTGCTTGGGACAGGCTGCTTTATGGCAAAGGTATAGGCAGGCAGAATCTTATGGAGTATAAGAAATGCAAGAGAACACATAAGAAATAAACCAGTATGGCTAAAAGAAGGCATGAGGTTGCCCTCACAGAAAAGATGAAGGATAATTCTCTGAGATTCTAGAGATAGATTAAGAGCAAAAAGATTTCAATGCACAAAGGTGGTCCTCTGGAAAACCGGAATGGCAATCCACATGTGGAACCAAAGCAGATGGTGGAGATCTTAAATCTTAAATATTTTTCCATCTCTGTTTACTCAGGAGATGGCAAAGAGTCTCTGGGAGTGTGGAAAAGCGGCATTTAAATCGTGGACCCTATACAGATTAAAGAAGGGTAGTTAATTCACTGTTCAAAATAGAAGATATAAATCTACAGCATATTCCAGACCATTCAGCCTAAAATGTTGTGCCAACCATGTAACCTACTCTAGTAACTGCCTAGAATTTCCCTAGCACACAGCCCTCTGTTTTTCTAAGCTCCATGTGCCTATCTAAGAGGCTGTTAAAAGACCCCATTGTATCTGTCTGGACCACCGCTGCTGGCAGCGCATTCCACGCACGCACGACTCTCTGTGTAAAAATCTTACCCCTGACATCCCTCAGTATCTATTTCCAAGCACCTTAAAACTATGCCCCCTCGTGTTAGCCATTTCAACCCTGGGAAAAAAACCTCTGGCTATCCACACGCTCAATGCCCCTCATCATTTTATACACCTAAAAAAGGCTCTAAACATAAACAAGGAAATTATACATTGGATTGAGGATTTGTTAGAAGTATAGAAAATTATGAGAGTATAGATAGGTTAAATGCAAGCAGCTTTTTCCACTGAGGTTGGGTGGGACTACAACCAGAGGTCATGGGTAAGTGGGGAAGGTGAATATTTAATGGGATCATGTGGAAAAGCTCTTTACTGAAATGGTTGTGAGAGCGTGCAATGAGATGCCTGGGTGTGGTGGGGTAATTCACTTGAAGACGATACCCCTTGTGACAAGTCACTTTCCGTGATAATTCGTATGTGGATTTGGAATGATGACGGATAAAATCTACAGCAACTGTTGTCTCGTTTTACCATCATGAACCCTGTGCAATTCGACATAATTGCCATCTCTCAACATTTATGCTGGATTACAATATCTCTCTCATCACCAATTCCATGGTTGAACTGAACTTTCATACTTTGCCATTTCAAGACGCCAAGCCTTGTTTCTCCCGAAATCAATAGTCTGGAAGTTATATTTGCACACATATATACACATAACAGATTTGTTTATCTTGTTTAAGTTAGTATATTATAAGTAGATTCTAATAAAGACGGTTTTAACATTAAAAACAGTCTCCAGGTGTAGCCTATTGCTGGTGTTCGTTTCTAAAGCGTTACAATTCATAACAAAATTTGGGCCTGCGTCTGGGATATGAACAGATTTGGGGGCGTAGTCATTAATTATCGATTTCATTGGGGAAATTCCTTTTGATTTATTTGTGTGTGAAAAAACAGTAGCAACGGATGTTGATAGATGTCTCGAAATGCCAGGCATTGGAGGACGCCAGAAGGATTGAGTTGTTATGTATTGCTAAAAGGTTAAAACTTGCTAAGGGGAAATCGACAACGAGGAGGGCACAGATGCAGAAGATAATAGCTGAACATTATGTATCCGAGGGTGTGTTTAAAGTGGAGGAGTTGGAGGTGTTTCCTGAACGTAAACCTAGTGAGATTGAGCTCCGGTACAAGTGAAAAAAAATTAAATGTGGAGGCTGCGGAAAGGCAGAGGCAGTTTGAGGCTATAGAGGCAGAAACACAGAGAGGAAGCACAAAAACAGAGGGAGGAAACAGAAATACAGAGGCTGGTCGAGCTGGAAAAGATAGAGAGATTGCAGCAAAGGGGTCGAGTGTTAGAGTGTGGTGATAAGTTTAAGGCCAGTCGGGAAGTTAAATTGGTACCTCCATTTGAGGAGGCAGAGGTTGATATATACTTTCAGCATTTTGAGAAGGTTGCTCAAAGTTTAAAGTGGCCAAAAGAGGGTTGGCCTATTCTCTTACAAAGTGTAATTAAGGGGAAGGCTCAGCAAGTCTATTCTGCTTTGACAGTTGATAAAGCAGCTGATTCTAACATAGTGAAACAGTTTGTGCTCAAAGCTTACGAGTTGGTCCCAGAATCATACAGGCTAAAGATTGGAAATTTGAGGGAATCTGTGAAACAGACTTATATGGAACTTGCTTATGAGAAGTTTGTGTGTTTTGACTGCCGATACAAATATAAAAATATAAATGATGATTGTAACAGCTTGAAAGTGTTGCTTTTAATTGAAGAATTCAAAAGGCGCATTCCTGATGACATAAAGACCTATTTAGATGAAAAGGATGCTGCCACTTTGCAGGAGTCTGATAGAATAACAGATGAGTTTGTTTTTATTCATAAGGTTAAGATTGTCCCGAATAGGAGCTTCCAAAAGAGGAGCAGGGATCACCAGGGTAAACCAGAAATTAAAGCTGGAATACTGACAAGAGTAAGGATGAAGGGAAGCAGTTGAAGGAGAAATATTCTGGTCTCACTTGTTACTATTGTAAGAAAACTGGTTATATTATGGCTAATTGTTCCATCCTGAAGAAGAAAAAGGAAAAGGAGTCAGTCCCAAATGCCTGTGTCAGTATGTTGAAGCACCTATCAACCCACAGGGTTCTGAACATTCTGTTTGCGGCTCAGTTAGGGTCTGAGAGGTCTGACCGAGTTAAGAAGGGATTCGATCATTTTATGTCAGATGGGTTTGTATTAGTAAAGAAAGGGTCAACCCGGGTACCAGTGAAAATTCTTTGAGTTACTGGGGCTTCTCAGTCACTTATATCAGACAGCGTTCTAAAGTTTGGTGATGAGACTAACACTGGTGAGGTAAATCTTATTAAAGTCATTGGGGGCGACATGGTTTCCGTGCCATTGCACAAGGTAACTTTACTGTCAGGGTTGGTTTCAGGACCTGTTCAGATCGGAGTATGCTCCAGTTTACCAGAGGAAGATGTTACTTTGCTGTTAGTGAATGACCTGGCAGATGGTAAAGTTGTTCCTGCAGTGCAGCTAACAACTAACCCAAACACTGACGACCCACGGAGGGATTTTAACATTTATCCTTCCTGCGCAGGAACTCGAAGTATGGATAAAATGTCTGCTGACGCAGACGAGTTTATCACAGAACAGAACCAAGACCCTGAGTTTGAAGCTTTAAAAGAAACAGCTTTCTCAGATGATGAAATTAAGAAGGTGCCAGTAGGGTATTATCTCAAGGATGGAGTGATAATGAAGAAATGGAGGCCAACTGCTATACCAGCGAGTGCGAAATGGGCAATTGTTCACCGTTCTAGTTCCTGAAGTTTATAGGACTGAAATTTTAACTTTGGCCCAAAGTCTGCCCTCAGTTGGCCATTTTGGAGTAAATAAAACTGTAAACAGGATTATGAAATAATTCTACTGGCCTAATCTGAGGAAAGATGTTGTGACCTTTTGCAAAAACTGTGACATTAGTCAAGTTGTTGGTAAACCTAATCAGATCTCCACAGTGCCCCACTGCAGTCTATATATAACTGCATTTGGTGAACCCTTTTCAAAATTTATAGTGAATTGTGTTGGCCCATTGCCAAAGACTAAAGCTAGCCATCAGTATCTGCTAACTATCATGTGAACTGCATCCAGATTCTCAGAGGCAATAGCTCTCAGAAATATTAAAGCTAAAACTGTGGCGAAGGCTCTTACCAAGATTTTTTTTACTTTATTTGATTTGCCTAAAGAAATCCAGTCTGATCAAGGAAGCAATTTAACATCTGGATTATTCCAGCAGGTATTTTATGTACTGTGAGCTAAACAAATTACATCGTCTGCATACCATCCAGAATTACGATGGGTTCTAGGAAGATTTTATTCTACCCTCAAAACAATGATTAAAACATAATGTGTTTCTCTCTCTCTCTCTCTCTCTCTCTCTCTCTCTCTCTCTCTCTCCTCTCTCTCTCTCTCTCTCTCTCTCTCTCTCTCTCTCTCTCTCTCTCTCTCTCCTCTCTCTCTCCACTCTCTCTCTCTCTCTCTCTCTCTCTCTCTCTCTCTCTCTCTCTCTCTCTCTCTCTCTCTCTCTCTCTCTCTCTCTCTCTCTCTCTCTCTCTCTCTCTCTCTCCATGACTTGTAAAGGCTTGAAAAATACATTATCGGACGCACGCACGCACACGCCAAAAAAAGACATACTGTGTTGAAAATGGAAAACACTGAGATGAAGGAATATATTTGCTTTTGTTCGCAGTAAGAGAGTTGGTACAGGAATCATTGGGCTTTAGTCCATTTGAATTTGTATTTGGTCATAGAGTGAGGGGAGCTCTGACCTTGTTAAAGGAACAGTGAAGTGATGGGGATGTGCATGATAACTTGTTAGACTAAGTTTTGAAGTTCAACAATGAACTACTCCAGGCCTGTAGTCTAGCGAGACAAAACTTAAAGATTTCTCAAAACAAACTGAAGTGTTGGTTTGATAAGTGGGATTGCGAAAGAAAATCCCAGGTGGTGGATAAGGTGCTTACCTTATCTCCAATGTTGACAAATCCACTTCAGGCAAAACTCAATCGACCGGAAGAAATAGTCTCCAAATTAATAATGCGAATTATGTTATCAAAACACCCGACCGACGTAAACTAACACAGGTGGTACAGATAAATATAATAAAGCCTTATTTTGACAAGCAGGCACCATCTGTGTGTGTTGTTGTCAAAACATATGAATCTGGCAACGCTGAGAATGAAACAATTGACTTGTCTGAGACTTTTCACAAGCCAAACATTGTCCCAGTTAGGCTAATGAACTCGGTTGTTCCAGAAAACTTTGATAACAGGTTGGCTCACCTGCAGCCAAAACAGCAACAACAGCCGAAGGAATTAATTCTGCAGTTTAAAGATTTATTTCCCGATGTTCCCAAGCAAACCACGGTCGCAATACATGATGTAGATATTGGTTAAACCGATTAAACAACACCCATATCGCATGAACGTAGAAAAGTGTAAATTGGCTGAGCAAGAATTTGAAAATATGCTGGAAAATGGTATTATTAGTCCTTCAGCATCAGATTGGAGTCACACCCCGTTATTGTGCCCAGACCTGATGGTAGTATTAGATTTTGCACTGGTTATAGGAAGGCAAATGCAGTAACAAAAACACATGCCTATTCTATCTCTAGGATGGATGATTGCATCAATAACGTTGGAAAAGCTGAATTTCTTACAAAGTTTGATCTGTTTACAGGGTATTGGTGTGTTCCATTGACGGACAGAGGTAGAATAAATTCTGCATTTATGATACCATCTGGGTTGTATGAATATAATGTTTTGCTGTTTGGAATGAAAACTGGTCCAGGAACATTCTGGAAAATGAATGATTCTGTAATTCGAGGGTTGGAACACACAGATGCCTATATTGATGACTTAGTCACAGGGAGTGACACTTGGGAAGAGCATATCTCTGCAGTAGAAAAGCTGTTTCCCAGGCCAGCCTTACAGTTAACTTAGCTAAGAGTGAATTTGGCCATGCCACTGTGACCTGTCTTGGCTATGTTGTAGGTCAATGCAAGTTGGCTCCTTTTCGGGAAAAATTCCAGGCAATTTATTGAATTCCTATTCTGACTGTTAAGAAGGCTCTTAGAAGGTTTCTGGGAATGGATGGATATTACCGTAAGTACTGTAAGAACTTTGCTGCTATCGCTCTTCCTCTGACTAATCTCCTGAAGAAGGGTGAAAAGTTTGTTTGGACCGAGCCTTGTCAGGAGGCATTTGAACGATTTTAAGTTATTATGTGAGATTAGGCCAATCAATGGAGTGCTGTCAGCAAATTTAATTAGCAGATTGGAGCTGTGGGTGGCAACACAAGTCATGGGTTCACAGAAAGTAAAGGAGAGGGCCAAAGAGACAACCCTGTGGGTTATGTGTCCTGAGGGTCAGAGAGACAGTTGAGATGGAGCCCATTCTTACCACCTGCCGGCGATCTGACAGGAAATCCAGGATTCATCTACACAAGGCGGGGTGAAGGCCGAGGTCTCTGAGCTCCTTGTCGATACTTCACGCCTTTGTATGGCTACTGCTCTGTCCATGACTGCAAGGAACTGCAGAGAACTTTGGAGAACAGAGAACATCAGAGAAACAAGCCGCCACTCCATGGACTCTCCCTACACTTCCCCTCCCGCGGAAAAGCAGGCTATGTACTCAAAGAACCTCATAACCTGGACATTCTTGCTGCAAACCCGCTCCCCCATCGGGGAAGAGATACAAAAGCCTTAAAGTGCGTAACACCAGGCTGAAGGACGGCTTCCTGTCTGCAGTTAGAAGCCAAATGAATGATAAAATGGGCTCGACCTCACAATGTAACTCGACGTGACCCTGCACCATATGTCTATCTGCACTGCACATTCTCTGCAGCCATAATGCTTTGATACAGTTATTTTTTTGTTGTATATCAGCTCGATGTACCGTCGTAATGTATCGATCTGTGTGGATGGTACATCAGGCAAGATTTTCACAGTAGCTCCGTACGTGATGATAATAAACAAATTCCCCATTTTAACTGTGTGGAAATATTAGACAGACTGAGCTTCTGCTCCGGAACCGCAGAAGGAAACTGAACTGTTGTAATTTCTATGGAAAGCAAATATATGGAAAATGCTTCAATCTCACATCACAATCTGCAGTAACAGGGATCAGGTGACCGGTGGTTGGTCTCCCATATCAATATCAGAATCAGGTTTAATAACATCAGCATATGCCAGGAAATTCGTTGTTAATTGTTAATTCTTAACAAAAGATTTTAACAATTGTGATTTAAAATAAGAATATAGATATTTATAGTACAAAAATAGAAAAAATAAAAATGTAATAAACTATTTTAATTGTGTGGAACTATTTGACTGACTGGGTTGTTGCTTTGGAAATTCTGAAGTGAAGCTTAACTGAATTGTACACATTTATGAGAAGCTCAGAGAAATATAAATGGCTAAATTCTCACATAAATGGGTCAGACACCCAGAAACGTTGGCAGCACTTCCGCACGTCGAAACAGTGGAATGAAACATGCAGAAAATATTACAAAAAAAAACATTGTCCACCCACAATGAGAGGACGTGACAGATCCGGATCTCACTGACTTGTCTGAACGGGGAAAGATGAAGCTACACGTACACGTAGAGCAGTGACCCGCAGATGCTGCAGATCTGCAGAAAAACGTGAACAGGAAACGGGATCAGGTCACGGGTGGAGGGACTCCCTCCTGAACCGGTGACTCTGCTCCTCTCCACTTAAACACTGCCCGACCCATCCGCCGCATTCCCCACATTATTCCATATTTACACGAGATACATGTCTACTTTTCCACACCATATCTACCCCGATCCCCTTCCCTCCACCCCCAGGTCACAGAATCACAGGCTCGATTCCCATCCCGGTCCGAAACATAATTCAAGCCCAAACAGGAAGTGTTCACGTTTCATTTAAATCAGTTCTATGTTTATAAACACTAATTTCTATTCACATTCCTCCGGCCTCAGTGGACAGGAACACTGAAACACCAAGTGAGAAACTGCAGGAGGTGGCCATTCGGCCCCTCTAACCATCAACAAGATGGCGGCTGCTCTCCCATCTTAGCCATGTTTCTGTCCGATCCTCAATTCCTCGATCCCTTCCACACTTCTGCCGGCCTCTTTTCCACGTGAGGACGATCACTGAGTCTTCACCGCCCTCTGTGGAGGGGATTTACAGATATTCACCACCCTCGAAATTGAGACTTTTCCCCTCATCACAGTCCCGGACAGTCCATTCCCTTTTTCAGAGACTGGGATCTCTGGTTCAACCGGTAATGATGTTGTGCATTTCAATGTGTTCTCCTCTCAGTCCTCGAATCTCTAAATGACATTTAGAGTTATCACATTTGATCTTTCTTCAAGTTATGACCCCACCACTCCAGGGATCAGTCAGGTGAATATTCCTAATCTTCTTATAGCAAATAATCTCTAACCTCTTTGCTCATCCTCTATGGAATTAATTTACATCTTCTTCAGCCCCGTGTTGCCCCAAACACTCACCTCCCACCTCTGTCACTATTTCCACCTTCCCACCTCTCCCCTCACCTGAATCCACCTCTCACTCCCCAGCTCTTGCCTCATCTCCACCCCTCACCTCTTTTCTCTGACTATTTCCCGTCCACACTCAGTCCAGAGGGTGGGTCTCGGCCCGAAATGTTGACGGTCCATTTCCCTCCACAGATGCTGCCCGACCCACTGAGTTCCTCCGGCAGCTTGTTCTTTGGTCTGTATAACCCGTGTTACTATGGGGAGAGGGATTTTACACCATATTCCAGGTTTAGGGTTAGGGTTAATGGACATCTCGGTGAGACAACAACATTAATCACGGGTTTCATCGCTGAATCCAGTGTTGTGAGATGTAAAGTCCTCTGTTATGTGTCCGGCTGTGCCGTGTTGTTGGTGGAGTGGGCAGCGTGGTGTTTGTCTCGATTCGGGTCACAACACCAGAATTGCCAGCGGGGTCCACGCACAGTGTATTAGTCAACAGAAAACCTCTCGTCCCTGCAGTCTTTGTCTCCTGGTAAACTCAACACCCTGACAGTGTGGACCATAGATACCCCTTCCTCTGAAAGTCAGGGAATCATTCTGACAGCTGATCGCTGAGAGGAATTATATTGGTTGGCCATTAAAGTTCATCGAGATTCGTTTGGACGGATTTGATGTGGAGTTCGGGGTGTCACAGTGAAAGGGCCGGACGGCCGAACTCTCTACATTGTCCAATCATCCTTCCAGGTGACGCGATACTTCAACTGCCAATATTCCGGGGTCGCCCGTTGTGTCCGCTGCTCCCGATGCGGCCGCCTCGACACTGGTGACACCGGCTCCTCCGCAGTTGTGCCGGGTAGGAATTTTTTTTAACGGGTGTCATTATTTTTCTTCCCTTTTGTGCCGGAAGGGTGGGTTTTGGGGGTTGATGATCGGGATGCCGTCCTTTTTGATTCAGGGGGTGGGGAGGGAGTTTCATTTTTTTTCTCTCTGAACGATTTTACTGTTTTCTTTGTTTCGTGGTTCTCTGGAGAAGAAAAAAAAACACTCAGCGTTATTTATGGATACCTGCTTTGATAATAAATTAACCTTTGAACTATCCACTCCGAGCTGGACTTACTTACTTACTCACTCAGACAGGAACAGTCTGTGAATGCTCCCACCCAGCTCACCTATCCCCCTTACACCACAGATATATCTGTCCAGATACACCCCACGCAAGACAGGCTGGAGCCAAAAATATTTACTACATGACAGACCCTAAAGACAAATTACAAAATAGTCATAATGGCTTACACACACAGCACAGACTGAATCTGTCTTATCTCTACACATGAGTGCACAAGGAGATAAGCATCCTGAAACCCTAGCTAGCTACCCTCAAGAAGAAATATGGCTCAGCACGGCTTAGTACATCTGTTGATTATCAGCAGTTTCTTTCAGAAAAACAGGCTGCTATTGTTTAACGAAGTGTTAACCCTTTTACATACTTTATCATTCCCTCCTTTACATCATTGCATGATCAACAAAGCAGTAACTTTTTACAGAGAAAGCAACCAAGTACAGCATTAACTTCTCAGTGGGTAAAAAACGGCATACCTCAGAAATTATAACAATGATATGTACAACCATTTGGACATAATGCAATATCTTGCCCCACATATTACCGACAGGTCTTCGAAGATCACAATTTCGACCCTTCAGTGAACCCGTGTAAATCCTGCCCTACTCTCTTGATGCTGTCAATCTCCTTGGCAGTGTGCTTGGAGAGGGATGTAACGTTTGTAGACTCATCAGGGATATAGGTGCAGCATTCTGTGTCAGTAATAGCACAGGTTCCCCCTTTCTCAGTTGGGATAAAATCTAAAGCCGTACGATTCTGTACGACTGTTTGCCGGATTGCAATCATTTCAGTGGATATTTTTGTTACTTGGGCCTGTGTTTCTGTCAGGGCCCCTGCAGTATTGTGGCCAGCTCCTCAAGTGCTTGTAGCCAAATTGATTATCTCTCGTGAATTCCTGGTTACTCCATAGGAGAGAAAAGCGATCATCCAAAATCGCTCAGTCTCAGTTATTCCTCTCGGCTGCTGGACAATTGCGGTTCTGACCAGGATGCATGTTTCCCAGTATAGGAAGTTCAGTTTGGTGGGGGCCTGCGATACCATCCCTCAAAACACCGACAGCCACAGTCATCTCTGACTGGAACACAATTCCTCACTCTCTTCCCCAAGTGTTATTTGAGGAAGCCCAGGCTGATAGTTCCTCACTCTGGTTGAGCAGGATTACTGACATTGGAATCATAGTTTTACCCAGCAGGCCCCTAGTTCTACCAGTTTGGCAGGGTGTGACAGAGAGACATTGAGGTGTTAACATGGGGACTCCCAGAAAGACATAAATACGAACACTTCTGTTACATTCCCATAACGGTTTAAATGAACCAGCAGCAATAGATCACACCTGGAGAGTGGTTTTGATGACAAAACCACTCTCTTTATTCGTATCTACTTATAATATAACAAATTAAGCAAAATAATCAAAAACTAAAAGTGTTATGAGTACACATATGTGTAAATATAACTCCCAAACCACTAAGCTCAGAGAATGCCAAGCTTAAACTCTTGAGATGGCAATCTGTGAAATTCAGTTCATCCACGGAATCAATGACGAGAGAGAGATATTTGTAATCCAAGGTGAATGTCAAGAGAAGGCAATTACGTTGAATTCCACAAATTCCACAGTGGTAAAACAGGATAACAGTCGCTGTAGGTCTTATCCGTCGTTGTTCTAAATCCACATACGAATTATCACCAGAAGCAGCTTATCACAGGAGTACTGTCTGCAGAAGGAACTACCACCCAGGCAAGGGTTAACACACAGGTAGATTCCGCAAGGTACTCCCAATCCAGACCCAACACACAAAGTATTACCGACAGTGATTTCCACAGAATATCCCTTCTCACAAGTGTTTACCACATAACACACCCGAATCCAGCTAAGGGTTAACAAAAGTGGTAGCCACGGGATACTCCAACAAAATCCCCAGATGGATTATACGAATTATCACCAACAGTGATTGGTCACAGGGGTACCTCTTCAAGTGAATTACCACACCCAGGCAAGGGTTAGCACAAGTGGTCCTCACAGGATACTCCCAAACCAACAGATCTACTCCATTGGATCAAACAAAGTGACAATCACACATTCGGTATACGCTGGATCAATAATCAACTCACCTTGTGGGCATACGAGAGTCCAAACAGTGGCCTTTGGCCACTAGGCCCTTTGTTTCGAACTTTCCATCTTCTTTCTTTCTCTCTGGCTGAGTGTGTTTGTGACTGTCCTTGCGTAAATAAAACAAACTGTGAGCTGTGTAAACACAAGCTGCAAGCAAGTGTAAACACGCTGCATCGTCAAATAGTTCCGCCCCCCTCTCTCTCTCTCAGTAAGAATCAAACAGGAGCCGGGAAAGCCAGGCTGGTATACACAGGAATTTAGAAGGAGAATTTAGAATTTAGTATTTTCTCCCCGTATTGCCTTTTTAGTTATCTTCTGTTGCTCTTTCAAAGTTTCCCAATCCTCTTGCTTCACTCTCATCTTTGCTATGTTATACATCTTCTCTTTTATTTTTATACTGTCCTTGACTTCCCTTGTCGTCCACGGACGCCCCCTATCCCCCTTAGCTGGCTTTTACCACTGAGATGGTGCGGGACTACAACCAGAGGCCATGGGTTAAGGGTGAAAGGTGAAATGTTGAGGGGAACATGAGGGGAAACTTCTTCACACAGACGGTCATCCGGGTGTGGAATGAGCAGCCAGCACAGATGGGTCCATGTGAGCATGTTTTCAACATTTAAGAGGTCGTGTAGGTATCTGGACGGTAGGGAGTGGGCAGTTTAATTAGTTCAGCACAATTGTTTCTGTAATGTAATTTTCCACAAGAACCTGAAGTAATACTAATATTCACTCTAAGTCCTTTTAACAGCTGTGCAGACCAACCATTCACCTCTTCGGGGATTTTTTATATCGCGTTAAGATTGTGGAACTTTAAGTTAATAATACATAAAATAAAATCCCAGATGCACGTCAAGAATACAAATTTCATGAGAGTGTTTCAGTTACTGTGGGGCCAGGCACCCATGCAGCTCAGCAGGAACAGGGAATAATACCAATGGAGAGAGTCAAACTGAACCAGGTTACAAATTGCAGATGGCAGAAATGCCCCATTCTTATAGAAACAGGAAGAGCATCAGGGAATTGATGGTAATTCCAGATACCAGGATTCCAGATACTCTGCCCAATCAGGAGATGATTTCTCTGTCCAACTTGGGTTCAACCTCATTGTAACAGTGAGGAACAGCCAGATCAAAACTTGGCGACTCAAGCAATCTCATCTGAAATGTTGTCCTACAGCCATTGATGGACTTTGTAAATTATTTTACAGGTTAAAAACGGGAAGGAATTTGTCTCCAGGAATCTCAAACACAGCACACCAGTTTTGCTGTCCCTGTCTAGATATTTAAGAAGTGGAGCGAGGGATTCAATCGAACAACCTTCCTACTCAGACTGTGGGGAGGGATTTATTCGGTCATCTGACCAACTGGCACGCCCATCATTTTACACAGGAGAAAATCCGTTCACCTGCTCAGACAGTGGGAATGGATTCACTCGGACATCTCAACTGATGGTGCATCATCAAGTTCACTCTGGGCAAGGCCATTCACCTGTTCTGTGTGTGAGAAAGGATTCAATTGGTTCTCGCCTGTGGACACACCGTTCAGTTCACACCGAGTAGAGGCTGGTGATCTGCTGAATTAGTGGGAACGGATTCACTCAATCATCTGACGTTATGGCACACCAGCGGGTTCACACTGGGGAGAGGCCGTTCACCTGCACAGAATGTGCGAAACGATTCACTCGGT
The DNA here is from genome assembly GCF_048418815.1 of Hemitrygon akajei. Lineage (NCBI taxonomy): Eukaryota > Metazoa > Chordata > Chondrichthyes > Myliobatiformes > Dasyatidae > Hemitrygon > Hemitrygon akajei. Next base: position 4,249,777 of record NW_027331939.1, on the reverse strand, counting down.
CATCCGACCTACAGAGACACATTCGAGTTCACACTGGGGAGAAGCCATTCACCTGTTCAGTCTGTGGTAAGGGATTCATTCAGTCATCCACCCTACGGAGTCATCAGCGAGTTCATACTGGGGAGAAGCCATTCACCTGCTCTGTCTGTGGGGAGAGATTCGCTCGGTCAGACAGCCTACAGAGACACCAGCGAGTTCACACTGGGGAGGAGCCATTCACCTGCTCAGCCTGTGGGGAGAAATTCGCTCGGTCAGACAACCTACAGAGTCACCAGCGAGTTCACACTGGGGAGAAGCCGTTCACCTGCTCAGAATGAGGGAAGGTATTCACTCAGTCATCCCAAGTACTGGCACAGCAGTCAATTCACAATGGGGAGTGGCCGTTGTTATGAATTCCTGGGTTTCGTTTGCTGTGGCTGTCATTTTAAGAGAGAGAAATTAAAAAGTTATTTCAGTTTGACTTGTAGCTTGTTTACATCGCTCGCAGCTGTTTAGTTTTAACCGAGAACACAGACGCTCAGAGTCAGATGGAGACGAAGGAGGAAAAATGGAAGGATCAAAACAAGGGAACTAGTGGCCAAGGGTAACTGATTGCAACTTTCCTATGCCCACAAGGGTGGGTTAATTATCGATTCAGCGTACTCAAATGTGTGGTTGTCACCTCGTTTGATCCGTAGGAGAGGATCTGATTTGGGGTATCCTGTGAAGACCACTGATGTATTAACACTTGCCCGGGTGTGGTGAGGTTATTCACTTGAAGACGATACCCCTTGTGACAAGTCACTTTCCGTGATATTTCGTATGTGGATTTGGAATGATGAAGGATAAAATCTACAGCAACTGCTGTCTCGTTTTACCACCATGAAACCTGTGGAATTCGACATAATTGCCTTCTCTCAACATTTACGCTGGATTACAAATATCTCTCTCATCACCTGAGCTTTCATACTTTGCCAGCTCAAGACTCCAAGTCTTGTTTCCCCCGAGCTCAATAGTCTGGGAGTTATATTTACACACATATATACACATAACACTTTTGTTTATCTTGTTTAAGTTACTATATAATAAATAGATTCTAATAAAGATAGTTTTAACATCAATACAGACTCCAGGTGTAGCCTATTGCTGCTGTTCGTTTCTAAAGCGTTACAATTCATAACAAAATTAGGCCTGCGTCCGGGATATTAACAGATTAGGGGGCGTAGTCATTAATTATCGATTTCATTGGGGAAATTCCTTTTGATTCATTTGTGTTTGGAAAATCAGTAGCAATGGATGTTGATAGATGTCTCGAAGTGCCAGCCTCTGAGGCATTGGAGGACCCCAGAAGGATTGAGTTGTTATGTATTGCTAAAAGGTTAAAACTTGCTACGGTGAAATCGACAATAAGGAGGGCACAGATGCAGAGTGTAATAGCTGAACATTATGAATCTGAGGGTGTGTTTAAAATGGAGGAGTTGGAGGTGTTTCCTGAAAGTAAACCTCGTGAGCTTGAGCTCCCGTACAAGTGAGAAAATTAAATGCGGCGGCTGCGGAAAGACAGAGGCAGATTGAGACTAGAGAGGCAGAAAAACAGAAGAGAGGCAGAAAAACAGAGAGGAGGCAGAAAGGCAGAGGCTGTTCGGCCTGGAAAAGATAGGGAGATTGCAGCAAAGGGGTCGAGTGTTAGACTCTGGTGATAAGTTTAAGGCCATTCGGGAAGTTTCATTGGTATCTCGATTCGACTTTCAGCATTTTGAGAAGGTTGTTTAAAGTTTAAATTGGCCAAAAGAGGGTTGGCCTATTCTCTTACAAAGTGTAATTAAGGGGAAGGCTCAGCAAGCCTATTCCGCTTTGACGGTTGATGAAGTAGCTGATTATGACATGGTGAAACAGGCTGTGCTCAAAGCTTATGAGTTGGTCCCAGAATCATACAGGCAAAAGTTTACAAATTTGAGGAAGTCTGTGAACCAGACTTATATGGAACTTGCTTATGAGAAGTTTGTGTGTTTTGACCGCTAGTGCACATATGAAAATATAAATGATGAGTTGAACAGCTTGAAAGAGTTGGTTTTAATTGAAGAATTCAGAGGGTGCATCCCTGATGCGATAAAGACGTATTTAGATGAAAAGGATGCTGCCACTTTGCAGGAGTCTGCTGGATCAGCAGATGAGTTTGCTTTAACTCATAAGGTTAAATTTATCCCGAATAAGAGCTTCCAAAAGAGCAGCAGGGATCACCAGGGCAAATCAGAAATTAAAGCTGGGACTAGTGACAAGTGTAGGGATGAAGGGAAACAGTTGATGGAGAAATATTCTGGTCTTACTTGTTACTATTGTAAGAAAGCTGGTCATATGATGGCTAATTTTTGCCTTCTGGGGAAGAAAAAGGAAAAGGAGGTAGTCCCGAATGCCTGTGATCAGTCTGTTGAAGCACCAGTAAACCCACAGAGTCCTGGACATTCTGTTGACACTCAGATAAGGATTTGAGAGGTCTGACCCATTTAAGAAGAGCTTTGATTATTTTATGTCAGATGAATTGTATTATTAAAGGAAGGGTCAACCCCGGTACCACTGAAAATTGTTTGAGATACAGGGGCTTCTAAGTCACTTATATTAGACAGCGTTCTAAAGTTTTGTGATGAGACTGAAACCGGTGAGGTAAATCTATTAAAGGCATTGGGGGCAGTGTGGTTTCTGTTCCATTGTACAAGGTAACTTTACAGTCAGGGTTGGTTTCGGGACCTGTTAAAATCGGATTACTTTGCTGTTAGGGAATGACCTGGCAGATGGAAAAGTTGTTCCTGCAGTGCAGTTAACAACTAACCCAACCACTGTCGACCCACAGATGGATTTTAACATTTATCCTTCCTGCACAGTAACTCGAAGTCTGGCTAAAATGTCTGCCGACACAGACGGTTCTGTGCAGCATGATTCTGATACCCATGATAGCCAAAATCGGGATTCCTGTTATCATGACTTGCCAGGGACTTTTCTGCCTTCATTGTTTCAACAGGATTCAGGTAGTAAGTCTGATGAGAAAGATCTATCCCTGTCTAGGAAGGAGATTATAACAGAACAGAACCGAGACCCTGATATTGAAGCTTTAAAATAAACAGATCTCTCAGATGATGAGATTTAGAAAGTGCCAGTAGAGTATTATCTCAAGGATGGAGTGTTAATGAGGAAGTAGAGGCCACCGGCTATACCAGCGAGTCAGGAATGGGCACTTGTTCGCTAAGTTGTAGTTTCTAAAGTTTTAAGGGCAATCATTTTAACTTTGGCCCACAGTATGCTCTTAGGTGGCCATTTTGGAGTGAATATAACTGTGAACAGGTTTATGAAATAATTTTACTGGCTTAATTTGAGGAAAGATATGACCTTTTGCAAACCTATCACACTTGCCAATTGTGGGTAAACCCCACCAGGTCACCCTAGTAGCCCCACTGTGGTCTATACATGCATTCGGTGAACCCTTTTCTAAAGTTATAGTGTTGGCCCATTGCCGAAGCCTAAAGCTGGGCATCAGTAAATACAAAGTATTATGTATACTGCATCCAGTTTCCCAAAGGCAATACCTCTCAGGAATATTAAAGCTAAAACCGTGGTGAAGGCTCTTACCAAGTTTTTTTTTACTTTTTCTGGATTGCCTAAAGAAATCCAGTCTGATCAAGAAAGTAATTTTACACCTGGATTATTTCAGTAGGTAGTTCATGAACTAGGAGCTGAACAAATAACATCAACTGCGTAGCATCTGGAATCACAAGGGCTGTAGAAAGTTTTCATTCTACACTCAAAACAATGATTAAGACATAATGTGTTTAAAATGGAAAGACTGTGATGAAGGAATATATTTGCTTTTGTTCTCAATAAGAGAGTCAGTTCATGATCACTGGGCTTTAGTTCACTTGAACTTCTATTTGGTTGTAGACTGAGTGGAACTTTGACCTTATTAAAGGAACAGTGGATTGATGAGGATGTACATGTTAACTTGTTAGACTATATTTTGAAGTTCAAAAAAAAAACTACACCAAGCGCAAAAATTTCTCAAAACAAAATGAAGTGTTGGTTTGATAAGTGGGCTTGCGAAGGAAAATACCAGGTGGGGGATATCTTATCTTAACTTATCATATTTTATCTCCAATGTTGACGAATCCACTCCAGGTGAAACTCAATATGAAACAGGCTCTCAAATTAATGTTGTGAATTATGTTATTAAAACACCCGGCTGACGTAACCTAACACAGTTTGTACACATAAATATGATAAAGACTTATTTTGACGAACAGGCACCATCTGTGAGTGTTGTTGTCAAAACATATGAATCTGGTAACCCTGAGAACGAAACAATTGACTCGTCTGAGACTTTTCACAAGCCAAACGTGGTCCCAGTTAGGCCAATGAACTCGGTTGTTCCAGAAAACTTTGATAACAGGTTGGCTCATCTGCAGCCAAAGCAACAACAACAGCTGAAGGAATTAATTCTGAAGTTTAATGATTTATTTCCTGATGTTCCCAAGCAAACCATGGTCGCAGTACATGATGTAGATATTGGTCAAGCTAAACCTATTAAACAACACCAATATCGTATGAAAGTAGAAAAGTGTAAATTGGCTGAGTACGAATTTGAAAATATGCTGGAAAATGGTATTATTAATCCTTCAGCATCATATTGGAGTCACCCGCCCGTTATTGTGCCCAGACCTGATGGCAGTATTAGATTTTGCACTGGTTATAGAAAGGTAAATGCAGTAACAAAAACAGATGCCTATCCTATCCCTAGGGTGGATGATTGCATCGATAAGGTTGGAAAAGCTAAATTTCCAACAAAGATTGATCTGTTGAAAGGATATTGGTGTGTTCCATTGATGGACAGAGGTAGAGAAATTTCTGCATTTGTGACACCTTCTGGGTAGTATGAATACAATGTTTTGCCGTTTGGAATGAAAAATGGTCCAGGATCATTTCAGAGAAAGTTTGATTTTGTAATTCGAGGGTCAGAACACACAGATGCCTATATTGATGACTTAGTCACAGGGAGTGACACTTGGGAAGAGCATATCTCTGCAGTAGAAAAGCTGTTTAACAGGCTTCCCCAGGCCAGCCTTACATTTAGCTAAGAGTGAATTTTGTCATGCCACTGTGACTTATCTTGGCTATGTTGTAGGTCAAAGCAAGTGGGCTCCTGTTCAGGCAAAAGTCCAGGCAATTTCTGAAGTTCCTATTCCGACTGGTAAGAAGGCTCTAAGAAGGTTTCTGGGAATGGTTGGATAAAGTTCAGCAAGAACTTTACTAATATCGCTCTTCCTCTGACTAATCTCCTGAAGAAGGGTCAAAAGTTTATTTGGACCGAGCGTTGTCAGGAGGCATTTGATTGATTGAAAGCCATTTTTATGTCATTAACCTGTGCTCAGGGCACCTGACTTTAGAAAACCAATTTCTATAGCTGTGGATGCCAGTGATGAAGCTGCCGGGGCAGTGTTATTACAAAAAGATGATGATGATGTTGAACATCCCGTAGCTAACTTTTCGAGAAAATTCAATCAGCATCAAAGAAATTATTCCACCTTAGCGGGCTCAGTTTTGACATTTAAGAAAAACTTGGACAGATATATGGATGAGAGGGGCTTGGAGGGACATGGCCCAGGTGCAGGTGAGTGGGGGCAGGCAGAAAAATGGTTCGGCACAGCTAAGAAGGGCCAAAAGGCCTGTTTCTTTGCTGTAATGCCCTATGGTTATTAGAGAAAGAGTTGTTGTCACTCATCTTGGCCTTGCGGCATTTTGATGTCGATGTTTGTCCTGAGAAGAAATCTCTTGTAGTTTATACTGATCATAATCTGTTGGTGCTTTTTATTAAGGTAAAGGACAAAACCAGATGATTGTTAAACTAGGGTCTGATTTTGCAAGAATATGGTATTGTGATAACGCATATGAAAAGCACGGACAATATCATTGCCGATTGTCTTTCCAGATTCTGAGCTTACAGTTTTAATAGTGAAGCACAATCTGGTATTTGTATACGACTCTGCAATGTGTTACATGATAACCATACATGCATTGTCTTACATACGGTAGCTTGCAGTTAAAATTTTCACTTTTAGAGCAAAAATAATTTTTTGTGTGAGGGGAAGTGTTATGAATTCCTAAATTTCGTTTGCTGTGGACTGTCACTTTAAGAGAGTGCCTGAGTGTGGTGGGGACTAACAATGACGTCAGCCGCTGACTTTCTCAGCTCACTTTTGATTTTTACAGAGAGAGAGAGAGAGAGCTCAAGGAGGCGGGACTGTCTGACTTGCAGCTTGTTTACATTACTCGGAGTTTGTTTCGTTTTAAGCGAGGACACAGACACTCACAGTCAGAAAGAGACAAAGAAAGAGAACAAAAGGATTCAGACAAGGAAGCTAGTGGCCAAGGGTCACTGTTTGGAACTCTCCTGTGCCCACAAGGGTGGTTTGATTATCGATCCAGTGCACATCGAATGTGTACCTGTCACCTCAAATAATCCACAGGAGTGGATTTTGTTTGGGGAATCCTGTGGAGACCACTTACGTGTTAAACCTTGCCTGGGTATGTGGTGTGGCGATTCACTTGAAGACGATATCCCTGTGACACACACGAGGAAATCTGTAATTCAAACAACAACACACACAAAATGCTGGTGTAACACAGCAGACCAGGCAGCATCTATAGGGAGAAGCGCTGTCGACGTTTCGGGCCGAGACCCTTCGTCATGACTAACCGAAAGGTAAGATAGTAAGAGATTTGAAAGTAGTGGGGGGAGAGGAATTGCGAAATGATAGGAGAGTACCGGAGGGGGTGGGATGAAGCTAAGAGCTGGAAAGGTGATTGGCGAAAGTGATACAGAGCTGGAGAAGGGAAAGGATCATGGGACGGGAGGATTCGGGAGAAAGAAAGGGGGGGCGGTTAGATGGAGAACAGGTAAACAACTAAACATGTCACAGATGGGGTAAGAAGGGGAGGAGGGACATTATCAGAAGTTAGACATTTTAATTACACGTCCCATTCCCATTCTGATATGCCTATCCATGACCTCCTCAATTGTCAAAATGAATCCAAACTCAGGTTGGAGGAACAACACCTTATAATCGACTGGGTAACCTCCAACCTGATGGCATGAACATTGACCTCTCTAACTTCCGTTAATGCCCCTCTTTCCCTTCTTACCCCATCCCAGACATATTTATTTTTTTGCCTGTTCTCCATCTCCCTCTGGTGTCCCCCCCCCCCCAAACTCCTTTCTTACTCCCGAGGACTCCCGTCTCATGATCCTTTCCCTTCTCCAGCTCCGTATCACTTTCGCCAATCACCTTTCCAGCTCTTCGCTTCATCCCACCTCCTCCGGACTTCTCCTATCATTTCTCATTTCCCCCTCCCCCCCACGACCTTCAAATCTCTTACTATTTTCCCTTTAGGTTAGTCCTGACGAAGGGTCTCGGCCCGAAACTACGACAGCGCTTCTCCCTATAGATGCTGCCTGGTCTGCTGTGTTACACCAGCATTTTGTGTGTATTGTTGATCCCTGTGACAAGTCACTTTCGGTGATAATTCATAAGTGGATTTGGAACGGCGACGGATAAAATCGACGGCGACTGTTCTCTCATTTTACCACCGTGGAACCGATGGAATTCAACGTAATCGCCATCTCTCTGTATTTGCCCTGGATTACAAATGTCTCTCTCCCATCCCTTATTCCATGAATGAACTGCACTGTCATACTTTACCATCTCAAGACTCTAAGCCTTGCTACACGCACCCCCCCCTCCACCCACCACCACCCACCACCAAGCTCAATAGTTTGGGAGTTATACTTACACATACATATACACACATATCTTGCTTAAGTTACTATATTGTAAGTAGCTACTGATGAAGATAATGGTTTTAACTTCAAAAACGTGCAAATCAGAGCCGAAATAGGAGGATATTTCAGATGAATACGTGGCTTGAAAAATGGTGCAAGGGGGAGGGATTCAAATTTCTGAGATATTGGAGCCAGTTCTGGGGGAGGTGGGACCGGTATAAACAAGAAGGTCGGCACCGGGTCTGGTCTGGAACCAATGTCCTAGGGGGAGAGTTTGCAACTGCTGTTCAGGAGGATTTAAACTAACGTGGCAGGGGGATGGGAACAAGAGCAGGTAGACAGAGGTGTGTAAAATGAGGGTAGAAGCAAAAAGTAGTAAGGTAAAAAGTAGAAATAGTAGGCAGGCAAATCCAGGGCAAAAAACAAAAAGAACCACTTTTCAACATAATTGTATAAGGGCTAAGAGTGTTGTGTAAACATGCCTGAAGGCTTTGTGTGTCAATGAATGGAGCATTCGTAACAAGGTGGATGAATTGAATGTGCAGATCGTTATTAATTAGTACGATATAGATGGGATCACAGAGACATGGCTCCAGGGCGACCAAGGATGGAAGGTCAACATCGAGGAATATTCAATATTCAGGAGGGATAGACAGGAAAGAAAAGGAGGTGGGGTAGCATTTCTGGTTAGAGAGGAGATTAATGCAATGGAAAGGAAGGATATTAGCCTGGAGGATGTGGAATCGATATGGGTAGAGCTGCATAACACTAGGGGGCAGAAAACGCTGGTGAGAGTTGTGTACAGGCCAACTAACAGTAGTAGTGAGGTTAGGGAAGGCATTAAACAAGAAATTAGAAATGCGTGCAATAAATGAACAGTAGTTATAATGGGTGACGTAATCTACACATAGATTGGGTGAACCAAATTGGTATGTGTGCTGAGGAAGAGAATTTCTTGGAATGTATGCGGGATGGTTTTCTGAACTAACATGTCGAGGAACCAACTAGAGAGCAGGCCATTCTAGATTGGGTATTGAGCAATGAGGAAGGGTTAGATAGCAATTTTGTCGTGCGAGGCCTCTTGGGTAAGAGTGACCATAATATGGGGGAATTATTCATTAAGATGGAGATTGACACAGTTAATTCAGAAACAAAAGTTCTGAACTTAAAGAAGGGTAACTTTGAAGGTGTGAGACGTGAATTAGCTAGGATAGACTGGGAAATGATACTTAAAGGGTTGACGGTGGATATACAATGGCAAGCATTTAAAGATCGCATGGATGTACTACAACAATTATTCATCCCAGTTTGGAAAAGAATAAACCAGGGAAGGTAGTGTCCCCGTGGCTGACAAGGGAAATTAGGGATAGTATCATGTCCAAAGCAGAAACATATAAATTAGCAAAAAGAACAGCGGCACACCTGAGGACAGGGAGAAATTCAGAGACCAGCAGAGGAGGACAAAGGGCTTAATTAGGAAAGGGACAAAAGATTATGAGAGAAAGCTGGCAGGGAACATAAAAACTGACTGTAAAAGCTTTTATAGATATATGAAAAGAAAAAGATTGGTCAAGACAAATATAGGTCCTTTAGAGTCAGAAACAGGTGAATTGATCATAGGGAACAAAGACATGGCAGACAAATTGAATAAATACTTTGGTTCTGTCTTCACTAAGGAGGACATAAATAATCTTCCGGAAATAGTAGGTGACCGAGGTTCTAGTGAGAGTGAGGAACTGAGGGAAACACGTGTTAGTAGGGCAGTGGTGTTAGGTAAATTGAAGGGATTAAAGGCAGATAAATCCCCAGGGCCAGATGGTCTGCATCCCAGAGTGCTGAGGAAATAGCCCAAGAAATTGTGGATGCAGTAGTGATAATTTTTCAAAACTCCTTAGATTCTGGATTAGTTCCTGAGGATTGGAGGGTGGCTAATGTGACGCCACTTTTTAAGCAAGTAGGGATAGAAAAACCGGGGAATTATAGACCGGTTAGTCTGACGTCGGTGGTGGGGAAAATGCTAGAGTCGGTTATCAAAGATGTGATAACAACACATTTGGAAAGAGGTGAAACCATCGAACAAAGTCCGCCTGGATTTGTGAAAGGAAAATCATGTCTGACGAATCTCATAGAATTTTTTAAAGATGTAACTAGTAGAGTGGATAGGAGAGAGCCAGTGGATGTGGTATATTTAGATTTTCAAATGGCTTTTGACAAGGTACCACACAGGAGATTAGTGTGTAAACTTAAAGCACACGGTATTGGGGGTATGGTATTGATGTGGATAGAGAATTGGTTGGCAGACAGGAAGCAAAGAGTGGGTGTAAACGGGACCTTTTCAGAATGGCAGGCACGGACTAGTGGGGTACCGCAAGGCTCAGTGCTGGGACCCCATTTGTTTACAATATATATTAATGATTTAGACGAGGAAATTAAGTGCAGCAACTCCAAGTTTCCAGATGATACGAAGCTGGGCGGTGGTGTTAGCTGTGAGGAGGATGGTAAGAGGATGCAGAGTTACTTAGATATGTTAGGTGAGTTGGCAAATTCATGGCAGATGCAATTGAATGTGGATAAATGTGAGGTTATCCACTTTGGTTGCAAGAATAGGAAAACAGATTATTATCTGAACGGTGGCCGATTAGGAAAAGGGGAGGTGCAACGAGACCTGGGTGTCATTGTACACCAGTCATTGAAGGTGGGCATGCAGGTACAGCAGGCAGTGAAAAAGGCAAATGGTATGTTGGCATTCATAGCAAAAGGATTTGAATGACAGGAGCAGGGAGGTTCTACTGCAGTTGTACAAGGCCTTGGTGAGACCTCACCTGGGATATTGTGTGCAGTTTTCTTCCCCTAATCTGAGGAAAGACATTCTTGCCATAGAGGGAGTACAGAGAAGGTTCACCAGATTGATTCCTGTATGGCAGGACTTTCATATAAAGAAAGACTGGATCGACTAGGCTTATACTCACTGGAATTTAGAAGATTGAGGGGGAATCTTACTGAAACATATAAAATTCTAAAGGGAATGGACAGGCTAAATGCAGGAAGATTGTTTCCGATGTTAGGGAAGTCCAGAATGAGGAGTCACCGTTTAAGGATAAAGGAGAAGCCTTTCTGGACCGAGATGAGGAAAAACTTTTTCACGCAGAGCGTGGTGAATCTGTGGAATTCTCTGCCACAGAAAACAGCTGAGGCCGGTTCATTGGCTATAATTGAGGAAGTTAGATATGGCCCTTGTTGCTAAAGGGATCGGGGTATGAAGAGAAAGCAGGTACAGGGCTCTGAGTTGGATGATCAGCCATGATCATACTGAATGGCGGTGCAGGCTCGAAGGGCCGAATGGCCTACTCCTACACCTATTTTCTATGTTTCTATGTTTCTAAAACCAGACTCGAGTGCAGTTTGTTCCTGCTGGTTCGTTTCTAAAGTGTTACTGTTCGTAACAAAATGCTAGAATCTATTCTGCCATACCCTATGATCGTAGCTTATAACTCTTACCCCACCAGGTGTTGCATTCAATGAAACCTCTTCTCGTTCCAGCAAACAGAAACTGATTCTTTGAAAACTCAGTGAGATAGAAGGTGCAAGATAAGACTTCACAATGAAGTCAAATGTTACAGGAAACTTTACCGATACACTGTACATCTTTGCCTCAGTCAAAGTAAGAATTATAAAGCTCAATTGGTTAATCAAATGTTGTGTACCATTTGTTATTTCGGGGTACAGTACTGATTTGTAACAGGGGACACATCACGCAGCATCCACCCAAATGAGATTTCTGAAGTTTGGCCTGGTGGAGAGGGGCTATCACCTCCTATATTAAGCTGCCAGCCGAAGCGAGAGTTACATAAGGTTAGATGAATAAGCGAATCGCTTCCCACATTCACAGTAGGTGAACAGCCTCTCCCCAGTGTAAAGTCAGTGATGCACATTTGGTTGATTTGGCTGAGAGAATCTCTTCCCAAAGTCCGAGCAGGTGATCAGACTCTACCCAGTGTGAATTCGCTGGTGTCCCCGTAGTTGAGATGACCTCATGTTTGCTTTTAGGGATATCGTCTTCAAGTGAATCGCCACACCACACACCCAGGCAAGGGGTAACACGTAAGTGGTCTCCACAGGATAGCCCAAACAAAATCCACTCCTGCGGATTATTCGAATCCCTTCCCACAGTCGGAGCAGGTGAATGGCCGCTCCCCGGTGTGAACTCGTTGGTGTGCCAGTAGGTCGGATGACCGTGAATCCCTTCCCACAGTCTGAGCAGGTGAACGGCCGCTCCCCGGTGTGAACTCGTTGGTGTGCCAGTAGGTCGGATGACCGTGAATCCCTTCCCACAGTCTGAGCAGGTGAACGGCCGATCCCCGATGTGAACTCGTTGGTGTGCCAGTAGGTCTGATGACCGTGAATCCCTTCCCCCAGTCTGAGCAGGTGAACGGCTTTTCCCCGGTGTGAACTCTCTGATGTAACTTCAGTTGAGATGACCAAGTGAATTCCTTCCCGCACACGGAGCAGGAGAACGGCCTCTCCCTCGTGTGAACTGACTTGTGTACCACAGGGAGATGGAGAACATGCAAATAACTAAATATTTCAGGGATGGGGTAAGAAGGGGAGGAGGGGCATTAACGGAAGTAGAGAAGTCAATGTTCATGGCAACAGCTTGGAGGCTACCCAGCCGGTAGATAAGGTGTTGTTCCTTCAACCTGAGTTTGGATTCATTTTGACAATAGAGGAGCCCATGGATAGACATATCAGAATGGGAATGGGACAAGTAATTAAAATGTCTAACTTCCGTTAATGCTCCTCCTCCCCTTCTTAGCCTATCCCTGACATATTTAGTTGATTACCAGTTCTCCATCTGCCCCCCCCCCCACCTTTCTTTCTCCAGAGGCCTCCCGTTCCATGATCCTTTCCCTTCTCCAGCTCTGTATCACTTTCACCAATCTCCTCTCCAGCTTTTAGCTTCATCCCACCACTTCCGGTCTTCTCCTATCATTTCGCATTTCCTCCTCCCCCCACTACTTTCAAACCTCTTACTACCTTTCCTTTCGGTTTGTCCTGATGAAGGGTCTCGGTCTCGGACTTCTCCCTATAGATGCAGCCTGGCCTGCTGTGTTCCACCAGCATTTTGTTTGTGTTGTTGTTTGAATTTTAGATTTCCTAGGGGATATCGTTTTCAAGTGAATCGCCACACCACATACCCAGGCAAGGTTTAACACATAAGTGGTCACCACAGGATTCCCCAAACAAAATCCACTCCTGTGGATTATTCGTGGTGACAGCCACACATTCGATGTGCACTGGATCGATAATCAAACCGCCCTTGTGGGCACAGGAGAGTTCCAAACAGTGACCCTTGGCCACTAGCTTCCTTGTCTAAATCCTTTTGTTCTCTTTTTTTGCGTCCTTCTAACTGTGAGTGTCTGTCTCCTCGCTTAAAACGAAACAAACTGCAAGTAATGTAAACAAGCTGCAAGTCAGACAGTCCCGCCTCCTTGAGCTCTCTCTCTGTCTGTAAAAATCGAAAGTGAGCTGAGAAAGTCAGCGGCTGACGTCATTGTTAGTCCGCACCTCACTCAGGCACTCTCTTAAAATGACAGTCCACAGCAAACGAAACTTAGGATTCATAACACTTCCCCTCACACAAAACATTTATCTGGAAAGACAATCGGCAATGATATTGTCCGTGCTTTTCATATGCATTATCACAATACCATATTCTTGCAAAATCAGACTCTAGTTTAACAATCATCTGGTTTTGCCCATTACCTGAATGAAAAACACCAACAGATTATGATCAGTATAAACTACAAGAGGTTTCTTCTCAGGACAAACACAGACATCGAAATGCCGCAAGGCCAAGATGAGAGACAACAACTCTTTCTCTAAGAACCATAGAACATTACAGCACAGAAACAGGCCTTTTGGCCCTTCTTGGCTGTGCCGAACCATTTTTCTGCCTAGTCCCACTCACCTGCACCTGGGCCATATCAACCCAAGCCCCTCTCATCCATATACCTGTCCAGGTTTTTCTTAAATGTCAAAAATGACCCGCTAAGGTGGAATAATTTCTTTGATGCTCATTGAATTTTCTCGAAAAGTAAGCTACAGGATATTCAACATCATCATCATCTTTTTGTAATAACATTGCCCCGGCAGCTTCATCACTGGCATCCACAGCTATAGAAAATGGCTTTGTAAAGTCAGAGCAGAGGTGAATAACATAGAAACGGCTTTCAATCGATCAAATGCCTACTGACGAGGTTCGCTCCGAAGAAACTTTTCACCCTTCTACAGGAGATTAGTCAGAGGAAGAGCGATATCAGCAAAGTTCTTACAGAACTTACGATAATATCCATCCATTCCCAGAAACCTTCTAAGAGCCTTCTTACCAGTCAGAATAGGAACTTGAGAAATTGCCTGGACTTTTGCCTGAACAGGCGCCCATTTGCCTTGAGCTATAACATAGCCAAGATAGGTCACAGTGGCATGGCAAAATTCACTCTTAGCCAAGTTACCTGTAAGGCTGGCCTGGAAAAGCCTGTCAAACAGCTTTTCTACTGCAGAGATATGCTCTTCCCAAGTGTCACTCCCTGTGACGAAGTCATCAATATAGGCATCTGTCTGTTCTAATCTTCGAATAACAAAATCAATCATTCTCTGGAATGTTCATGGAGCATTTTGCCTTCCAAAAGGTAAAACATTGTATTCATACAACTCAGAAGGTTTCACAAACGCAGAAATTTCTCTACCTCTCTGCATCAATGGAACACACCAATACCCTTTCAACAGATCAATCTTTGTTGGAAATTTAGCTTTTCCAGCTTTATCGATGCAATCATCCACCCTAGAGATAGGATAGGCATCTCTTTTTGTTGCTGCATTTACCTTCCCATAATCAGTGCAAAATCTAACACTACCATCAGGTTTGGGCACAATAATACAGGGTGACTCCAATCTGATGATGAATGACTAATAATACCATTTACCAGCATATTTTCAAATTCTTGCTCTGCTAATTTACACTTTTCTACGTTCATGCGATATGTGTGTTGTTTAATTGGTTTGGCTTGACCAATATCTACATCATGAACTGCGACCGTGGTTTGCTTGGGAACATCGGGAAATAAATCTTTAAACTTCAGAATTAATTCCTTCAGCTGTTGTTGTTGCTTTGGCTGCAGATGAGACAACTTGTTATCAATGTTTTCTGGAACAACCGAGTTCATTAGCCTAACTGGGACCATGTTTGGCTTGTGAAAAGTCTCAGACGAGTCAATTGTTTCATTCTCAGGGTTACCAGATGCATATGTTTTGACAACAACACACACAGATGGTGCCTGTTTGTCAAAATAAGGATTTATCATATTTATGTGTACAACTTGTGTTAGTTACGTCAGTCGGGTGTTTTAATAACATAATTCACATCATTAATTTGAGAGCCTATTTCATACAGTCCATTGAATTTCACCTGGAGTGGATTCATCAACATTGGAGATAAGAGAAGATATCCCCCACCTGCTATTTTCTTTCACAAGCCCGCTTATCAAACCAACACTTCATTTTGTTTTGAGAAATCTTTAAGTTTTGTCTCATGAGACTACACGCTTGGTGTAGTTTATGATTGAACTTCAAAACATAGTCTAACCAGTTAACATGTACATCCCCATCAATCCACTGTTCCTTTAACAAGTCAAAGGTCCCCTCAGTCTACAACCAAATAGTTCAAGTGAACTAAAGCCCAGTGATCCTGTACCGACTCTCTTACTGAGAACAAAAGCAAATATATTCCTTCATCGCAGTCTTTCCATTTTCAATAAAGTATGTCTTAATCATTGTTTTGAGTGTAGAATGAAAACTTTCTACAGCCCTTGTGATTCCAGATGGTGCACAGATGATGTTATTTGTTCAGCGCCTAATTCATAAACTACCTACTGAAATAATCCAGGTGTAAAATTACTTTCTTGATCAGACTGGATTTCTTTAGGCAATCCAGAAAATGTATTAAAAAAAACAGCTTGGTAAGAACTTTCGCTACAGTTTTAGCTTTAATATTCCTGAGTGGTATTGCCTCTGGGAATCTGGATGCAGTACACATAATAGTTAGCAGATAATGATGGCCAGCTTTAGACTTTGCCAATGGGCCAACGCAGTCCACTATAAATTTAGAAAAGGGCTCACCGAATGCACGTATAAACCACAGTGGGGCCACTGGGGTGACCTAGTGGGGTTTACCCACAAATGGGCAAGTGTGACATGTTTGAAAAAGGTCACATCTTTCCTCAAATTAGGCCAGTACAATTATTTCATAAACCTGTTTACAGTTATATTCATTCCAATATGGCCACCTAAGGGTATACTGTGGGCCAAAGTGAAAATTTCAGCCCTATAAACTTTAGGAACTACAACTTGGTGAACAATTGCCCATTCAACACTCGCAGGTATAGCCGGTGGCCTCCACTTCATCATTAACACTCCATCCTTGAGATAATACCCTACTGGCACTTTCTGAATCACATCATCTGAGAGAGCTGTTTCTTTTAAAGCTTCAATCTCAGGGTCTCGGTTCTGTTCTGCTATAAACTCCTTCCTAGACAGGGATAAATCTTTCTCATCAGACTTACTACCTGAATCCTGTTAAAACAATGAAGGCAGAAAACTCCCTGACATTCATCATAACCTGAATCCCGATTTTGGCTATCATGGGTATCAGAATCATGCTGCACAGAACCGTCTGTGTCGGCAGACTTTTTAACCATACTTCGAGTTACTTGGCAGGAAGGATAAATGTTAAAATCCATCTGTGGGTCGTCAGTGGTTGGGTTAGTTGTCAACAGCAATGCAGGAACAACTTTACCATCTGCCAGGTCATTCCCTAACAGCAAAGTAACATCTCCCACCGGTAAACTGGAGCACAATCCGATTTTAACAAGTCCCGAAACCAACCCTGACTGTAAAGTTAATTTGTACAATGGAACAGAACCCACACCGCCTCCAATGCTTTTAATAAGATTTACCTCACCTGTTTCAGTCTCATCACCAAACTTTGGAATGCTGTCTCATATAAGTGACTGAGAAGCCCCTGTATCTCAAACAGTTTTCAGTGGTACCGGGGTTGACCCTTCCTTTAATAATACAATCCCATCTGACGTAAAATGATCGAATCTCTTCTTAACTGGGTCAGACCTCTCAAATGCTTATTTGAGCCTCAGCAGAATGTTCAGAACCCTGTGGGTTTACTGGTGCTTCAACAGACTGATCACAGGCATTCGGGACTGCTTCCTTTTCCTTTTTCCTTTCTGAGCCTTAACAGAATGTTCAGAACCCTGTGGGTTTACTGGTGCTTCGACATACTGATCACAGGCATTCGGGACTGCCTCCTTTTCCTTTTTCCTAAAGAGCCTCCACAGAGCCATTATATAAACAGTTTTCTTACAATAGTAACCAGGAAGACCAGAAAATTTCTCCTTCAACTGCTTCCCTTCATCCTTACTCTTGTAACTAGTTCCAGCTTTAATTTCTGGATTACCCTGGTGATCCCTGCTACTCTTTTGGAAGCTCTTATTCGGGATAAACTTAACCTTCTAAGTTAAAGCAAGCTCATCTGCTAATCCAGCAGACTCCTGAAAAGTGGCAGCATCCTTTTCATCTAAATATCTCTTTATGTCATCAGGCACGCACCCTCTGAAATCTTCAATTAAAACCAACTCTTACAAGCTGTTAAAATCATCAGTTATATTTTTATATGTGCACCAGCGGTCAAAACTCATAACCTTATCATAAGCAAGACCCATATAAGTTTGGTTCACAGACTTCCTCAAATTTCTAAACTTTTGCCTGTATGATTCTGGGAAAAACTTGTAAGCTTTGAGCACAGCCTGTTTCACAATGTCATCATCAGCTGCTTCATCAACAGTCAAAGCAGAATAGGCTTGCTGAGCCTTCCCCTAAATTACACTTTGTAAGAGAATAAGCCAACCCTCTGTTCGCCACTTTAAACTCTGAGCAACTTTCTCAAAATGCTGAAAGTATTTATCAACCTCTGCTTCGTCAAATGGAGGTACCAATTTAACTTCCCGACTAGCCTTAAACTTATCACCAGAGTCTAACACTCGAACACTTTGCTGCAATCTCTCTATCTTTTCCAGCTCGAACAGCCTCTGCCTTTCTGCTTCCACCCTCTGTTTTTCTGCCTCTCTAGACTCAAACTGCCTCTGACTTTCCGCAGCCTCCGCATTTAATTTTTTTCACTTGAACTGGAGCTCAAGCTCACGAGGTTTATTTTCAGGAAACACATCCAACTCTTCCACTTTAAACACACCCTCCGGTACATAATGTTCAGTTATTACACTCTGCATCTGTGCCCTCCTTATTGTTGATTTCACCGTAGCAAGTTTTAACCTTTTAGCAATACATAACAACTCAACCCTTCTGGCGTCCTCCAATGCCTGGCACTTCGAGACATCTATAAACATCCGTTGCTACTGATTTTCCACACACATAAAAATCAAAAGGTATTTCCCCAATGAAATCGATAATTAATGACTACGCCCCCAAATCTGTTCATATCCCAGACGCAGGCCCAAATTTTGCTATGAATTGTAACGCTTTAGAAACGAACACCAGCAATAGGCTACACCTGGAATCTGTTTTTAATGTTAAAACTATCTTTATTAGAATCTACTTGTAATATAGTAACTTAAACAAGATAAACAAATGTGTTATGTGTATATATGTGTGTAAATATAACTCCCAGACTATGGAGTTCGGGAGAAACATGGCTTGGAGTCTTGAGATGGCAAAGTATGAAAGTTCAGTTCAACAATGGAATAGGTGATGAGAGAGATATTTGTAATACAGCGTAAATGTTGAGAAGGCAATTATGTCGAATTCCACAGGTTCCATAGTGGTAAAACGAGACAACAGTTGCTGTAGATTTTATCCGTCATCATTCCAAATCCACATACGAATTATCACGGAAAGTGACTTGTCACAAGGGGTATCGTCTTCAAGTGAATTACCCCACCACACCCAGGCAAGGGTTAACACATCAGTGGTCTTCACAGGATACCCCAAATAAGATCCACTCCTACGGATCAAACGAGGTGACAACCACACATTTGAGTACGCTGAATCGATAATTAACCCACCCTTGTGGGCATAGGAAAGTTGCGATCAGTGACCCTTGGCCACCAGTTCCCTGGTTTCGATACTTCCATTTTACCTCCTTCGTCTCCGTCTGACTCTGAGTGTCTGTGTCCTCGGTTAAAACTAAATAAGCTGCGAGCGATGTAAACAAGCTGCAAGTCAAACTGATTTAACTTTTTAATTTCTCTCTCTTAAAATGACAGTCCACTTCAAACAAAACCTAGGGATTCATAACAACGGCAACTCCCCATTGTGAACTGACTGATGTGCCAGTACGTGGGATGACTGAGTGAATCCTTTCCCACAGACTGAGCAGGTGAATGGCTTCTCTCCAGTGTGGACTCGCTGGTGTCTCTGTAGGGTGGATGACTGAGTGAATCCCTTCCCACAGACTGAGCAGGTGAATGGCTTCTCCCCAGTGTGAACTCGCTGATGTCTCTGTAGGGTGGCTGACCGAGTGAATCGCTTCCCTCATTCTGAGCAGGTGAACGGCTTCTCCCCAGTGTGAACTCGCTGATGACTCTGAAGGTGGGATGACCGAGTGAATCGCTTCCCTCATTCTGAGCAGGTGAATGGCTTCTCCCCAGTGTGAACTCGCTGGTGTGTCTGAAGGTGGGATGACCGAGTGAATCCCTTCCCACAGACTGAGCAGGTGAATGGCTTCTCCCCGGTGTGAACTCGCTGATGACACTGTAGGTTGGATGACTGACTGAATCCCTTCCCACAGAATGAGCAGGTGAATGGCTTCTCCCCAGTGTGAACTCGCTGATGTCTCTGTAGGTTAGCTGACTGACTGAATCCCTTCCCGCAGAATGAGCAGGTGAATGGCTTCTCCCCAGTGTGAACTCGCTGATGTATCTGTAGGGTGGAAGATTGAGTGAATCGCTTCCCACATTCTGAGCAGGTGAATGTCCTCTCCCCAGTGTGAACCCGCTGGTGTGCCATTACGTCAGATGATTGAGTGAATCCTTTCCCACAAATTCAGCAGATCACCAGCCTCTGCCCGGTGTGAACTGACTGGTGTGTCCACAGGTTGGAAGACCAACTGAATCCCTTCTCACACAGAGAACAGGTGAATGGCCTTGCCCAGTGTGAACTTGCTGACGTACCTTCAGTTGAGATGACCGAGTGAATCTATTCCCACTGTCTGAGCAGGTGAACGGACTTTCTCCAGTGTAAAATGACGGGCGTGCCAGTTGGTCAGATGACCGAATAAATCCCTCCCCACAGTCTGAGTAGGAAGGATAGTCGATTGAATCCCTCGCTCCACTTCTTAAATATCCGGACAGAGACAACAAAACTGGCGTGCTGTGTTTGAGATTCCTGGAGACTAATTCCTTCTCGTTTTAACCTCTGAAATGCTTTACAAACTCCATCAATGGCTGTCGGACAACATTTCAGATGAGACTGCTTGAGTCGTCAAGTTTTGATCTGGCTGTTCCTCACTGTTACAATGAGGTTGAACCCAAGTTGGACAGAGAAATCATTTCCTGACTGGGCAGAGTGCTGGTATCTGGAATGACCATCAATTCCGATGCTCTTCCTGTTTCTATAAGAATGGGGCATTTCTGCCATCTGCAATTTGTACCCTGGCTCAGTTTGACTCTCTCCATTGGTATTATTCCCTGTTCCTGCTGAGCTGCATGGGTGCCTGGCCCCACAGTAACTGAAACACTCTCATGCAAATTGTCTTTGTTGACGTGCATCTGGGATTTTCTTTCACGTATTATTAACTTAAAGTTCCACAATTTTAACACCAGATAAAAAATCCCTGCTGAGCTGAATGGTTGGTCTGCACATCTGTTAAAAGGACTTAGAGTGAATATTAGTGTTACTTCAGGTTCCTGTGGAAAATTACAATACAGAAACAGGCCATTTGGGCCATCTGGTTTGTGCTGAACTAATTAAACTGCCCACTCCCACATCCCTACCATCCAGGTACCTACACGAACCTCTTAAATGTTGAAATCGAGCTCGCATGCACCACTTGTGCTGGCTGCTCATTCCACACCCGGATGACTGTCTGTGCGAAGGAGTTTCCCCTCATGTTCCCCTTAACGTTTCGCCTCTCACCCTTAACCCATGGCCTCTGATTGTAGTCCCACCCAATCTCAGTGTTAAAAGCCAGCTATGGGGAGTAGAGGTCGACCGGGGATGACAAGGGAAGTCAAGGACAGTATAAAAATAGAAGAGAAGATGTATAACATAGCAAAGATGAGAGGAAAGCCAGAGGATTGGAAAACTTTTAAAGAGCAACATAAGATAACTAAAAAGGCAATACGTTGAGAAAATACTAAATTCTAAATTTTCTTTCTAAATTCCTGTGTATACAAGCCTGGCTTTCCCGGCTCCTGTTTGATTCTTACTGAGAGGGGGGGGGGGGGGGGGGAGAGAGAGAGAGAGAAAGAGAGAGAGAGAGGGGCGGAACTATTTGACTATGCAGCGTGTTTACACTTGCTCGCAGCTTGTGTTTACATAACTTACAGTTTGTTTTATTTAAGCAAGGACAGTCACAAACACAGTCAGCCGGAGAGAAAGAAATAAGATGGAAGGTTCGAAACAAAGGACCTAGTGGCCAAAGGTCACTGTTTGGACTCTCCTGTGCCCACAAGGTGGGTTGATTATTGATGCAGCGTATACCGAATGTGTGATTGTCACTTTGTTTGATCCATTGGAGTGGATCTGTTGGTTTGGGAGTATCCTGTGAGGACCACTTCTGCTAACCCTTGCCTGGGGGTGGTAATTCACTTGAAGAGGTACCCCTGTGACCAATCACTGTTGGTGATAATTCGTATAATCCATCTGGGGATTTTGTTGGAGTATCCCGTGGCTACCACTTTTGTTAACCCTTAGCTGGATTCGGGTGTGTTATGTGGTATCCACTTGTGAGAAGGGATATTCTGTGGAAATCACTGTCAGTAATACTTTGTGTGTTGGATCTGGATTGGGAGTACCTTCCCGAATCTACCTGTGTGTTAACCCTTGCTTGGATGGTAGTTCCTTCTGAAGACAGTACTCCTGTGATAAGCTACTTTTGGAGATAATTCGTATGTGGATTTAGAACAACGACGGATAAGACCTACAGCAACTGTTATCCTGTTTTACAACTGTGGAATTTGTAGAATTCAACGTAATTGCCTTCTCTTGACATTCACCTTGGATAAAAACTATCTCTCTCTCGTCATTGATTCCGTGGATGAACTGAACTTTCATTCTTTACCTTCTAAAGACTTTAACCTTGGTATTCTCTGAGCTCAGTGGTTTGGGAATTATATTTACACATATGTGTACTCATAACACTTTTATCTTTTGATTATTTTGGTTAATTTGTTATATTATAAGTAGATACGAATAAAGACAGTGGTTTTAACATCAAAAGCACACTCCAGGTGTGGTCTATTGCTACTGGTTCATTTAAACCGTTACAGGAATGTAACAGAGGTGTTCGTGTTTATGTCTTTCTGGGGGCCCCCATGTTAACACCTTTCTCTCTCTCGGTCACACCTTGCCAAACAGGTAGAACTAGGGGCCTGCTGGGTAAAACTATGATTCCAATGTCTGTAATCCTGCTAAACCAGAGTGAGGAACTCTCAGCTTGGGCTTCCCCAAATAACACCTGGGGAAGAGACTGAGGAACTGTGGTCCAGTCAGAGGTGACTGTGGCTGTCGGAGTTTTGAGGGATGGTATCGCGGGCCCCCACCAAACTGAACTTCCTATACAGGGAAACATGCATCCTGGCCATAGCTGCAGGTGCCCAGCAGCCGAGAGGAATAACTGAGACTGAGCGATTTTGGACGATCGCTTTTCTCTCCTATGGAGTAGCCAGGAATTCATGAGAAATAATCAATTTGGCTACAAGCACTTGAGGATCTGACCACAATACTGCAGAGGCCCTGGCAGAAACACAGGCCCAAGTAACAGAAATATCCACTGAAATGATTGCAATCCGGCAAACAGTCGTACAGAATCGTACGGCTTTAGATTTTGTCCCAGCTGAGAAAGGGGGGACCTGTGCTATTATTGACACAGAATGCTGCACCTATATCCCTGATGAGGCTACTAACGTTACATCCCTCTCCAAGCACACTGCCAAGGAGACTGACAGCATCAAGAGAGTAGGGCAGGATTTACACGGGTTCACCGAAGGGTCGAAATGGTGATCTTCGAAGACCTGTCGGTAATATGTGGGGCATGATATTGCATTATGTCCAAATGGTTGTACATATCATTGTTATAATTACGGACGTATGCCGTTTTTACCCACTGAGAAGTCAATGCTGTACTTGGTTGCTTTCTCCGTAAAAGGTTACTGATTTGTTCATAATGTAATGATCTAAAGGAGGGAATGATAAAGTATGTAAAAGGGTTAACACTACATTAAACAATAGCAGCCTGTTTTTCTGAAAGAAACTTCTGACGATGAACCAATGTGTTAAGCCGTGCTGAGCCATATTTCTTCTTCAGGGTAGCTAGCTCGGGTTTCAGGATGCTTATCTCCTTGTGCACTCATGTGTAGAGATAGGACAGCTTCTGTCTGTTCTCTGTGTGTAAGCCATTATGACTATTTTGTAATTTGTCTTTAGGGTCTGTAATGTAGTAAATATTTTTGGCTCCAGCCTGTCTTGTGTGGGGAGTATCTGGACAGATATATCTGTGGAGTAAGGGGAATTGGTGAGTTGGGTGGGAGCATTCACAGACTGTTCCTGGTTGAGTGACTAACTAACTAAGTCCCGCTCGGAGTGGATAGTTCAAAGGTTAATTTATTATCAAAGCAGGAATTCATAAATAACGCTGAGTTTTCTTCTTCTCCAGAGAACCACAAAACAAAGAAAACATGAAAGTCGTTCACAGAGAAAAAAAAAATGAAACTCCCTCCCCAACCCCCGCATCAAAAAGGACGGCATCCCGATCATCTACCACCAAAACCCACCCCTCCCTCACAAAAGGGAAGAAAAATATCGACACCCGTTAAAAAATACCCCTACCCCGCACAACTGCGGAGGAGCCGATGTCACCAGTGTAGAGGCGGCCACATCGGGAGCAGCGGACACAACAGGCGAACCCAGAAGATTGACAGGTGAGGTGTCGCCTCACCTGGAAAGATGTTCGGACAACGGAGAGAGTTCGGCCGTCCGGCCCTTTCACTGTGACAGCCCGAACTCCACATCAAATCCGTCCAAACGAATCTGGGCGGACTTTAATGACCAATAAATCTAGACGATCAGCTGTCTGAATGATCCCCTGACTCTGAGAGGAAAGGGTATCTATGGTCCACACTGTCAGGGTGATGAGTTTACCAGGAGACAAAGACTGCAGGGACGAGTGGTTTTCTGTTGAGTAATACACTGTGTGTGGACCCCGCTGTCAATTCTGGTGCTGTGACCCGAATCCAGACAAACACCACGCTGCCCACTCCACCAACAACACGGCACAGCCGGACACATAACAGGGGACTTTACATCTCACAACACTGGATTCAGTGATGAAACCCGTGATTAATGTTGTTGTCTCACCGAAAAGTCCAATAACCCTAACCATAACCCTGCAATATGGCGTAAAATCCCTCTCCGCATACTATCAAGGGTTACACAGACCAAAGTCCAAACTGCCGGAGGAACTCAGTGGGTCGGGCAGCATCTGTGGAGGGAAATGGACCGTCAACATTTCGGGCCTAGACCCTCCCTCTGGACTGAGTGTGGTCGGGAAATAGTCAGAGAAAAGAGGTGAGGGGTGGGGATGGGGCAAGAGCTGGGGAGTGAGAGGTGGATCCAGGTGAGGGGGAGGTGGGAAGTTGGAAATAGTGACAAGGGTGGGAGGTGAGTAGTTGGGGCAACACGGGGCTGCAGAAAATGGAAATTAATTCCATAGAGGATGAAAAAAGAGGTTAGAGAGTATTTGTTATAGAGAGTGCAATGAATATTCACCTGACTGATCCCTGGAGTGGTGGGGTCATTACTTGAAGAAAGATCAAATGTGATAACTCTAAATGTCATTTAGAGAATCGGGGACTCAGAGGTGAACACATTGAAATGCACAACATCATTACTGGTTGAACCAGGGATCCCAGTCTCTGAAAAAGGGGGTGGACTGTTCGGGACTGTGATGAGGGGAAAAGTCTCCATTCCGAGGGTGGTGAATATCTGTAAATCCCCTCTACAGAGGGCGGTGAAGACTCAGTGATCATCCTCACGTAGAAAAGAGGCCGGCAGATGTGTGGAGACCGAATGATCGAGGAAATGAGGATCGGACAGAAACGTGGCTGAGATGGGGGAGCAGCCGCCATCTTGTTGATGGTTAGAGGGGCCGAATGGCGACCTCCTGCTGTTTCTCACTTGATGTTTCAGTGTTCCTGTCCAGTGAGCAAGGAGGAATGTGAATAGAAATTAGTGTTTGTAAACACAGAACTGATTTAAATGAAACGTGAACACTTCCTGTTTGGGCTTGAATAATGTGTCGGACCGGGATGGGAATCGAGCCCTTTACTCTGTGACCTGGGGGTGGAGGGAAAGGGATCGGGGTAGATATGGTCTGGAAAATTTGACATGTATCTGGTGTAAATATGGAATAATATGGGGAATGCGGCGGATGGGTCGGGCAGTGTGTGAGGGGAGAGGAGCAGAGTCACCGGTTCAGGTGGGAGACGCTCCACCCGTCACCTGATCCCGTTTGCTCTTCACGTTTTTCTGCAGATCTGCAGCATCTGCGGGTCACTGCTCTACGTGTACGTGTAGCTTCACCTTTGTCCCCTTCAGACAACGCAGTGAGATCCGGATCTGTCACGTCCTCTCATTGTGGGTGGACAATGTTTTTTTCTGTAATATTTTCCGCATGTTTCATACACTGTTTCGACGTGCTGAAGTGCTACCAATGTTTCTGGGTGTCTGAACCATTTATGTGAGAATTTAGCCATTTGTATTTATCTGAGCTTCTCATAAATATGTACAGTTCAGTTAAGCTTCACTGTAGAATTTCCAAAGCAACAACCCAGTCAGACAAATTGTTCCACACAATTAAAATAGTTTATTACATCTTTATTTTTTCTACTTTTGTGCTATATATATTCTTATTTTAAATCACAATTGTTAAACTCTTTTGTTAAGAATTAACAATTAACAACGTATTTCCTGGCATATACTGGTGTTATTAAACCTGATTCTGATATTGATATGGGAGACCAACCACCGGTCACCTGATCCCAGTTACTGCAGACCGTAATGTGAGATTGAAGCATTTCCCAGATATTTGCTTTCCACAGAAATGACAACAGTTCAGTTTCCTTCTGAGGTTCCAGAGCAGAAGCTCAGTCTGTCTAATAATTCCACACAGTTAAAATGGGGAATTCGTTTATTATCATCACGTACTGAGCTACAGTGAAAATCTTGCCTGATGTACCATCCACACAGATCGATACATTACGATAGTACATTGAGCTGATATACAACAAAAAATAACTAACAAAGCATTATGGCTGCCGAGAGAGTGCAGTACAAATAGACATATGTTACAGGGTCACGTCGAGTTACATTGTGAGTTTGAGTCCATTTTATCATTCATTTGGCTTATAACTGCAGACAGGAAGCCATCCTTCAGCCTGCTGTTACGCACTTTAAAGCTTTTGTATCTCTCCGCCAATGTGAGAGCGGGTTTGCAGCAAGAATGTTCAGGTTGTTTGGTTTTTTTGTGTATATGGCCTGCTTTTCCGAGGGAGGGGAAGTGTAGGGAGAGTCCATGGAGTGGAGGCTTCTTTCTCTGATGTTCTCTGCTCTCCAAAGTTCTTTGCAGTTCCTTGCAGTCATGGGTGGAGCAGTAGCCATACAAAGGCATGAAGTATCCACAAGGAGCTCAGAGACCTCGGCCTTCACCCTGTCATTTGTAGCTGAATCCTGGATTTCCTGTCAGATCTCCTGTCAAGGCTCGGTCCAAACAATCTTTTCACCCTTCTTCAGGTTAGTCAGAGGAAGAGCGATAGCAGCAAAGTTCTTACAGAACTTACGATAACATCCATCCATTCCCAGAAACCTTCTAAGAGCCTTCTTAGCAGTCAGAATAGGAATTTAAGAAATTGCCTGGACTTTTGCCCGAACAGGAGCCAACTTGCATTGACCAAGACAGGTCAGAATGGCATGGCCAAATTCACTCTTAGCTAAGTTAACTGTAAGGCTGGCCTGGGAAACCTGTCAAACAGCTTTTATACTGCAGAGATATGCTCTTCCCAAGTGTCACTCCTTGTGACTAAGTCATCAATATAGGCATCTGTGTGTTCCAACCCTCGAATTACAGAATCATTCATTCTCCGGAATGTTCCTGGACCAGTTTTCATTCCAAACAGCAAAACATTGTATTCATACAAACCAGATGGTATCACAAATACAGAATTTTTTTCTACCTCTGTCTGTCAATGGAACACACCAATATCCCGTAAACAGATCAATCTTTGTAAGAAACTCAGCTTTTCCAACCTTATCGATGCAATCATCAACCCTAGGGATAGAATAGGCATCTGTTTTTGTTACTGTATTTGCCTTCCTATAATCAGTGCAAAATCTAACACTATCATCAGGTTTGGGCACAATTATGCAGGGTGAGCTCCAATCTGATGCTGAAGGACTAATAATACCATTTTTCAGCATATATTCAATTTTTTGCTCAGCCTATTTACACTTTTCAACGTTCATGGGATATGGGTGTTGTTTAATCGGTTTCACCAATATCTACATCATGTACTGCGACCGTGGTTTCCTTGGGAATATCCGGAAATAAATCTTTAAACTGCAGAATTAATTCCTTCAGCTGTTGTTGTTGCTTTGGCTGCAGATGAGCCAACCTGTTATCAATGTTTTCTGGAACAACCGAGTTCATTAGCCTAACTGGGACCATGTTTGGCTTGTGAAAAGTCTCAGACAAGTCAATTGTTTCATTCTCAGGGTTGCCAGATTCATATGTTTTGACAACAACACTCACAGATGGTGCCTGCTTGTCAAAATAAGGCTTTATTATATTTATCTGTACCACCTGTGTTAGTTTACATCGGTCGGGTGTTTTGATAACATAATTCACATTATTAATTTGAGAGACTATTTCATACGGTCCATTGAGTTTTGCCTGAAGTGGATTTGTCAGCATTGGAGATAAGGTAAGCACCTTATCCCCCACCTGGTATTTTCTTTCGCAAGCCCACTTATCAAACCAACACTTCATTTTGTTTTGAGAAATCTTTAAGTTTTGTCTCGCTAGACTACAGGCCTGGAGTAGTTCATTGTTGAACTTCAAAACTTAGTCTAACAAGTTATCATGCACATCCCCATCAATTCACTGTTCCTTTAACAAGGTCAAAGCTCCCCTCACTCTATGACCAAATACAAAATTCAAATGGACTAAAGCCCAGTGATTCCTGTACCAACTCTCTTACTGCGAACAAAAGCAAATATATTCCTTCATCTCAGTCTTTTCCATTTTCAACGCAGTACGTCTTTTTTTGGCGTGTGCGTGCGTGCATCCGATGATGTATTTTTCAAGCCTTTCCAAGGCACGGAGTGAGAGAGAGACAGTGTGGAACACATTATGTCTTAATCATTGTTTTGAGGGTAGAATAAAATCTTTCTAGAACCCATCGTAATTCTGGATGTTACGCAGATGATGTAATTTGCTTAGCTCCCAGTACATAAAATACCTGCTGAAATAATCTAGATGTAAAATTGCTTCCTTGGTCAGACTGGATTTCTATAGGCAAATCAAATAAAGTAAAAAAAAACTTGGTAAGAGCCTTCGCCACAGTTTTAGCTTTAATATTTCTGAGAGGTATTGCCTCTGGGAATCTGAATGCAGTACACATAATAGTTAGCAGATACTGATGGCCAGCTTTAGTCTTTGGCAATGGGCCAACACAATCCACTATAAATTTTGAAAAGGGTTCACCAAATGCAGTTAAATATAGACTGCAGTGGGGCACTGTGGAGACCTGATTAGGTTTACCGTCAACTTGACCAATGTGACAGGTTCTGCAAAAGGTCACAATATCTTTCCTCAGATTAGGCCAGTAGAATTATTTCATAATCCTGTTTACAGTTTTATTCACTCCAAAATGGCCACCTGAGGGCAGACTGTGGGCCAAAGTTAAAATTTCAGTCCTATAAACTTTAGGAACTACACCTTGGTGAACAATTGCCCATTCCTCACTCGAAGGTACAGCAGGTGGCCTCCACTTCCTCATTATCACTCCACCCTTGTGATAATACCCTACTGGCACTTTCTTAATCTCATCATCTGAGAAAGCTGTTTCTTTTAAAGCTTCAATCTCAGGGACTCGGTTCTGTTCTGAGATAAACTCGTCTGCGTCAGCAGACATTTTAGCCATACTTCGAGTTCCTGCGCAGGAAGGATAAATGTTAAAATCCATCTGTGGTTGGGTTAGTTGTTAACTGCACTGCAGGAACAACTTTACCATCTGCCAGGTCATTCACGAACAGCAAAGTAACATCTTCCTCTGGTAAACTGGAGCATAATCCGATCTTAACAGGTCCTGAAACCAACCCTGACAGTAAAGTTACCTTGTGCAATGGCACGGAAACCATGTCGCCCCCAATGACTTTAATAAGATTTACCTCACCAGTGTTAGTCTCATCACCAAACTTTAGAACGTCTGATGTAAGTGACTGAGAAGCCCCAGTAACTCAAAGAATTTTCACTGGTACCGGGGTTGACCCTTCCTTTACTAATACAAACACATCTGACATAAAATGATCGAATCTCTTCTTAACTCGGTCAGACCTCTCAGACCTTAACTAAGCCTCAAACAGAATGTTCAGAACCCTGTGAGTTGATAGGTGCTTCAACATACGGAACACAGGCATTTGGGACCGCCTCCTTTTCCTTTTTCTTCCCCAGAAGGCAACAATTAGCCATCATATAACCAGCTTTCTTACAATAGTAACAATCAAGACCAGAATATTTATCTTTCAACTGCTTCCCTTCATCCTTACTCTTGTCACTAGTCCCAGCTTTAATTTCTGATTTACCCTGGTTATCCTTGCTACTCTTTTGGAAGCTCTTATTCGGGATAAACTTAACCTTATGAGTTAAAACAAACTCATCTGCTAATCCAACAGATTCCTGCAAAGTGGCAGCATCCTTTTTATCTAAATACGTCTTTATGTCATCAGGGACGCACCGTTTGAATTCTTCACTTAAAAGCAACACTTTCAAGCTGTTAAAATCATCATTTATATTTTTATATGTTCACCAGCGGTTAAAACACACAAACTTCTCATAAGCAAGTTCCATATGTCTGGTTCACAGATTTCCTCAAATTTCTAAACTTTTGCCTGTATGATTCTGGGACCAACTCATAAGCTATGAGCACAGCCTGTTTCAATATGTCATAATCAGCTGCTTCATCAACTGTCAAAGCAGAATAGGCTTGATGAGCCTTCCCCTTAATTACACTTTGGAAGAGAATAGGCCAACCCTCTTCTAGCCACTTTAAACTTTGAGCAACCTTCTCAAAATGCTGAAAGTATCTATCAACCTCTGCCTCGTTAAATGGAGGTACCAATTTAACTTCCCGAATGGCCTCAAACATCACTAGAGTCTAACGCTAGACCCCTTTGCTGCAATCTCTCTATCGTTTCAGCTCGACCAGCCTCTGTCTTTCTGCTTCCTCCCTCTGTTTTTCTGCCTCTCTAGCCTCAAACTGCCTCTGCCTTTCCGCAGCCTCCATCTTTAATTTTTCTCACTTGTACTGGAGCTCAAGCTCACTAGGTTTACTTTCAGGAAACACCTCCAATTCCTCCACTTTAAACACACCCTCAGATACATAATGTTCAGCTATTATCCTCTGCATCTGTGCCCTCCTCATTGTCGATCTCACCTTAGCAAGGTTTAACCTTCTGGCAAGCTTCAACAACTCAATCCTTCTGGCGTCCTCTAATGCCTCAGAGGCTAGCGCTTCCCGACATCTATCAACATCCATTGCTTCTGATTTTTCACACACAAATAAATCAAAAGGGACTTCCCCAAAGAAATTGATAATTAATGTCTCCACCCCCAAAACTGTTACTATCCCAGACGCAGGCCCAATTTTGTTATGAATCGTAACGCTTTAGAAATGAACCAGTAGCAATAGACTACACCTGGAGCCTGTTTTTGATGTTAAACCTATCTTTATTAGAATCTACTTATAATATAGTAACAAGCAAGATAAACAAAAGTTAACATTGTTATGTGTATATATGTGTGTGAATATCACTCCAAAACTATTGAGTTTGGGGGAAACAACGCTTGGAGTCTTGAGAAGGCAAAGTATGAAAGTTCAGTTCAAACATGGAATAGGTGATGAAAGAGATATTTCTAATCCAGCGTAAATGTTGAGAGAAGGCAATTATGTCAAATTCCACAGGTTCCATGGTGGTAAAACGAGAGAACAGTTGCTGTAGATTTTATTTGTCGTCGTTCCAAACCCATATACAATTTATCACCGAAAGTGACTTGTCAGAAGGGGTATCGTCTTCAAGTGAATTACCACACCACACCCAGGCAAGGGTTAACACATCAGTGGTCTTCACAGGATACCCCAAATCTGATCCACTCCTATAGCTCAAACAAGGTAACAACCACACATTCGATGTACGATGAATCGATAATTAACCCACCCTTGTGGGCATAGGAAAGTTCCAAACAGTGACCCTTGGCCACTAGTTCCCTGGTTTTGATCCTTCCATTTTGCCTCCTTCGTCTCCATCTGTCTCAGAGTGTCTGTGTCCTCGGTTAAAAAGAAACAGTCTGCGAGCAATGTAAACAAGCTGCAAGTCAGACTGATTCACTTTCTTCATCTCTCTCGCTCTCTCTTAAAATGACAGTCCACAGCAAACGAAACCCAGGGATTCATAACTATGGCCACTCCCCAATGTGAACTGACTGGTGTGCCAGTAGTTGGGACGACTGAGGGAATCCCTTCCCACAGCCTGAGCAAGTGAACGGCTTCTCCCCAGTGTGAACTTGCTGATGTCTCTGTAGGTTGGATGATCCAGCGAATCTCTTCCCACATTTTGAGCAAGCGAACGGCCTTTCCCCTGTGTGAACTCGCTGGTGTTTCAGTACTTGGAATGACAGAGTGAATCGCTTCCCACAGACTGAGCAAGTGAACGGCTTCTCCCCAGTGTGAATTCGCTGGTGTGCCTGTAGGGTGGAAGATTGAGTGAATCGCTTCCCACATTCTGAGCAGGTGAATGGCCTCTCCCCAGTGTGAACTCGCTGATGTCTCTGCAGGTGGGATGACTGAGTGAATCCCTTCCCACATTCTGAGCAGGTGAACGGCTTCTCCCCAGTGTGAACTCGCTGATGTACCAGTAGGCAGGATGAATCCGTGAATCCCTTCCCACATTCTGAGCAGGTGAACGACTTCTCCCCAGTGTGAACTCGCTGATGTTTCTGCCGGGTGGATGAATCAGTGAATCCCTTCCCACAGACTGAGCAGGTGAACGGCTTCTCCCCAGTGTGAACTCGCTGATGTCTCTGCAGGTGGGATGACTGAGTGAATCCCATCCCACATTCTGAGCAGGTGAACGGCTTCTCCCCTGTGTGAACTCGCTGATGACTCAGTAGGCTGGATGACTGAGTAAATCCCTTCCCACATTCTGAGCAGGTGAATGGCCTCTCTCCAGTGTGAACTGGCTGATGATTCTGTAGGTTCCATAAGTGAGTGAAGCTCTTCCCACAGACTGAGCAGGTGAACGGCTTCTCTCCAGTGTGAACTCGTTGGTGTCTCTGCAGGTGGGATGACTGAGTGAATCCCTTCCCGCATTCTGAGCAGGTGAATGGCTTCTCCCCAGTGTGAACTCGCTGATGATTCTGTAGGTTGGATAACTCAGTGAATCTCTTCCCACATTCTGAGCAGTTGAACGGCTTCTCCCCAGTGTGAACTCGCTGATGACTCAGCAGGTGGGATGATTTAATGAATCTCTTCCCACAGACTGAGCAAGTGAATGGCCGCTCCCTGGTGTGAACTCCCTGGTGAGCCATTAGGTCAGATGACTGAGTGAATCTTTTCCCAGAAATTCAGCAGATGACCAGCCTCTGCCTGGTGTGAAGTGACTGGTGTGTCCACAGGTGGGAAAACTGAGTGAATCGTTTCTCACACACAGAACAGGTGAATGGCCTTGCCCAGTGTGAACTTGCTGATGTACCTTCAGTTGAGATGACCGAGTGAATCTATTCCCACTGTCTGAGCAGTTGAACGGCCTTTCTCCTGTGTAAAATGATGGGCATGCCAGTTGGTCAGATGACCGAATGAATCCCTCCCCACAGTCTTGAGTAGGAAAGATGGTCGATTGAATCCCTCACTCCACTTCTTAAATATCTAGACAGAGACAGCAAAACTGGCGTGTCATGTTTGAGCTTCCTGGAGACGAATTCCTTCTCATTTTTAACCTGTAAAAAGATTTGCAAAATCCATCAATGAATTTAGGACAACATTTCAGTTGAAATTACTTGAGTTGCCAAGGTTTGATCTGGTATCACACTGTTATAGTGAGATTCAACCCAAGCTGGACAGAGATATCATCTCCTGACTGGGCAGAGTGCTGGTATCTGGAATGACCATCAATTCTCTGATGCTCTTCCTGTCTCTATAAGAATGGGGCATTTTGGCCTTCTCCAATTTGAACCCTCGCTCAGTTTGACTCTCTCCATTGGTATTATTCCCCCCTCCTGCTAAACTGCATGGGTGCCTGGCCCCACAGTAACTGAAACAGTCTCACACAAATAGTCTTTCTTGACATGCATCTGGGATTTTCTTTTATGTATTATTAACTTAAAGTGCCACAGTTTTAACACCATATAAAAAATTCCTGCTGAGATGAATGGTTGGTCCGCACGTCTGTTAAAAGGGTTTAGAGTAAATTTTTGTATTATTTCAGGTTCTTGTCAGAGTCATAGAAAATTACAGCACAGAAACAGGCCCTTTGGGCCATCTAGTTTATGCAAGACTATTTAAGTTGCCCACTCCCAAACCCTTACCATCCAGGTACCTACACGAACCTCTTAAATGTTGAAATTGTGCTTGCATGCACCACTTGTGCTGGCTGCTATTTCCACATCCGGATGACCGTCTGTGTGAAGAAGTTTCCCCTCATGTTCCCCTTAACGTTTCAACTTTCACCCTTAACCCATGGCCTCTGGTTGTAGTCCCACCCCCATCTCAGTGGAGAAAGCCAGCTTGCATTTACACTATTTATGCCCCTCTATCACAATCAAATCTCCCCTCAATCTTCTACATTCCAGGGAATAAAGTCCTGATTTGTTCAATCTTTCCTTATAACCCAAGTCCTCCAGACACGGCAACATCCTTGTGAATTTTCTCTGAAATCTCTGAACTTCTTTTACATCTTTCCTGTAGGTAGGTGACCAAAACTGCACACAATACTCCAAATTAGGCCTCACCATTGTCTTCTACAAGTCAACATAACATCCATCTATTGTCAGTATATGGTTCATGAAGGCCAATGAACTAAAATCTTTCCTTCCATCTCTATCTAACTGTGATACCACTTTCAGTGAATTAAGGACTTGTATTCCCAGGTCCCTTTCTTCTACAACACTCCTCCGTGCCCGACCAGTCACTGTGAAAGACCTCCCTTGGTAGCTCATACCAAAGTGCAACAACTCACACTGGTCTGCATTAAATTCCATTTTCCATTTCTAAAACCATTTTTCCACCTGGTCCAGATCGCACTGCAAGCCATGATAGTCTTATTGCAGTCCGCTGAACCCCCAGTCTTGTTGTCATCCACAAATTTGCTGATCCAGTTAACCACACTATCATCCAGATTACTGATATAGATGACAAACAACAACAGATCCAGCACTGATCCCTGCGGCACATCACTAGACACAGGCCTCCAGTCAGAGAGGCAGTCATCTGTAAATACTCTGGCTTCTCCCAAAGACAGTGTCTCATTCAATTTACTGTCTCATCTTGAATGCTGAGTGACTGAACCTTCTTGACCAACCTCCCATATGAGACTTTGTCAAGTGCCTTGCTAAAGTCCATGTAGACAACATCCACTGCCTTGCCTTCATCCACTTTCCTGATAACTTCCTCGAGAGACGCTCTAAGGTTGGCTAGAGCCATGCTGTCTATCCTTTATCAGTCCACACCTATCCAAATACTTACAGTATATACTTGGTTCCTGCACACACATTCCAATAACTTTCCCAGTACTGATGTCAAGCTCACCAATGTATAATTGGTCACCATTGGTCAAGCTCAGCCTTTCCAATAACTTTCCCAGTACTGATGTCAAGCTCACCAATGTATAATTGGTCACCATTGGTCAAGCTCAGCCTTTCTTGAACAGCAGAACAACATTGTCTGTCCTCCAATCCTCCGGTATCTCACCTGTCACTAAGGATGATTTAAATATCTGTGCTAAGGCCCCAATAATTTCTGCACTTGTCTTCCGCAGGGTCCTAGTGAACAACTTGTCAGGCCCTGGGGCTTGATCCACACTAATTTGCCTCAAGACAGCAAATCCCTCCACCTCTGTAATCTGTACAGGGTCCATGATGTTGATGCAGCTTTGCCTCACTTCTATAGACTCTGTGTTCATCTCTTGAGTAAATACGGATGCAAAAAAAAAATCTCCCCGTCTATGTTATCCCTTCTTATGGATTACCATTCTGATCTTCCAGAGAATTAATTTTTTCCCATGCAATCGTTTTGCTCTTAACATATCTGCAGAATCCCTGAGGATTTTCCTTCACCTTGTCTGCTGGGGCAACCTCATGCCTTCTCTTATTTCTTTCATCAGTGTTCACTTGAATTTCCTGTATTTCATAAGTACCCCATTTATTCCTCTCTGACTGTACCTGGTATGCACCTCCTTTTTGTTGATCTGGGAGAGGAAAGTCAAAGGGGTGATGCTTTGAGGTGCATGGTGGGAGGTGGGGGTAAGGAGGGTTAAACTAAAGTAGCAGGGGGAATGGGAGCCTGAATAACAGAACAGATAGTGGAGAGGTTGTGGAGACAGATGTTGTTCAGTCCTCAGACAAAGTCAGGAATGAAAAAGTTGAGCATGGTGCAGTGAATATGCTGAGCCCTGTATATTTCAATACAAGGAGCAGCGTAGGAAAGGCAGATGTGTTCAGGGCATGGATCAACACCTGGAATTAAGATACTAGGATCTGGCAACTGTGGACTGGGACATGTTGCATTATGGCAAAGGTGTGCTTGGTAAATGGGAGGCCTTCAAACCAAAATTTTGAAAGTACAAAGTGGGTATGTGCTTGTCAGAATAAAAGGTAAAGATAGAAACTGTAGGGAACCTTGAATTTCAAGAGATATTGAGACCCTGGTAAAGCACAAAATGGAATTGCATAACAGGGATAGGCAGTCAGTTTCTTATGGAGTATAAGAAATGCAAGGGAACACATAAGAAATAAATCAGGATGGCAAAATGAAGGTATGAGGTTGCTGTCACAGAAAAGGTGAAGGATAATCCTCAGGGATTCTAGTGATAGATTAAGAGCAAAAGGATTGCAAGGCACAAAGTTGGTCCTCTGGAAGACCGGAATGGCAATCCACGTGTGGAACCAAAGCAGATGGGGGAGATCTTAAATATTTTTCCATTCTCTATTTACTCAGGATATGGACAAAGATTCTATGGGATTGTGGAAAAGCGGCATTAAAATCGTGGACCCGGTACAGTTAAAAAAGAGAAGTTACTTCACTGTTCAAAATGGAACATAGAAATCTACAGCATATTCCAGGCCATTCCGACTAAAATGTTGTGCCAATCATGTGACCTACTCTAGTAACTGCCCCGAATTTCCCCAGCACACACCCTCTATTTTTCTAAGCTACATGTACCTATCTAAGAGGCTGCTGAAAGACCCTGTTGTATCTGCCTCAACAAACACAGCTGGCAGCACATTCCACGCACCCACCACTCTCTGTGTAAAAAACTTACCTCTGACATCCCCTCAGTATCTATTTCCAAGCACCTTAAAACTATGCCCCCTCGTGTTAAACATTTCATCCCTGGGGAAAAAACTGCTGGCCACCCACACGCTCAATACCCCTCATCATTTGACTCCTCTGCCAGGTAATTCCTCCCAACACCTTCTAAAGTGGTCCACCTGTTGTTGTGGGGGATGGCCACTAGAGTACTCTGTGATGCCTATTTAACCTCATTTTCCTTCCTGTCTCTCACCCAGTTTCCTGTGTCCTGCCCCTTGGGTGTAACTCACCTCTCTTCATGTCATATCTATCACCCCCTCCAACTGCTGGATGATCTGGAATTCACCCATTTCAAGTTGCAGCTCATTGAAGTGCAGGGTTACAAGCTGCAGCTGGATGTACATCTTGTAGGTGAGGGCATCAGGGACACGGGAGGTCTCCCCTCCTTCCCTCCAATATCCTCTCTAATTTGTAAAAATCTCCCCTCTAATTTGTAATAACTACTGCAGATAAATCTTGTACTGTGTATTTTTTACACAGTGACAAGACGTGCACAGTGAATTTTATATAGAGAGGCATTCATTCTAACAGCTGGCAAATCACTGTCAATAGGAACTTTGATCTCCTCTGGGTTTGATCGAGTTCATCTGCACTCTCACACAACCTATGTAGCAGGCCTGGAACGGGTAACGGAGGATTTTCTCACCAAAGCTTTTGCACATTGTCCATATGTGGTTTGCTTGCTAAACTATGCTTTAAAAAGTCAGATTTCCAAATATCACGCCACTTCTTCCCACTTGTAAATTCTCCAGTAACTTTTGCATCACCAAAATGCAAACAGGCATCCCCAGTTTCTGTACTCTACATAAATATTCCCCCTGAACCCTCCCCCAATGACTGATGGTGGTGCACTCAGTGATGGTAATGCCAATGTATATGAAGACAAGGGCCGTGTCTGTCTCATTTGAGTCTGGCACATTTGTGATGTTAAAGCTGCTTGTTGCCCAGGGCAAAGCTGCTTGATATTATTACGGACCCAGAGAGAATGGAACAAAACATGTTCTCACTGGTAGAAATGTCCAGAGCAAGAGGAGGTAGAACAAGCAACACACACAAAATGCTGGAGGAACTCAGCAGGCCAGGCAGCATCGATGGAAAAGAGTACTAATGCTGAGTTCCTCCGGCATTTTGTGTGTTGCTTGGATTTCCAGCCGCTGCAGATTTTCTCTTGCTGCGGTTGGAGGCAGAACAAAGGTGATTTCCTCAACAGCTGATAGAAAGATTGTGTTCTCTTTTTCCGAGTTCATAATCCTTGCATTCAGATTGCTAGAGCTCAGCTCTGTCTGTGAGATCTATCTGCTCCCATTCCGATTACCGGAAGCTCTCCGGGGCCCGTATACGGATCGTGGGGCTCAGAGAGAAGAAAAAGACCTGCCTGTGCCGAGTTTGCGGGCCACAGTCTCCGGTTCTCACAGCAATTGTCACTCAATTAGAGTCGAAAATGCCCTTACCTTTCCGCTCCTCCCGACATTTTGTATACTGCGCGCATGCGTAATTATCAGAGCCGGCAGCAATCCTGACGCCTGCGCATTTGATCGGTGCTTCAAACGACAGCGAAATTTTAACCGCGGGGCTTTATGGGTAATCATGGTGCCATTAAAAATTTCTGCAAGCATCGGTTCCATGTCCATATCTCAGTTTTTTTGTGTGTGTAGAAAACTCAGCAGCTTTCTTAATGCAGAAAGCGGCTCCCATAAACGATACACTCATTATCAACATGCATTTCGTGTATCTAATGCCAAAGTACAATCCTCTTACAAATACCGATGTGAAACAGAAGAGATTCTGCAGTTGCTGGAAATACAGAGACGCACACACACACACACACACACACACACACACACACACACACACACACACACACACACACACACACACAATACTGGAGGAACACTGCAGTTCAGGCAGCAACTAAGTAGAGGAGTACACAGTCTAGACATGCTGAAGGGGCTCGGCTTAAATGCTGCCCTTTTATTCCTCTCCACATTTGCTGCCTGATCTGCTGATTACCTGCAATGTTTTGTAGAAATTAACCATTTTGTTTTTCAATTAACCAGTTTCGAAATGTTTCTCATCTTTCATTCATAGCCACATCCTGTTGGTCTTGTTCCTCTTCCTCCTCCTGCTCGTAACCTCCAGACCCCATCTCTTTCCGGAGCCCCAAAGCCCTGATTGGTGCTGGTAACTGTTTGGTTTCTGACTCTGCTCCACTGAAGATTCACTCGATAGTCTGCTGTCAGGCTTTAGAGGTGCATTGCAGCAACCCAGCTGTCTGAGGCACAGTCCTTTGAAATTGGTGAAAATGACACAAAATTTGAAAAGAGCAGGGAAATAGGAGTTTAACCACCTTAGTGCGGAGCCATGGGGAAGGTCAAATACTCAGCGAGCTCATCGTGTTAATTAGCCTGGGGAAAATCATGCAGGAAATTCATGCAGGTGTATCAGATGATGAGAGGCATTGATCGTGTGAAAAGTCAGAGGCTTTTTTCCCCCCAGGGCTGAGATGGCTAACACGTGGGGGGCATAGTTAAGGTGCTTGGAAGTAGTTCAATGGAGGTGTCAGAGATATATTTTTTATACAGATAGTGGTGGGTGTGTGGACTGCACTGCCAGCGACGGTGGTATAGACGGGTACAATTGAGTCTTTTAAGAGAATCTTAGAGAGGTATATGGAGCTTAGAAAAATAGAGGGTTCTGTCGTAGGGTAATTCTAGGCATTTTCTACAGTTGGTTGCTGTGGGCCGAAGGGCCTGTAATTTGCTGCAGATTTCTCTGATTCTAAGAAATTCAATGGAAATCTCTTCTCTCACGGAGTGGTGACAAGTTGCAACAGGGAGAGTGAGAGATAATTTTTAAAATACGGATATGGAACAGAAACCTGGGCAGAGAGCAGATAGACCGAGTGGCCTTTCTGGTGTACATTGTGAGTTTGGCAGTGACAGTAAGTACCTGCGACATGGGATTTGATACAGAATTGATTTATCTTTCACAGATCCACAATATTAAACGCCAGTGGGGCGCTGTCTTCTCCCGCATCTCTAACTCCACATTCAAGGATCGGTGGCATTCAAACGCTGGTAAAGGCAACACGTACAACACACTGGAGGAACTCAGCAGGTCAGGCAGCATCCATGAGAACGATGTGTAGAGGGGGTTTCTTATTAGTATAAGGGGGTTTCTTCTTTGTGAGGGTTTATTTTTCTTTTTTGTTACTGCGTAAGTTAATCAAATGGCTTCTTTGTTTTGTTAAAAGTAGGAATGCTTCTTTCTTGCAAGGGAGTGCTGGAAGCTTGTTTGAGTTAAATTTACTGATAACGGTAATTGTATTCATTTGTTAACCAATTGGAATTAATGTTATTCTCTGTTCTGGATCTGTAAGCTACTGTTGGCGGGCTTTTGGGAAGATCGCCGCTAGGGGGTGAGAGAGAGAGAGAGAGAGAGAGAGAGAGAGAGAGAGAGAGGACGCGATGCTGTAAACTAGGTGAGGAACGGACCCCGAGTGGGGTTCCGAGGCCAGGATGTTCGGCGAGGAGAGAAGACGAAGATAGATGTGCTTGGTTGATCACTTCGAGTGGTCCTGAGCTACGAGTTGAGGAGTTCGGAGGGGATCAAATGGTGGCCAGAAGACTTTGTTAATTGAGCTCCAACGGTTGTACACGAAGTGGTTTGGACTTTGATAAGTCTTGGCGCCTTTTCTTTATTTTCTTTTCCTTTATATATATTGTATCATTATTAATCACATAGTTCTAGTAATATGTATAAACCATATAACCATATAACAATCACAGCACGGAAACAGGCCATTCTGGCCCTCCTAGTCCGTGCCGAACTCTTAATCTCACCTAGTCCCACCTACCCGCACTCAGCCCATAACCCTCCACTCCTTTTCTGTCCATATACCTATCCAATTTTACCTTAAATGACACAACTGAACTGGCCTCTACTACTTCTACAGGAAGCTCATTCCACACAGCTATCACTCTCTGAGTAAAGAAATACCCCCTCGTGTTTCCCTTAAACTTTTGCCCCCTAACTCTCAAATCATGTCCTCTCGTTTGAATCTCCCCTACTCTCAATGGAAACAGCCTATTCACGTCAACTCTATCTATTCCTCTCAACATTTTAAATACCTCGATCAAATCCCCCCTCAACCTTCTACGCTCCAATGAATAGAGACCTAACTTGTTCAACCTTCAACCTATAAAGTGTTATCATTTAATCGCATATGGTGTACTGTCTATTATTATTTATTAAACCCAGAGTTTCGAGCTGCTTGGGAGGACTTGTGTAATAGCCACGGGCCGGTACCGAATTCAAACGAGAGCCGGTGGTGGTACGGCCTGGGGCAAGTATCTGAGGGTGAGACCCTCTTAGTGGACGCTCCGAAATACCAGGAGGGAGGGGAGTTGACCGCTGAAGACACCTCGGTGAGAGAGAGAGGTCGCGGCGACTGGGCCCTGAAGCCGTGGGAGACGTAGGCAGCGTGTGTGTGGAGTATAGTGCGCTGAAGAGGCGCACTGTCAGTGACCAGAATACGGCCCTGAGGGCCGAAGAGGCGATGGCCTGTCTGAGTGGTGCGAAGTGGTTTAAGGTGCTGGATCTGAGGAGTGGATGTTGCCAGATCCCAATGAGTGAGGCCAACAAGGAGAAGACGGCCGTTATAGGTCCCCTAGGATTCTTCCCGTCCGGAAAGATGCCAGAGGGCATATCCGGAGCCCTTGCAAACTTCCCGCGGGGCATGTGGAAGACCATGGGGGATGTGGAGGTGTCTGGAGTTTTGGCGTATGTGGATGTTCTCCTGGTATTTGGATTTGCCTCGGGAGAATCTGAAGCGAGACTGTTGCAGGAGCGACTGAGAACTAAAGAGCTAAAGCTTTCTCTGGTCACGTGTCAGGTCTGGCGAAGGTCGCAGCTCGTGAGTGACTGTCTCTACGGAATCAAGTTTGATGTGGAGAAGGAGAGGCCGAATTCTCATCAGAAACCGGAGAAAGTGATCCGGGATCAGTTGGAAGACCAAGAAAGTTATCTGATTAAGAGTAACAGCAAACCGAGAGCCCGGAGAGGGGAGTTTGAGGAGGTGAAGTAATTGCGGACAGATCTTGGAAGAGGGAAGCGGAAGTTTGAAGGGAACCTGAAGATGACCATCGACAGTCCAAATGAAGTGGAAACCCTGAAGGTTGACCTAGAAGAAGTCATCAGGAAGGAAAAGCTGGAGATAAGTGCAGTGAATACAGAATTTTTGAGACTGTGGCGGGAGTTGGAGTAGCCAGAGGGGAAGCTGATGTCTCGATTGCGGGAGGCTGAAGAGGCTGGGGGAGCAGTGCAGGCCACGTGCTTCCGTTTGGAGAAGATCAAACAGGAGCTACCGATCGCAGAAGTGAGGAAGAATACGGATTCGAAGGATGATGCGCTGATGTGTGGTACGTGCTGCCTTTTGCTAACCCCCTCGTTTGAGGAAGAGACCTTTGCCCTTCTACCAGTGAGTCAGATGTAGTGGGGAGGGTTAGCCGTGGACAGCAGGGGGATCAGAGTTGCAAGGGGG
This sequence comes from Hemitrygon akajei, assembly GCF_048418815.1. NCBI lineage: Eukaryota > Metazoa > Chordata > Chondrichthyes > Myliobatiformes > Dasyatidae > Hemitrygon > Hemitrygon akajei. Next base: position 4,207,278 of record NW_027331939.1, on the reverse strand, counting down.
CATGAGTGAGAGATTGAGAGAGGAGTTGACAAGCGGAGCCGAGGTATCCCCGGATGTGTCGGAGCCAGGATGGTTTCGGGGAGGAGGTACGGAGGTCTCGAAGGGTTGAGAAACTCCCAGAGAATTTGGCCTATGTAGCGCCTGAGGAACAGGGCGTGAGGTCTACTGTTTGGGAAGCAATGTCACTGTTTGTGCCTGGGTTAGGTTTTGGTTGGCAGGAAACGTGAGCGAGTTATTTAATAGTCATGAGGACATGACTTTTATTTGGTGGGGGGAGAGTGTAAAGGAGGTTTCTTCTTTTTCTTTTTAACTCCGTATGTTAATCAAAATGGCTTCTTTGTTTTGTTATGAAAGAATGCTGGAAGCTTGCCTGGTTTAAAATTTACTGATAACGAGAATTGTATTCATTTGTTAACCAATTGACATTAATGTTACTCTCTCTTCTCGGTCTGTAAGCTAGTGTTGGCGGGCTTTTGGGGAGTCGGCGCGAGGGGGTGAGGGAGAGAGGACGCGATGCTGTAAGCTGGGTGACGGAACGGACCCCGAGCGGGGGTCCGAGGCCAGGTTGTCGGCGGGAAGAGGAGATGAAGGCGGACGGGTGCTGGAGCCACTGCTCGGTTGACCACTACGGGTGGTCCCAGGTGTGAAGACAGCAGGTCGGAGGAGAACAACGAGAGGTCGAAGGTTCGATGGTTGAGCTCCAACGCTGTGCACTAAACTGACTGAACTCTGATACGTTTCGGCGCCTTTATTTTATATTCTTTTCCTTTATATATACTGTATTGTTGGTAACGATTTAGTACCAGTAATATCTATAAAGTGTAATCCTTTAATCGCATATGGTGTACTGTCTGTTATATGGCCGAGTGGGGACATCACAGAATATTTACACAATCTGGTTGCCCAGTTTGACGGGGTATATGGCTGCTCCCCCTAGACAGAAGCGAGCCTGAGATGTGGATGTACATCTGTACAGATATACAGATGTACAGAGATTCACTCCCCCTGAGAGAAGACATTTCCACTTACCCGCTTTCTTAAAGATGGACCATTTATTTGCTGATTATGTTGCTTTATTCGTGACTCTCCCACTTGCAGAAACAATTTAGAATTGTACACAGAGCAGTACCGTGCAGGAACAGATCGTACTGACCATGTTGCCAAATTACTCACGACCCATCTACCTGCACACGATCTATGTACCTCTTAAACAACAATAAGGCATTTGCTTCCATCACCCGCCCAGGTACTGAGCAATCACAGTGATAAAGCGTTATCCGGCACATCTCCTTTGCACTCCCTACGCTCAGCTAATATTTAGCATTGACCTGGTCAAGAACCTATCATAGGCACTATTTGGGAAAGATCACAATTACAATTCTTCTAAATTCTGAGGTAGACAAACCCCAGCTATGTACGTTGCCTTGGGGACCAGGATCAGTGTTCAGGGCCTACACCTGATATACTGATCAGGCTCTGCATTGGAATTAGTGATTAGGTCCAGTATGTGGGTGAGAATTTGTCCACTTTCGCATTTAGTTTAGTACTCTGGACAGATATTTCTGAACAGGGTTGTGTTCAGACCCTGAATGAGCACGGTCTTGGGCGAACATACCAGACCTCCGGCTGGTGAACCTGTCTTGCACAACCTATAATGTCGGAACAGTATTTTAAAATCAGATTCAAAATCAGACACAGTGTCATTAGCATATGTAGAGAGATATGTTAGTTTGCAGAAACAATGCATTGCATTCCTTAATAATAAGAAAAATATAAATTATGTTGAACATATGGATGAAATTAAACAGGGTTGAAAAGAAAACGAAACCATATACCCTCTGCACTTTCTCGTCGAGCTTTCGCGGCACCCTCCTTTTTGTAAGCTACAATTTATTTGCTTAAGGCCAATATGTCGGTCACAGTGGTAACGTTGTCCACAGGGCCCCAGGTAATATGACTGGATTGTAGTAAGAGGAGTAACTCCATTCAACTTTCATTTCACTTTGTTGAGCCAGTGTGGCATGTCAATGTAACCATCAACAGCTTAACGCCTGCAGAAAACAGCGATACAGTAAGAAACATGGAAACAGAGGAAACATACAGCACCGTACCTTCGGCCCACAAAGCTGTGCGGAACATGTCACTGCCTTAGAACTACATCGGCTTTACACATAGCCCTCTATTTTTCTAACCTACATCCAGGAGTCTCTTTAAAGTCCCTATCGTTTCCGCCTCCAACATTGCCACCGTCAGCTTATTCCACGCACTCAACAATCTCTGCGTAAAAAAATAAATATATATTACCCCTGACATCTCCTCTGTACCTACTTCGAGGCACCGTAAAACTGTACCCTCTCGCACAACGCATTTCAGCCCTGGTCAAAAGCCTCTGACTATCCACACGATCAATAACTCTCATTATCTTGTACACCTCTATCAGGTCATCTCTCATCTTCCATCACTCGAAGGAGAAAAGGCCGAGTTCACTCAACCTATTCTCATAAGACATGCTCCCAAATCCAGGCAACATCTTTGTAAATCTCCTGTGCATCCTTTCTATGGTTTCCACGTCCTTCCTGTAGTGAGGCGACCAGGGAGCGTTACCTCTCGGCTCTTAAACTCAATGCTAAGATTAATGAAGGCCAATGCGCCGTATGCCTTCTTAATCACAGAATCAACCTTCTGGGCATCTTTGAGCGTCCTATGGACCCTGGCCTCCAGGATCCCTCTGATCCTCCACACTGCCAAGAGTCTTACCATGAATGCTACATTCTGCCTTCGTATTTGACCTGCCAAGCTGAACCACCTCACACTTACACGAGAAAATCTGTATATTCAAGCAATACACACACGATGTTGGTTGAACACAGCAGGCCAGGCACATCACACTTACTTGTGTTGAACTCCATCTGCCACTTCTCAGCCCAGTTTTACATCATATCAATGACCCATTGTAATCTCTGACAGCCCTCCACACTATCCACAACACCCCCGACCTTCGTGTCTCTGCAAATCTACTAACCCATCCCTCCATTTCATCATCCAGGTCATTTATAAAAATCACAAAGAGTAGGGGTCCCAGAGCAGATCGCTGAGGCACACCACTGGTCATCGACCCCCATGCAGAATATGACCGGTCTACAACCACATTTTGCCTTCTGCAGGCAAGCCAGTTCTGGATCCACTAAGCAATCTCCCTTTTGATCCCATGCCTCCTTACGTTCTCAATCAGCCTTGCATGGGGCACCTTGCTAAAATCCATATACCCTACACCTACGACTCTGCCTTCATCAAACCGTTTTGTCACATCCTCAAACAATTCAATCAGGCTCGTAAGGCACGGCCTGCCTTTCACAAAGCCATGTTGACTATTCCTAATCATATTATGCCTCTCCAAAGGTTCATAAACCCTGCCTTTCGGGATCTTCTCCATCAACTTACCACCAACTGAATTAAGACTCACTGTCCCATTACTACTGAAGGGTTATTCCTACTCCCTTTCTTGAAAAAGGGAATAACATCCTCAACCCTCCAATCTTCCAGAACCTCTCCCGTCCTCATCGATGATGCAAAGATAATCGTCAGAAGCTCAGCAATCTCCTCCCTCGCTTCCCACAGTAGCCTGTGGTACATCCCGTCCGGTCCCCGGAGACTTATCTAACTTGATGCTTTCCAACAGCTCCAGCACATCCTCTTTCTTAATATCTACATGCTCAAGGGAACAACATCCGCAATCTTCCAGAACCTCTCACGGATGATGCAAAGATAATCCTACTCAGAACCCCAAAGAAATGTCCCCAGAACATTTGCCAGATTACTTCCATACGTTTCCCTGAGTACATCTGTTTCCAATCAAAGCCCAGCGACTGAATCTTCCTGAGCAGCCTTCTGTGCGGGACCTTGTCAAATGCCTTGCTAAAGTCCAGACCGACAACATCCACTAACTTGCCTTCTCACTACCATGTCAGGTACAGAGGCCTTAAGTTTCCTTATTATCTTTTGAACCTTTCTTAAAGAGCGGGACAACCTTAGCCATCTTCCAATCCTTCGGTACCTTACCTGCCGGTAAATACAACTTATCTGCATCCCTCAAGGTCGGAGGAAACATTTTGTAAGTCGCTGGGGACTTCCATCCTAACTTGCATCATGTCTGCAAACACGTCCTCTTCTATAATCTGCGCGGAGTCTTTGAACTCACTCTGCTTTGCCTCATAGACTCCATTTAGGATCTTCCTCATTTTTCTGATTCCACACAGATTACCCTTCGGTAATCCAGAAGATCAATTTTGTGCCTTGTAATTCCCTTTCTCTTACAATTTATGTACAATCCCTTGAGATTCTACTTCACCTTTTCTGCTGGGACAAACTCGTGCTTTTTCTTAGCCCTCCATGTGTCTTTCTTAAGTGCTGACTTGCAATTTCTTTTACTCCACAAATTCCTCGCTCCCCACACGTGCTATGATCCTCCATCTATATTCTTCACCATGGCCACAATTTCTCCTGAAAACCAAGGTTCCCAAAAAGAACCGGCTATACTTACAGTACCTTCTATTCCGACATGCACACACAAGCTTTGAACACTCAAAATTTCACCTTTGATAGTCTCCCACGTATCAGGTTCACCTTTGACAGAAAACAGCCTATCCCAATCACACTTCTCAGAATATTTCGGATAGCTTAAAACTCCAGCACATCTAATTATTTTACCGTGCGGGTATCGCAGTCCATTCCTGGAAAGTTAAATCACCTCCTGTAACAGATTATGTTTCTTGCAACAGGGTGCGGTCTCTCTAAAAATTGTTCCTCTTTACCCCGCAGATAAAGCCTCACCAGACGAGTTCCCCAGTCTGTACTGACAAAGTGGTGGCGTGATATATTCCCAATACTAGTAAAGCCGCAGTTGCCCCTTTAATTGCCCTCGTTCTGTCGCTTCTAAAAGGAGGGAACCCCGGAATATCAAGCTGCCAATCCTACCCTTCTTGCAGCCAAGTCTTACTAATGGCTACCATATCGTAATTCCTTGTGTTGATCCACGACTTGAGCTCATCTCCCTTTCCTTCAATACCGTTTTGCATTGAAATATACGCAGTTCACGTTAGTCGCAACATACCCAACCTGTTTTAATTCCTGACTTTGTCCGAAGTCTTAACAACATCTGTCTGAGAAACTTGGTTAAGTACATGGATGGGAGGGCATGATCTGACGGATTTACAGTTCGACACAGTGATCGGGAGCAGTGCGTGGAAATCGTAATACCCCCAACCCCCGTCTCACCCCACAACACCCCCTACCCCACCCCAGCGTCGGGTTGCAGAACCGGGACCATGTGCGGTAAAAGTTTCGCTGTGGAATTCCGAGACGAGGGCCACAATCTCACCCATGACTAACATATTCGCCACTGTGGATAAATAACTGGATAGTTTAATCATTCTGACCAGACGCACCGCCTCTCACTCATCCATGTCTCCTCACTGCCGCTCCCCTTCACAATGGACTCTTCTTCCGGCCTCTTCCTCTCCCCTTCCAAATCGCTCCATTCTCCTCGCCACCCAAAACACTGAACCCTCCTTTCTACGAACCCGGTCAGTTTACCATACCCTCCGCACTGCACACATTCACTCATTTTGCTGCAAACTCTTCTCCCCCTCCCCTTTCTCTTGACGCCATTTTCACTCGCCTCTCCTTCCTCGCTGCCCCTATCGCTCACCCACACCACCTCGCTACACTGCACACCCATCCTCCCTCACCCCTTTCTGTCGCCCAACACACCTCCCCCCAATTCCGCCTTTCCCTCCCAACCTTCGCAAAAAAGACCTCCCACTCCCTTTCTCTTACCCCTCTACACCTTTCTCTCTACCTCGCTCTCCTCACTCCAGCTCTCTCCCCTTGCTCCAACCATCTCTAAAGCCCTCTCTCTATATCCCCCGTGACTGTCCACTCAACATCATACATTGACAGGCATGATGTGGCCATCACTGAATCGTAGCTGAAGGATGATTGCAGTTGGGAGCTGAATGCCCAAGGTTACATGTTATATCAGAGGGATAGGAAGGTAGGCAGAGTGGGTAGTGTGGCTCTACTGGTAAAGAATAGCATCAGATCAGTAGGAAGATGTTACATAGGATTGGAAGGTGTTGAATCTTTGTGGGTTGAATTAAGAAACAGCAAGTGTAAAAAGACGCTGATGACAGTTATATAGAGGCCTCTAACAGTGGCTGGGAGGTGGACCACAGGTTACAACAGGAAATAGAAAACGCGAGTCAAAAGGGCAATGTTATGGTAGTCATGAGACATGTTTACATGAAGGTCAATTGGAAAAATCAGGTTGGTAATGAATCTCAAGGGAGCGAGTGTGTTGAATGCCAGAGGGATAGCCTTTTAGAGCAGTTTGTCGTTGAGCCTACGATGGGATCAGCTATACTGGATTTGGCTGCTATATAATGAACGGGAGGCGATTAGGGAGCTTAAGGTAGAAGAACCCTTAGGAAAATGTGGTCGCAACATTAGTGCGAGCAACTAAACATTAGAAGGAAAAGATGAAATATGAATGCAAGCTAGCAAATAATATCAAAGTGGAATACAAAAGTTTTTTCCCAAGTCAAGTATGTTAAAAATAAAAAGATAAATTGGAGTGGATCAAGGACCGCTAGAAAGTGAGGCAGGAGAAATAATAACCGGGTACAATGAGATGGCTGATGAAACTAAATCAGTATTTTGCATCAGTCTTCACTGTGGAAGACACTGACAACACGCCTGATGTTGTGGTGTGTGATGGAAGAGAAGTGGGTGCAGTTACTATTACAAGAGAGAAGGTGCTCAAAATGCTGAAAGACTGAAAGTTACACAAGTCACTAGGACCAGATGAACTACACCCTGGGGTGCTGAAAAAGTAGCGTTAGAGATTCTGCTGGCATTAGAAATTATCTTGCGATAATCATTAGACTCCAGCATGGTGTCGGAGGACTGGAAAACTGCAGATGCCACTCCACTCTTTAAGAAAGGAGGAAGGCAGCAGAAAGGCAACTATAGACCAGTTAGCCTGACCTCAGTTGTTGGGAAGATGTTAGAATCAATTGTTAAGGATCAGGTGATGGAATACCTGGTGACACAGGACAAGATAATACAAAGTCAGCATGGTTTCCTTCAGGGAAAATCCTGCCTGACGACTCGTTTGGAATTTCTCAAGGAGATTACAAGTAGGTTAGATAACGGTGATGCATTGGATGTTGTACATTTGGAACTTCAGAAGGCCTTTGATCAGGTGCACACACATGAACTGCTTACCCGGTTAAGAGTCCATGGTATTACAGGAAATTCACTAAAATGGTTAGAGCATTGGCTGATTGGCAGGACGCAGCGAGTTAGAATAAAAGGACCCTTTTCTGGTTGGTTGTCAGTCACTAGTTCCACAGGGGTCAGTGACGGGACCGCTTCTTTTTATGCTTTATATAAATGAGTTAGATAATGAAATAGATTGTTTTGTTGCCAAGTTTTCAGATGATACGAAGGTTGGTGGAGGGGCACTAGTGTTGAGGAAACAGGTAGGATGAAGGATTTAGTTCAGGAGAATGGGCAAGAAAGTGACACATGAAGTACAAGGTGGGAAAATGTACGGTCATACAACTTGGTAGCAGAAACAAATGAGCAGACTATTTTCTAAACTGGGAGAAATTCCAGGAATCTAAGATGCAGGGGGAGATGGGAGTCCTTGTGCAGAACACCATGAACGTTAACTTACAGGCTCATTCGGTGGTGAGGAAGGCAAATGCCATGTTAGCATTCATTTCAAGCGGTCTAGAATACAAGAGCCATGATCTGATGCAGAGGTCTTATAAGGTACTGGTGAGGCCTCACCTTGAGTATTTTGAACAGCTTTGAGCCCGTCATCTTAGAAAAGATGTGCTGCCATTGGAGAGGGTCCAGAGGAGGTTCACAAGGATGATTCCAGGAATGAAAGGGTTATCACACGAGGAGCGTTACATGGCTCTGGGTCTGTACTCGCTGGAATTCAGAAGGATGAGAGGAATATCATTGAATCCTTTCAAATGTTGAAAGGCCCGGACAGAGTAGGTGTGGGAAGGATGTTTCCATCGTGGGACAGTCTAGGACAAGAGAGCACAGCCTCGGGATAGAGGGGCGCACTTTCAAAAACAAAGATCCGGAAAAATTTCCCGAGCCAAAGTACGGTGGGTGTGTGGAATTGATTGCCACATGCAGCGGTGGTGGCCAGATCATTGGGTATGTTTAAGGCAGAGATTGACAAGTTCTTGATTGGACATGACAACGAACATCACGGGGAGAAGAGCGGGAACTGGGATTGAGATGGAGGGGAAAAGGTTAAGTCATGATTGAATAGCGGAGCAGACTCGATAGGCGAGATGGCCTCATTCTGCTCCCATGTCTTATGGTCTCTCTCTCTCTCTCCTTCTCTCTTTTCCCCACCATCTCTCCACACACTCACTTTCATCTGCAGCTACCCGCTCTTCACTTTCCACACACAACTTTGTCAACACCTCTCTCCACTTCACACGCCTCTTATTCCTCAGCCTCATTCCATCTCTACCTCCACCCTCATATAAAGATCACTTAACAAGTCAGTAGCTCGGTAACCGCGAACGCTGCAGATTTCAGATTCTCGGTAATGTTCGTTATACTGAGGAAATCACAGTTAGGAACGCCACGGGCTGGTTTATGTATGTTGCAAGCGGGGGGGGGGGGGGGGGGAGGGGGGACGCTGGTAGTGGATCCAAATGCAAGACACAGACACTGAAGTACTGGGAGCAGGGCTAAGATTAACCAGAATGCAACGGAAGTCAGGAGGAAAGGACGCTGGACATGGACACAGGCCCTGGACGAGACAAGCACACCGAGCCTGGTCTAGGACTCAGAATGTCAAAGCGGGATCTGGATGAGGAACTTGGAACTAGATGTCTGGACTAGGACTCCGAGCCAAAGACTGGACAGTGACCCGGAACATGGGTCCTGATTCGGGCTCGGAACCCGGATCCAGTCGAGGACTCGGGACTAGGAACAGACTAGACACAAGATAACACTGGGATCACAGCGACGTGGCTTGGACTAGACCAGGATCATGTACGTGGCTAGGGCTGGGCGAGGAATCTCCAGCACCAGGCTGGGCGAGGTACTCCTGGGCTCAGTGAGGCACCAGAACTGGATGAGGACACGAAGCTCAGACTTGGACGGGGCTGGAACACGGCGCCCTGACTTGATCTTGGAACACAGAGCCTTGGTCTTGGAGTACAGGGTCACAGAGTCGGGACCCCTCCTTGGGAACAGGTCTGAGAGCCAGGGTTCTACACAGAACACAGAACCAGGACCCTTCCTTGGGAACAGGACTTAGGGCCGGGGATCTATACAGAGTCAGGACCCTCCTAAGGCCGGGACTCTTTCCTTGACGGATACTAAACACAGGGACACAAAGAGACAGATCCAAACTCAGTAATAGATACCTCCATATCTTGGCATGCCGAGGCTCCAGTGTCACTCCGGCGGTTGAACTTGACGGCGATACAGGCAAGGTATCAGACGAGATTACTGGCAAGGTAGCAGGCGAAGGAAACTGACGAAGGTTAGTGCCAAAATAACTGTTGATATAAGATGCCGAACTAACTGCCAGAATTTCAGAAGTGCAGGGACAGGAAGAAAGGAGAGAACAGTCCAGCAGACTGAAGATGAATCCCGAAGCTGTTTATGGAGCCAGCTCAAAACGAGAATCAGGTGCCTCAATTAAGGCAGCCACTGGACCCAGGGAAAACAGGAAATCCCGGAATGAGGATCGATGAACCGGACCGTAAACCGGAATGCGGATTTCACGGACCGGACCATGACACTCACTCCAGTACAATCGCATGTTTATTGTGATTCTTTTTCTCAGTTAATCTGAGAGGGGGTAAGTTCAAAGTAGATGTGAGAGGCAAGTTCTTTCACACAGAGATTGGTGGGTGTCTGGAATGCCTGGGGTGATGGTAGAGGTAGATATATTAGAGACTTTTAAGAGACGCTGAGACAGGCACATAAATGTGAAGAACATGGAGGGAGATGGACATTGTGCAGGCACAAGGAATCAGTTTAGTGGCCACTTGGTTGCTAATTTATTTGGCTGAGCTGAACATGATGGGCCGAACTTTGTTGACGTACTTTGTTACGTCAGCAATATTTCAATGTTATTTTCAGTTCGGTGCATTGTTTTACCGTACCGAGCTGCAGAAATTCTTTCAGCCTTTTGTCCAACTTTGCAAACTCATTCCTGTTTCCCACATCACTCTCTGGGACTGGGAGCCTTTCCCCGTCACCAGGTCTGAGGAAAAGCGGGGAATCCTCTGTCGCGGTTTCCTTCTCTGTGAGTTCTGTGATTTCCTGTAAACATGGAAGGTGTTGAGTGATGGACTGAGTGAAGGAGAATGATGAAGACATTATCTGCTCAATGATGAGACGTCTCAGTGACTTTGATCACAGGAACAGTCACTGGGCAGCCTCTACACCCATGCTGTAAATTATTGGGTTCGATAATTAGCAGCAAAGCACATGACTGTGGAAATTACAAATCAGAATATTATTAGAGTCACAGAGCCCAGCAGCACTGGAACAGGCTCTTCGGCCCTTCTAGTCAATACGGACCTGTTTTTGTTTTTACTGTCAACAACCTGCATACAGTTCCCATCCATGCCCTTACCCAAATTTCTCTTTAGTGTCTAACTCGTACCCACATCCACCACTTCCATTGGCAGCTCATTCTACACTCTCACCAACCTCTGAGTGAAGAATCCCCCTTCAGATTCTCCAAAAATATTTCACCTTTCACCCTGTGACAGTGGGAGAGTGGGTATGGAACCGGAGGAAATAGCAGAGGTACTTAATGAATACTTTGCTTCAGTATTCACTATGGAAAAGGATCTTAGTGATTGTACTGATGACTTGCAGCAGACTGAACAGCTTGAGCATGTAGATATTAAGAAAGAGGATGTGCTGCAGCTTTTGGAAAGCATCAAGTTGGATAAGTCGCTATGGATATGAACATTTGGAGAGGTATAATATGATTAGTAATAGTCAGCATGACTTTGTGAAGGACAGGTCGTACCTTACGAGCCCGATTGAATTTTTTGATGATGTGACTGAACACATTGATGAAGGAAGAGCAGTAGATGTAGTGTATATGGATTTCAGCAAGGCATTTGATACGGTAACCCATGTAAGGCTTATTGAGAAAGTAAGGAGGCATGGGATCCAAGGGGACATTGCTTTGTGGATCCAGAACTGGCTTGCCCACTGAAGGCAAAGAGTGGTTGTAGATGGGTCATATTCTGCATGAAGTTCCGGTGACCAGTGGAGTGCCTCAGGGATCTGTTCTGGGACCCTTACTCTTTGTGTTCTTTATAAATGACCTGGATGAGAAAGTGGAGGGATGGGTTGGTAAGTTTGCTGATGACACAAAGGTTGGATGTTTTGTGGATAGTGTGGATGGCTGTCAGAGTTTACGGCGGGACATTGATAGGATGCAGAACAGGGCTGAGAAGTGGCAGATGGAGTTCAGCCCAGGTATGTGTGAAGTGGTTCATTTTAGAAGGTCAAATATGATGGCAGTGAAAATGTCGGGACTGAGATGAGGGGAAATGTCTCCACGCCGAGGGTGGTGAATGTCTGTAAATCTACACCACAGAGGGTGTTGAAGACTCGGTGATCGTCCTCACATAAAACAGAGGCTGGCAGATTTGTGGAGACCCAAGGGATCGAGAAAATGAGGATCGGTAGAAGCATGTGGCTGAGATGGGAGAGTAGCCTCCATCTTGCTCATGGTTAAAGGGGCCGAATGGCCTCCTCCTGTTGTTTCTCACTTAATGTTTCAGTGTCCCTGTCCAGTGAGGCTAGAGGAATGTGAATAGAAATGAGTGTTTATAAACATAGACATTTAAATGACAAACACGAGGAAATCTGCAGATGCTGGAAATTCAAGCAACACACACAAAATGCCGGTGGAACGCAGCAGGTTAGGCAGCATCTATAGGGAGAAGCGCTGCCCACGTTTCGGAACGTTTCAGGACTGACGAAGGGTCTCGGCCCGAAGCGTCGGCAGTGCTTCTCCCTATAGATGCTGTCTGACCTGCTGCGTTCCACCAGCATTTTGTGTGTGTTGACTGATTTAAAAGAAACCTGCTCATTTTCTGTGTGGGTCTGAATTGTGTGTCGGGATGGAAAGTGAATCAGAACTATAACTCTGAGAACTCTGTGACCTGGGGCTGGAGGGAAAGGGATCGAGGAAGATATGGACGGAAAATCTAAATACGTATGGAAATGATATAGGAAAATAATGAAATAATGTGGGAAATGCGGCGGTGGGTAGGGCAGTATGTGAAGGGCGAGGAACAGTCACCGGTCACATGGGAGACCCTCCAGCGAAACGTGATCATGTTTTACCGCAGATAGGCAGCATTTGCGGGTTTGTTTCCGTGGCCCCGCCCACCGCCTGTGACGCAAAAGAAGCACATTGCGCATGCTCACAGGCCCAAGCTAGGCAGTGATGTTTTTTTCGTTCTTTGTCGAAGTGGGTCAGCGGTGGGTCCGGGTTCGGGATCGGGATCGGGATCGGGAGGGGGTCCTCGCCCCCTTGAAAGGGGAGCCGGAGACGGATTATTCTCTGCGGGGCAACACCAACAAATTTCCCTTCGGTGAGTATTGAAGCCGGTCCCGAGCGGGGAGGTCTGACGTTGAGTGGTGAGTTAACTTTCCCGAACTCAAACAAGAGAAAATCTGCAGATGCTGGAAATGCGAGCAACGCGCACAAAATGCTGGAGGAACTCAGCAGTCCGGGCAGCATCTAGGGGAAGAATACAGTCGACATTACCGGCCGAAACCCTTTGGCAAGACTGGAGAATAAAAGATGGGGGTGGGGAGGGAGAGAGAAACACAAGGTGATCGGTGAAACCTGAAGGGGGAGGGGATGAACTTTCCCGAACTGGCGGCCTCGCCTCGCTTCCTTCACAGAATCTGCCGGGGTCGGTCCGGGTTGTGAGACCTTCACACCGAACCGTCTGAGATGAGCCGCCGCTCAGCCCCTGTTGTTCTGGTCCTATTAGCCGGATGAAGTAAAACATGTTTCTGTATTGTTACTGACAGAGAATTGTATAATTGCTGTTCTGTGTGTTATCTGAATGTACTTGCCTGTGATGCTGCTACAAGTCAAGTACACTGTTAAATGCAAAACCCTGAACAGTGTTGATAATCAGAGGGATCTTAGACTCCAAGTTCATCGCTCCCTGAAAGAGACTGCAGAGATTGATCGGGTGGTTAAGAAGGCAAATGGCATGGTTGTCTTTATCAGTTTAAGCATTGAGTTCAAAAGTCGGGAAGTTGTGTTGCAGATTTATAAAACTAGTTAGACCACATCTGGAGTGTTTCATTCAGTTCTGGTCGCCCCCATTCTCGGAAGGATATCGGGGCTTTGGAGTGGGCGCAGAAAAGGTTTACCAGGATATTGCCTGGATTAGAGGGCCTGAGCTTTAACGGGAGGTTGGACAAAATTGTGTTGTTTTCTCCGGAGCCGTGCCAGCTGGTGTGAGACTGGATGGATGTTTATAAGATTACCAGAGGATTAGAAGCCATGTCTCAGAAAGGCAGCGTCCATTATCAAGGACCTCCAGCACCCAGGGCATGTGGTTTTCTCAATGTTACCAGCAGGTAAGGAGCTACAGAAGTCTGAAGGCTCACACTCAGTGATTCAGGAACAGTTTCTTCCCCTCTGCCGTCCGATTGCTAAATGGATATTGAACCCTTGAACACTACCTCACATTTAAAATATATAGTATTTCTGTTTGTTGCACGATTTTTAATTTATTCACAGAAACATAGAAAACCTACAGCACAATACAAGCCCTTCTGGAGAGCTGCACTAAAAACTGAAAATGTTTGAAGTCATCCTGACAAAATGTTATTAACCTGAATTGTAAAGATTGTTCCTCTCCCCACTGCTGTTCCTTACATGCTGAGCAGTTTGGTAATTCCAATTTCTTTTTATTACATTCACTCTGGATTGGTTTATGTTTCCTGAAATGTACCGGTTTTAATGTGGAAGTGGAAATGGCTCACTCTGTGACAGTTGAACAATAAGGTAACCACAACTTTTCCCTGCGAATTACCCTGGTGCCAATTAGTTTGTTATTCCTAGAAATGTGTTCAGTACAGTTGTTGTGAACAAGGTTTACAAGAATAATCTCAGGAATGTTCGGCGTTATGTATGAGGAGCATTTGATTGTTTTGGACCTGTGCTCAATGGAGTTCAGAGGGACGGTGGGGGTGGTGGAGGGATGTATGGTTAAGTAAACCTGCCGAATGCTGAAAAGCCTGGATACAGTGGACATGGAGAGCATGTTTCCATTAGACTGTGATCTGACAGCACAGTCTCGAAATAAAGAAGCTTCCCTTTAAAACTGAGTGGAGAAAAAAATTTGGCCAGAAGATGTCTGATCTGTGGAATTTGTTGCCACAGAGGTTGGTTGAAGCTGCGATTTGGGTATATTTATGACAGTGATTAACATATTGATGATTGCTGAGTAGCTTCAGGGTTACAGGAGGAAGGCAGGAATATGGTGTTGGAATAAAAATCAGCTGTGGTTAAATGGTGGGGCAGACCAGATGGACCAAATCACCTAATTCTGTTGCTGACTGAATGATGGCTCCTCCTTATCCCATATTGTTTTGTTCTTAGTAACATTAACCAGAAATGTTTGGTTCTCCTTTTTATTGTTATTGTGCTTCATTATCTCTCTGGTTCAAGTTAGACCTGCGGTGAGAGGTTTATTGGAAGAAAAACCCCAACTAGAAGCAAACCACAGCTGAAGACGAGGGAACAGCAACAAGTGAACCAGCCTGAGGACTGAGAGCATTAACTGCAGAGAACAGCTCTGCCTCAAGAGACTCTGAGATTCCATTGATTCAGTCAGGAGAAAGTTTGGTGAGTCTCATTTACTCAAACACTGATCTTTTAGACATTACATAGCTGTGTAAGGGAAGGTGGGATATAGTTGCAGTGAGACTGAATGTGCCCAGAACAACCAGTTATGCCTCTGTCAGACCCAGTTGCAATCACTCCAGGTCTGGTAATGAGCTTCCAGCAGCCCAGCCCTTTAAAACCACTCCTATTCTGTGGAAGTCGAATCTGGATAAAGTCACTCTGAGACCATACAGTACAAACTCTTTATTCCAAGCACCCGGGGCTTACTCAGTTAGTTGCTCAAACAGGAACAGTCTGTGACTGTTCCCACCCAATCCACTAACTGACTAACAATTCCCCTTACACCACAGATATATCCGTCCAGATACCCCCACACAAGACAGGCTGGAGCCAAAGATATTTACTACATGACAGGCTGGAGTCCCTAAAGACAAACTACAAAATAGTCATAATGGTTTACACACACAGTACAGACTGAAGCTGTCCTATCTCTACATGTGATTGCTCAAGGAGATAAGCATCTTGAAACCCTAGCTAGCTGCCCGCAAGAAGAAATATGGCTCAGCACATCGGTTGATCATCAGCAGTTTCTTTCAGAAAAACAGGCTGCTATTGTTTAACGAAGTGTTAACCATTTTACAGACTTTATCCTTCCCTCCTTTTGATCATTACATTATCAACAACGCAGTAACTTTTTACAGAGAAAGCAACTGACGACAGCATTGACTTATCAGTGGGTAATGACAGTGTACAACAGTAATTGTAACAAAGATATGTACAACTATTAGGACATAATGCAGTATCATGCCCCACATATTACCAAACAGGCCTTCAAAGATCACCATTTCGACCCTTCGGTGAACCCGTGTAAATCCTGCCCTACTTTCTTGATGCTGTCAATCTCCTTTGCAGTGTGCTCGGAGAGGGGTGTAATGTTAGTAGATTCATCAGGGATATACGTGCAGCATTCTGTGTCAATAACAGCACAGGTTCCCTATTTCTCAGCTGGGATAAACTTTAAAGCGGTATGATTCTGTATGACTGTTTGCCAGTTTGCAATCATTTCAGTGGATGTTTCTGTCAGGGCCCCTGCAGTATTGTGGCCAGCTCCTCAATTGCTGTATCCAAATTGATTATCTCTCGTGAATTCCTGGCTACTCCATAGGAGAGAAAAGTAATCATCCAAAATCAATCAGTCTCAGTTGTTCCTCTTGGCTGCTGGGCACCTGCAGGTATGGCCAGGATGCATGTTTCCCAGTATTGGAAGTTCCATTTGATGGGGGCCTGAGACACCATCCCTCAAAACACTGACAGCCACAGTCATCTCTGACTGGACCACAGGTCCTCATCTCACTTCCCCGGATGTTATTTGAGAAAGCCCAGGCTGAGAGTTCCTCACTCTGGTTGAGCGGGATTACTGACATTGGAACCATAGTTTTACCATGCTGTGGAATTTCAGCACAAACCCAGCAGGCCCCTAGTTCTACCTGTTTGGCATAGGTATGACAGAAAGACGGAAATGTGTTAACTTGGGGGCCCCCGGATGCTGGGGTGAGCCCTCTCAAAGACATAAACATGAACACCACTAACAACCAATACATTTTCCATTAGTCCGAGAGAGACCTTCTACTCAGTTCCTTCAGTAACATGTTTGGCACCTAATGATGTATCCACCGAGATTGCCCCTTCAGTTTCACAGCCGTGGGAGTGGTCGGTAACACCTGATATGGTCCTCTCCTCCGAGGTCCAAGATTCCCTTAATCCCAGTTCTTCATCAGGAAAAAAAATCCCAGGTTCCATGGTGCGGAGTAGTTCTCTTCCTTGTAAGCCTGTCATACCTGTGAATGTATGCTTGGAAAATCTTGGTTAGTTGGCATATATATTTCCCCATGTCTTCCCCTCGCGTATGAATATCCAATTTTGCTGGTAGACTTTCTGGGAGCAATGATACACAGGTCTTAGTCCCCAGGCTGTTTTCATGGGCCATCCATAAATGATTTCAGCTGGTGACAACCCTGTTTTCCCCTGTGGGGTAACCCTCATGTGGAACTGGGTAACGGAAGGACCTTCAACCAAGTGAGTCCAGTCTCCACTGCTGGTCTGGCCAGTTTACTCTTCAGAATGCCATTGGCTCTCTCCACTCTGCCAGCGGCCCGTGGGTGGTGTACACAGTGGAATTGTTGCTGGATAGCTAGTTCGTTACATACTCCTTCATTTACTTTCACCATAAAGTGTGAGCCATTGTTGAACTCAGCATCTCTGGCAGGCCGTACCTGGGAAGTATTTCCCGTAATAATACCTTCACAACAGTCATAACAGTATTATTGGTAGTTGGAACAGCTTCAACCCATCTACTAAACACATCTATAATATCTAAGCAGCATCTATAGCAATGTACTCTAGGCAATTCAATAAAATCAACTTGTAGACACAAAAAGTTCCACCTGGCAAGGGACTCGTACCATGTTTGCAGGGTACAGGATACCAACTATTCCCTCCTTTCCCAGGTGTGTACAATTATGTATATAATCGACCAATATTGGTAAAAACTGTGTAGGAACACAAACCTGTCCCACTGGGTGATCCAAAAACCTATGTTGGGGTCTTTCTGGCACCCCATCTGGGACCACAGTTTTCACTCCTCCTCAGAGGCATCCCCCTGAGAAGAACAAAACTCGAGGTAGCTGTAGAGCAGTGAGTAAGTTGTTTACAAAGGTGGCATTACTAATGGGGTGGCCAGAGGAAGTCAGGAATCCCAATGTTCCCAGAGAGCCCTGTAGTCATATACAATTCCAAATGTATAACGGGAGTCTGTGTAAACGTTCCCACTTTAGTCTGTTGCTGGGATACAGGCACGAGTCAGAGCAAACAGCTCAGCCTTCTGGGTGGAGACAGCCGCTTCAAAAGAGGCTTGCTCAATTACTTCACTGTCTGTCACTATCGCATAGTCAGAATATCATTTTCCTGCTGGATCCACAAAGGAGCTTCCATCCTCATAAAACGTTGCCTCGGGATTGAGGGGATATTGCTAAATGGATGGGAGAGTCTGTCCTTCTTTCATGGTGATCCAGACAGGGGGACAGTTGGTGCGACAGATTTCTTGGCCTGAAATTACACAGGGATGGGATACAGCGTCTTGGGATCGGTCAATATTAAAAGGTTGTCTTAACAGATATCCCGTCTTCACCTCATACTCCTTCCCGTATTGGACTAGACCTGCGGCCAAGTGTTGCCAGTCTACATCGGTGCTGGAGGCTTGTTTCGTTAGGGTGTAGGCCAGGAACCCTGGGCTCTTTGGCTTGAACCTAGTGCAAACCCTAATGGTGGTATGGGGAACTACCAGTTCTGTCTGTCGCCAAAGGAAATCTGGAAATTCGGCCAGTAATGCAATACCGTCTCTTCCTTTAACCTGTCTAATCACCATGACTGGGAACTTCTGTCCGTCGAGGGGTGCATAATATTGGCTTTCCTCAGTGGCGCACCCCGTAGGGTCAAAGCACAGAGTCACATGAGGGTCGGCTGCTGGCAGAAGGAGTGGAGTCCAAATTAAGTGCCCTCCACTTGGGGGCCGAAAACTGGGGAAGCTGTCGGTTGTTCACCTGTCAAGGGTGACAGCATTGTCTGTGCAAAGAATCTCGACTTCCAACAGACGGAGCAAGTCTCTCCCTGCTAGATTACACCCCCGTCTGGTGGTGACTGTAAATGAAACCTCACACTGGCTCCCCTGGAATTCCACCTGCAGTGGCTGGGTACGTGAATATGTACGTTCCGTGCCTTCAAACCCTGACAGAGTGATTATAATGTCTGATAGCTGGAATCCCTTTTCCGATACTATTTCCTGATTGAGTGTTGTGGTTGCCCTCATATCAATCATAAACGGAACTGGATTTCCAGCAACTTGCAATATTACATTGGGCTCTTCCTGAGGGTTGGCACTCATGGTTGGAAGCATCTTCTTGTCAATTTCTAAACGGGTTGTTGTCCCCACCTGTCCCTTGGTAGGTTTTTGCTCCCATTTCTGTTCCTCAGATAAAGCCCGTTCGCATCCTTCTTCCCACTGAACATGTTCACTTTAAATATTAGTTCCCTTCAGGGTTGATCGAGATTTGAAAGTTGGGTCCTAATAATATGTCAAAGCTTGTCGCAATCGATTTCAGTAATTGTCAGGCCAATCCATATTATTTGTTTTAATCATGTTGGCTAACTTAGTTGGTAAGCATTGGAGCAGTAGGGCATTGAACTGGGGGGACAGATTCCCTTCATTAAAGTCTTGGTCTCCTGCGAAGGTGCCGTAGCAGGCCACAAATTGCTCTCAATAGTCTGGTCCCGATTCCCCAGGCTTAGGTTTGCATTCAGGTACTGCTGTTCAGGGGGATTTAAACTAATGTGGCAGGGGGATAGGAACAAGTGCAGAGAGACAGAGGGGTGCAAAATGAGAGTAGCAAAATTACATATCCACCGTCAACCCTTTAAGTATCATTTGCCAATCTATCTTAGCTAATTCATATCTCATACCTTCAAAGCTACCCTTCTTTAAGTTTAGAACCTTTGTTTCTGAATTAACTCTCCATCTTAATGAAGAATTCCACCATATTATGGTCATTCTTGCCCAAGGGGCCTCGCACAACAAGATTGCTAACTAACCCTTCCTGTTTGCTCAATATCCAATGTGGAATTGCCTGCTCTCTAGTTGGTTCCTCAACATTCATATGCAATGGCAAGCATTTAAAGATTGCAAGGATGAACTACAACAAGTGTTCTTCCAGTTTGGCAAAAGAATAAACCAGGGAAGGTAGTGCACCCGTGGCTGACAGGGGAAACTAGGGATAGTATCAAGTCCAAAGAAGTAACATACAAATTAGCCAGAAAAAGTGGCACACCTGAGGACTGGGAGAAATTCAGAGTCCAGCAGAGGAGGACAATGGGATTAATTAGGAAAGGGAAAAAATATTATGAGAGAAAGCTGGCAGGGTACATTAAAACTGACTGTAAAAGCTTTTATAGATAAGTGAAAAGAAAAAGATTGGTTAAGACAAATGTAGGTCCCTTACAGTTAGAATCAGGTGAATTGGTCATACGGAACAAGGACATGGCAGACCAATTCAATAACTACTTCAGTTCTGTCTTCACTAAGGAGGACATAAATAATCTTCTGGAAATAGTAGAGGACCGAGGGTCTAGTGAGATGAAGGAACTGAGGGAAATACATGTTAGTAGGGAAGTGGTGTTAGGTAAATTGAAGGGATTAAAGGCAGATAAATCCCCAGGGCAAGATGGTCTGCATCCCAGAGTGCTTAAGAAATTAGCCCAAGAAATAGTGGATGCATTAGTGATAATTTTTCAAAACTCCTTAGATTCTGGATTAGATAGATAGATAGATACTTTATTCATCCCCATGGGGAAATTCAACTTTTTTTCCAATGTCCCATACACTTGCTGTAGCAAAACTAATTACATACAATACTTAACTCAGTAAAAAAAAAAATGTGATATGCATCTAAATCACCGTCTCAAAAAGCATTAATAGCTTTAAAAAGTTCTTAAGTCCTGGAGGTAGAATTGTAAAGCCTAATGGCATTGGGGAGTATTGACCTCTTCATCCTGTCTGAGGAGCATTGCATCGATAGTAACCTGTCACTGAAACTGCTTCTCTGTCTCTGGATGGTGTTATGTAGAGGATGTTCAGAGTTATCCATAATTGACCGTAGCCTACTCAGCGCCCTTCGTTCAGCTACCGATGTTAAACTCTCCAGTACATTGCCCACGACAGAGCCCGCCTTCCTTACCAGCTTATTAAGACGTGAGGTGTCCCTCTTCTTAATGCTTCCTCCCCAACACGCCACCACAAAGAAGAGGGCGCTCTCCACAACTGACCTATAGAACATCTTCAGCATCTCACTACAGACATTGAATGACGCCAACCTTCTAAGGAAGTACAGTCGACTCTGTGCCTTCCTGCACAAGGCATCTGTGTTGGCAGTCCAGTCTAGCTTCTCGTCTAACTGTACTCCCAGATACTTGTAGGTCTTAACCTGCTCCACACATTCTCCATTAATGATCACTGGCTCCATATGAGGCCTAGATCTCCTAAATTCCACCACCATCTCCTTGGTCTTGGTGATATTGAGACGCAGGTAGTTTGAGTTGCACCATATCACAAAGTCCTGTATCAGTTTCCTATACTCCTCCTCCTGTCCATTCCTGACACACCCCACTATGGCCGTGTCATCAGCGAACTTCTGCACATGGCAGGACTCCAAGTTATATTGGAAGTCTGATGTGTACAGGGTGAACAGGACCGGAGAGAGTATGGTTCCCTGCGGCGCCCCTGTGCTGCTGACCACCGTGTCAGACCTACAGTCTCCCAACCGCACATACTGAGGTCTATCTGTCAAGTAGTCCACTATCCAATCCACCATGTGAGAGTCTACTCCCATCTCCGTTAGTTTGTGCCTTAAGATCTTGGGCTGGATGGTGTTAAAGGCACTAGAGAAGTCAAGGAATGTAATCCTCACAGCACAACTGACCCCCTCTAGGTGAGAGTGTGATTTGTGCAGCAAATACGTGATGGCATCCTCCACTCCCACCTTCTCCTTATATGCAAACTGAAGAGGATCCTGGGCGAGCCTGGTTTGTGGCCTCAGATTCTATATTATCAGCCGCTCCATGGTCTTCATCACGTGCGACGTCAAGGCAACAGGTCTGAAGTCATTCAACTCCTTTGGTTGTGGTTTCTTCGGTACCGGGACAATACAGGATGTCTTCCACTGTCTGGGTTCTCTTCTCTGCTCCAGGCTCATGTTGAAGATACGCTGTAGTGGTTCTCCCAGCTCAGTCGCACAGGCCCTCAGTAATTGTGGGGAAACTCCATCCGGTCCAGCCGCCTTGCTGGTACAGATCTTCCTCAGTTGACCTACCACCTGTGCAGCCATAATCCTGGGCGTGGGCAAGGTCTCCTGTGATTGGCTATTTTCCTGTGAGGGAAGTAAGCCTGGTGTGGATTTCTGCGGTGAGGATGAGATTGAGCTGTCGAACCTGTTGAAGAAGTTGTTCAGCTGGTTCGCTTTCTCCACATCTCCACTTATGTTCGCTGTCCGCTTTGCACCGCATCCGGTGATGATCTTCATCCCATCCCACACCCCCTTCATGCTTTTTTCATGCTTTCCTGAGGATTGGAGGGTGGCTAATGTGACCTCACTTTTTTTATAAAATGAGGGGAGAGAGAAACCAGGAAATTATAGACCGGTTAGCCTTACATCGGTGGTGGGGAAAATGCTAGAGTTGGTTGTGAAAATGTGATAACAGCACATTTGGAAAGAGGTGAAATAATTGGACAAAGTCAGCACGGATTTGTGAAAGGAAAATCATGTCTGTCGAATCTTACAGAATTTTTTGAGGATGTAACTAGTAGAATGGATGGGGAGAATAAGTGGATGTCGTATATTTAGATTTTCAAAAGCCTTTTGACAAGGTCCCACACAGGAGATTAGTGTGCAAACTTAAAGCACACAGTATTGGCGGTATGCTATTGATGTGGATAGAGAATTGGTTGGTAACCAGGAAGCAAAGAGTGGGAATAAGCGGGACCTTTTCAGATTGGCAGGCAGTCACAAGTGGGGTACTGCAAGGCTCAGTGCTGGGACCCCAGTTGTTTACAATATATATTAATGATTTAGACGAGGGAATTAAATGCAGCATCTCCAAGTTTGCAGATGACACGAAGCTGGGCGGCAGTGTTAGCTGTGAGGATGCAGGGTGACTTGGATAGGTTAGGTGAGTAGGCAAATTCATGGCAGATGCAATTTAATGTGGATAAATGTGAGGTTATTCACTTTTGTTGCAAGAACAGGAAAACAGATTATTATCTGAATGGCCAATTAGGAAAAGGGGAGGTGCAATGAGACCTGGGTGTCATTGTACACCAGTCATTGAAAGTGGGCATGCAGGTACAGCAGGCGGTGAAAAAGGCAAATGGTATGTTGGCATTCATAGCAAAAGGATTTGAGTACAGGAGCAGGGAGGCTCTACTGCTGTTGTACAAGGCCCTGGGGAGGCCACAGCCGGAGTACTGTATGCAGTTTTGGTTCCCTAATCTGAGGAAAGACATTCTTGCCTAGCGGGAGTACAAAGAAGGTTCAACAGATTGATTCCTGGAATGGCAGGATTTTCATATGAAGAAAGACTGGATCGACTAGGCTTATACTCGCTGGAATTTAGAAGATTGAGGGGGGATCTTATTGAAATATATAAAATTCCAAAGGGATTGGACAGGCTAGATGCAGGAAGATTGTTTCCAATGTTGGGGGAGTCCAGAATGAGGGGTCACAGTTTAAGGATAAAGGGGAAGCCTTTTAGGACCAAGATGAGGAAAAACTTCTTCACAGAGTGGTGAATCTGTGGAATTCTCTGCCACAGGAAACAGTTGAGGCCAGTTCATTGGCTATATTTAAGAGGGAGTTCAATATGGCCCTTGTGGCTAACGGGATCAGGGGTATGGAGAGAAAGCAGGTACAAGGTTCTGAGTTGGATGATCAGCCGTGATCATACTGAATGGCGGTGCAGGCTTGAAGGGCCTAATGGCCTACTCCTGCACCTAGTTTCTATGTGTGGAAAATTAAAATCTCCCACAATCACAACCTTGTGCTTACTACAAATATCTGCTATCTCCTTACAAATTTCCTCCTCCAATTCTCGCTCCCAATTAGGTGGTTTATAATACACCCCTATAAGTGTTACTATACCTTCCCCATTACTCAATTCCACCCAAATAGGCTCCCTAAATGAACCCTGTAATCTATCCTGTCAAAGCACCGCTGTAATATTTTCTCGGACAAGCATTGCAATACTTCCCCCTCTTGCCCTTCTGATTCTCTCACACCAGAAGCAACAATATATTGGAATATTTAGTTGCCAATCACACCCCTCCTGCAACCATGTTTCACTAATAGATACAACATCATATTTCCAGTTATCAATCCATACTCTAAGCTCATCCACCTTTCTTACAATGCTTCTAGCATTAAAATAGATGCATTCAAGAAACTTTCCACCTCTTTCTCTCTGTTTATCCCTAACGGTGCAAACAACTTTATTATCTCTTTTTTTCCCTTCTCCCCTACACCTTCAGTCTGAGCACTCCTACATCAGGGAGGAAGTTCAAATCATCTCTGTGTTAAAAGTTTAGCCATCACGGTGACTGAAGGCAGCTGCAGGTTCATGAGGGACTGTTACTGCCAGATTCTGCAGTTCTTGCGGCTGCTCATCGCACCCAGGACTGAACCCTGGTCACTGAGCATTGGAGGAGTCTGTTCTGCTGATGTTAGCCTTAAACTAGACTGGCATTTAATATTGTGGATCTGTGAAAGGTAAATCAGTTCTGTATCAAATCCCGTGTTTCAGGTACTTACTGTCTCTACCACACTCACAATGTACACTAGAAAGGCCAATCAGCCCATCTGATTCCTGCCCATGTTTCTGTTCCATATCAGTATATCAAAATCTATTCCTGCCGTTCCCCTCTCACCCTCCCTGAGATGACAGGTTGCATCTAGTCACCACTCCGTGGGATAGGAGATTTCCCATGAATTTCATGGAAACATATAAATGCACAACACATTACTGATGCTTTGTCCCACATTGCTGTGCCGACCATGTATCTTACTCTAGAAGCTGATTAGAATTACCCTGCCGCATAGCCACCTATTTTCCTAAGCTCCATGTACCTATCTGAGAGTCTCTTAAAAGACCCTATTATATCTGCCTCTACCACCATCGCTGGCTGTGCATTCCACACACACACCACTCTTTGCTTAAAAAACTTAGCTCTGACATCTCCTCTGTACCTACTTCCAAGCAGCTTAAACCTATTCCCCCTCATGTTAGCTGTTTCAGCCCTGGGGAAAAATCCTCTGGCTATCCATCCGACCAATGCCTCTCATCATCTTATACACCTGCATGATTTTCTCCAGGGTGAATAAGACGATGACCTCACTGTGGTTTTGACGTTCTCTTTCTCTCTCTGTCTCTGACGTCACAGTCCCGCCTCACTCAGGCATTTAAAGCGACACTCACAGTAAACGAACCTGCGGTCTCGTAACACAATGCACCTCTAAAGTCTGACAGCAGACTAGCGAGTAACTCTTCGATGGTGCAGAGTCAT
Source organism: Hemitrygon akajei (assembly GCF_048418815.1). NCBI lineage: Eukaryota > Metazoa > Chordata > Chondrichthyes > Myliobatiformes > Dasyatidae > Hemitrygon > Hemitrygon akajei. The sequence goes on along the minus strand of NW_027331939.1, from coordinate 4,182,154 downwards.
AAACCAAAGAGTTGCCAGCCTGAATCAGGGCTTTGGGGCTCCAGAAAGAGATGGGGTCTAGAGTTTACCAGGAGGAGGAGGAGGAGGAGGAATCAGTCCAGCAGGATGTGGCTACAAAAGAAAGGTCAGAAACATTTGGAAACTGGTTGACCGAAATAATGGTGGTTAATTTCAGGCAGCAAATGTGGAGAGGAATAAAAAGACAACGTTTAGACCGAGCCCCTTCAGCATGCCTAGACTGTGTACTCCGCCGCTTAGTTGCTCTCTGAATTGCAGAGTTCATCCAGCGTTTTGTGTGTGTGCGTCTCTGTATTTCCAGCAACTGCAGAATCTCCTGTGTTTTATATCTGCATTTTACTTTGGCATTAGATACACATTGATATTGAGTATATTGCTTATGGGAGCCACTTTCTGCGTTAAAACAGCTGCAGATTTTTTCTATACACACTATAAAAAAAATGAGGTATGGACATTGAACCGGTGCTTGCAGAAATGGTTAATGGCACCGTGATTACCCAGAGGGCCATGCATTAAGAGTTTTGCCGGCGCTGAAGTGCCGATGAAATGCACCAATGTCAGGCTGAGGACGTCCCCGAGTATCATGCATGCGCGCAGTACACAGAAGGCCTTGAAAATGTCGGGTGCAGGTAAGAGCGATTCTCCGTGTTTTTATCTTAAACACCGACTTCGGGACAATTCCTGTGAAATCCGGACACCGTGGCCAACAATCCCGGGACAGTCCTGCTCTTGTCCCCGTCTCTCAGCCCCACGATCCGTACACGGGCCCCGGGGAGCTTCCTGCTGCTGAGTGAATGGGAACCGATGGATCTCTCAGACAGAGCTTAGCTCCGGCTATAATAAAGGCAAGGATTAGGAACTCAGAGAACAAAATCTTTTACATCACCAGTTGAGAAAATCACCTTTGTTCTATCTCCAATCACTAACAAGAGAAAATCTGCAGATGCTGGAAATCCAAGCAACACTCACAAAATGCTGGAGGAATTCAGCATTAGTACTCTTTTCCATAGATGCTGCCTGGCCTGCTGAGTTCCTCCAGCATTTTGTGCCTGTTGCTTGTTCTACCTCCTCTTGTTCTGGACATTTCTACCCGTGAGAACATGTTTTGTCCCATTTTCTCTGGGTACTTAATGATGGCAAACACCTTTGTCCTGGGCAGCAAGTAGCTTTCACATCCCAAATGTGCCAGGCTCCAATGAAACAGACTACTGCCCTTCCCTTCATATTCATTGGCATTACCATCACTGAGTTCACCACTGTCATTCATTGGGGGAGGCTTCAGGGGAATACAGAAACTGGTGATACTTGTGTGTTTTCTGGTGTTGCAAAAGTTGCTGGAGAATTTGCAAGTGGGAAGAAGTGGAATGATATTTGGAAACCTGACTTTTTAAAGCGTAACTTAGCAAGCAAACCACATATGGACAATATGCAAAAACTTTGGTGAGAAAATCCTTCATTACCCATTACAGGCCAGCTACATAGGTTGTGTGAGAATGCAGATGAACTGGATCGAACCCAGAGATCAATGTTCCTATCGACAGTGATTTGCCAGCTGTTAAAATGAATACCTCTCTATAAAAATTCACTGTGCACATCTTGTCACTGGGTAAAAAAAATACACAGTGCAAGATTTATGTACACACTGGTTATTACAAGTTAGAGGGGGTATTGGAGGGAAGATGGGGAGACCTGTAGTGTCCCTGATGCCCTCACGTACAAGATCTGCATCCAGCTGCAGCTTGTAACCCTGCACTGTAAGGAGTTGGAACTTGAAACGCATATGGGAATTGATGGTCATTCCAGATACCAGCACTCTGCCCAGTCAGGAGATGATTTATCTTCCATTTGGGTTTAACCTCACTGTAAAAGTGTGATACCAAATCAAACCTTGGCAACTCAAGCAATCTCATCTGCAATGTTGTCCTACACCCATTGATGGATTTTGTAAATCTTTTACAGGTTAAAAACGAGAAGGAATTTCTCCAGGAATCTCAAACATGACACGCCAGTTTTGTTGTCTCTGTCTAGATATTTAAGAAGTGGAGCAAGGGATTCAATCGACCATCCTTCCTGCTCAGACTGTGGGGAGGGATTCACATGGTCATTTGAACATCTAGCAAGCCCGTCATCTTACAGAGGAGAAAGGCCTTTCACCTGCTCAGACAGTGGGAACGGATTCACTTGGTTATCACAATTGAAGGTACATCAGCAAGTTCACACTGGGCAAGGCCATTCACCTGTTCTGTGTGTGAGAAAAGATTCTGTCGGGCATCCCACCTGTGGACACACCAGTCAGATCACACCGGGCAGAGGCTGGTCATCTGCTGAATTTCAGGGAAGGGATTCTCTCGGTCATCTGACCTAATGGCACACCAGCGTGTTCACACCAGGGGGCGGCCATTCACCTGCACAGTCTGTTGGAAGAGATTCACTCAGTCATCCCACCTACAGAGTCATCAGCGCGTTCACACTGGGGAGAAGCCGTTCACCTGCTCAGACTGTGGGAAGAGTTTCACTCGGTCATCCCAACTACTGGCACACCAGTCAGTTCATACTGGGGAGAAGCCATTCACCTGCTCAGTCTGTGGGAAGGGATTCACTCAGTCATCCCACCTACTGAGACATCAGCGAGTTCACACTGGGGAAAGGCCCTTCACCTGCTCAGTCTGTAGGAAGGGATTCACTGAGTCATCCACCCTACAGAGTCATCAGCGAGTTCACACTGGGGAGAGGCCATTCACATGTTCAGTCTGTGGGAAGAGATTCACTCATTTATCCCAACTACAGAATCATCAGCGAGTTCACACTGGGGAGAGGCCATTCACCTGCTCAGTGTGTGGGAAGGGGTTCACTCAGTCATCTGACCTGCAGAGACATCAGAGAGTTCACACTGGGGAGAAGTTGTTCACCTGCTCAGTCTGTGGGAAGGGGTTCACTCAGTCATCTGACCTGCAGAGACATCAGAGAGTTCACACTGGGGAGAAGCCGTTCACCTGCTCAGTCTGTGGGAAGAGTTTCACTGATTCATCCACCCGGCAGAAACATCAGCGAGTTCACACTGGGGAGAAACCGTTCACCTGCTCAGACTGTGGGAAGAGTTTCACTCGGTCATCCCAACTACTGGCACACCAGTCAGTTCATACTGGGGTGAAGCCATACACCTGCTCAGTCTGTGGGAAGGGATTCACTCAGTCATCCACCCTACTGGTACATCAGCGAGTTCACACTGGGGAGAAGCCGTTCACCTGCTCAGTCTGTGGGAAGAGATTCACTCATTCATCCAGCCTACAGAGTCATCAGCGAGTTCACACTGGGGAGAAGCCATTCACCTGCTCAGACTGTGGGAAGAGTTTCACTCAGTCATCCCACCTACAGAGACATCAGCGAGTTCACACTGGGGAGAAGCCGTTAATCTGCTCACTCTGTGGGAGGGGATTCACTCAGTCATCCCACCTACAGAATCAGCGAGCTCACACTGGGAAGAAGCCGTTCACCTGTTCAGACTGCGGGTAGAGTTTCACTCGGTAATCCCAACTACTGGCACACCAGTCAGTTCATACTGGGGAGAAGCCATACACCTGCTCAGTCTGTGGGAAGGGATTCTCTGAGTCAATAAACATTACTGAGTCATCAGCGATTTCACACTGGGGAGAAGCCATTCACCTGCTCAGTCTGTGGGGAGGGATTCACTCAGTCATCCCACCTCCAGAGTCACCAGCGAGTTCACACTGGGGAAAAGCCGTTCACCTGCTTAGACTATGGGATAGGATTCACTCAGTCATCACAACTATTAGCACACCAGTCAGTTCACAATGGGGACTGGCCATTGTTATGAATCCCTGGGTTTCCTTTGCTGTGGACTGTCATTTTAAGAGAGAGAGACAGAGATTAGGATGCCGACTCAGTCTGACTTGCAGCTTGTTTACATCGCTCGCAGCTTGTTTAGTTTTAACCGAGGACACAGACACTCAAAGTCAGACAGAGACGAAGGAGGAAAAATGGAAGGATCGAAACCAGGGAACTAGTGACCAAGGGTCACTGTTTAGAAGTTTCCTATGCCCACAATGGTGGGTTAATTATCGATTCATGTACATCGAATGTGTGGTTGTCACATTGTTTGATTTATAGGGGTCGATCTGATTTGGTGTATCCTGTGGAGACCACTTATGTGTTAACCCTTGCCTGGCTGTGGTGTGGTAGTTCACTTGAAGACGATACCCCTTGTGACAAGTCACTTTTGGTGATAATCAGTATGTGGATTTGGAATGATGACGGATAAAATCTACAGCGACTGTTCTTTCATTTTACAACCATGGAACCTGAGGAATTCTACATATTTGCCTTCTCTCACTATTTACCCTGGATTACAAATCTCTCTCTCTTATCGCCTATTCTGTAGTTGAACTGAACTTTCATACTTTACCATCTCAAGACTCCAAGCCTTGTTTTCCCCGAGCTCAATAGTTTGGGAGTTATATTTACACACATTTACAAACTTAACACTGTTAACTTCTTTTTATCTTGTTTAAGTTGCAATATTACGTAGATTCTAATAAAGACAGATCTAACATCAAAACCAGACTCCAGGTGTAGTCTATTGCTGCTGGCTTGCTTCTAAAGCATTATGGTTCATAACAAATTTGGGGCCTGCGTCTGGGATATGAACAAATTTGGGGGCTATTGATCGATGAATTATCGATTTGATTGGGGAAATCCCTTTTGATTTATTTGTGTGTGGAAATCAGCAGCAATGGACATTTATAAATTTCTGGAAGCGCCAACCCCTGAGGCTTTAGGAAAAGCCAAAAAGAATGAATTGCTGACTGTTGCTAATGGGCTGAATCTTAACCAGGTAAGGGGGTGTGAAGGACCAGGGCAACCATAAAACTGGGAAAGGAGGTAAAGGTAAAACAATAGGGGTTTTATTATAAAATATAGGCATCCACTCCCTTTTTCAGAGACTGGGATCCCTGCTTCAACCGGTAATGATGTGCATTTCAATGTGTTCACCTCTCAGTCCTCGATTCTCTAAATGAAAGGGTTATCACATTTGATCTTCCTTCATATGATGACCCAGCCATTTCAGGGATCAGTCTGTTGAAACTTCATTGCACACTCTATAACAAATACTCGCTAACCACTTTGTTAATCCTCTGTGCAAAAAATGTCCATCTTCCGCTGCCCCGTGTTGCCCCAACCAGTCACCTCCTACCCCTGTCATTAGCCCCACTTGTAGGTCAACCGTCTGCCGGTGTTTCCCCCCCAATGTGAATCCCTCTGCTCACCACCACCGTGGGCTCAGATTTTTCCACAGATGAGCCCCTCCTGTCTCCACCGGGACAAACATCCTGTCCGCCCCCTCTCACACCATCTTCACCCTTTCAATAAAATCCCTCCTCTCCCTCCACAGGGAACTGGCATCAAACCGACGGGCCGAGCGGTCTCCTCCTACCTCTCGGTGACACATCAGACTCCGGCCGCAGAAGATGCTTCACAAATGCCCCAACTTCCCTTGGAGGGAAATGGAAATAAATCAAAAAACGGACATTTACTCCGCTGTGATGTGGAGTTTGAGGCCGGAGCGGGAGGCGAACTCAGCGGGGGAAACGCCCTCTGGACTTGTCCACCTCTGCGACTGGTGGTAACAAGTGATTGACATCGCTTTGCACCAATGGGAATCCTCTGTTGACAGTGGTGGGGGAGGGCTGGTCACGTGATTATTAGCCCCGCTAGTAAACTGATAAAGCCCGAGCTTACCTGCGCATGGATGACGTAAGACGCTGTGCACGTAAGGGCAGATCCCAGTGTGGGAAGCCCATGCGTGACGTCAGGCGCGATGGGGTCTGTGTGACGTCACCTGTGGGGATGCACTCGCATTTAAATGCACCTTAATGTGCGTTTCTTATGATTTCAGAGGGACAACAACATTAATCACCGGTTTCATAACTGAATCCAGTGTTGTGAGATGTAAAGTCCCCTGTTATGTGTCCGGCTGTGCCGTGTTGTTTGGGGGCTTTTGATCGATTAATTATCGTTTTGATTAGGCATATCCCTTTTGATTTATTTGTGTGTGGAAATCAGCAGCAGTGGATATTGATAAATTTCTGTAGGTTGGATGACTGAGTGAATCCCTTCCCACGTACTTCCTCATCCAGGTCATCCACTCTTGGTCTTCCTGGAATCATTCTTTGAAACTTCTGCGGACCCACACCAATACGAACACATCTTTTGCTCAGGTAATAAGTCGGAAGTACAGGTCGGAATCTGCTCACCATACACCAACAGTGATCTGCCCAATGCGTTATAAAGCTATAGTATCACATCCTTGCTCTTATATTGCTAACATTGCAGTTGTCATCCTTAATCAACTCAATCTGCAAGCAAACCTTTAGGGCCTCTTGCTCAAGGACTCACAAGCACTTATGCACCTCTAATTTTTTCAAGTTTCTCCCATTTATTTTTTATTTGTACGCCCAATTACTTCTACCAAATGTACATGACTTGCATACACTGTATTTCAACTGCTACTTTGCTGGCATTCTCCAGACCTATCGAAGTCCTTCTGCAGACTCCCGCTTTGCTCTAAACTACCTGTCCCGTACCTATCTTTGTATCAACTGCAATGTTCGTCACCAAGGTATCAATTCCGTCATCCATATCATTGAGATTTAACATGAAATGATGCGGTCTCAATACTGACCCCTGCAGAACAGCATTAGTTACCGACAGCAAAACAGAATTGCCCACATTATTCTGACTCTTTCTCCCTTGTCAGTACAAGTTTCTTTCCTGTAATTCCATGAGCTGTGATCCTGTTAAGCAGCCTCACGTGCAGCACCTTAGAAACATAGAAAACCTGCTACAAAATACAGGCCCTTCGGCCCACAAAGCTGTGCCAAACATTTCCTTACCCTAGAACTACTTAGACTTACTTATAGCCTATTTTTCTAAGCTCCGTGTACCTATCCAGGAGTCTCTTAAAAGACCCTATCGTGTCCTCCTCCACCACCATTGCCGGCAGCCCATTCCAAGCACTCAGCACTCTCTGTGTAAAAAACTTACCCCTGACATCTCCTCTGTACCTACTTCCAAGCATCTTCAAACTATGCCCTCTCGTGCTAGCAATTTCAGCCCTGGGAAAACGCCTCGAACTATCCACACGATCAATGTCTCTCATTTTCTTGAATACCTCTATCAGGTCACCTCTCATCCTCCACCACTCCAAGGAGAAAAGACTGAGTTCACTCAACCTATTCTCAAAAGGCATGCTCCCCTATCCAAACAACATCTTCGTAAATCTCCTCAGCACCCTTTCTATGGCTTCCACATCCTTCCTGGAGTTTGGCGACCAGAACTGAGCACAGTACTCCAAGTGGGGTCTGACCAAAGTCCTATATAGCTGCAACATTACACCTTGAGTTTAAAAGCTCAAGCCTGCAGTTGATTAAGGCCAATGCACAGTATGGCTTCTTAACCACAGAGCCAACCTACATAGCAGCTTTGAGTGTCCTATGGACTCCGTCCCCAAGATCCCTCTGTTCCTCCACACTGCCAAGGGGCTTACCATTAATACTATATTCTATCATATTTGACCGAAGAAAATGAACCACATCACACTTCTTGGGGTTGAACTCCATTTGCCACTTCTCAGCCCAGGTTTGCAGACTATCAATATCCCCCTGCAACGTAACCCAACCTTTGTGTCATCAGCAAATTTACTAACCCGTACCTCCACTTCCTCATCCAGGTCATTTATAAAAGTCACGAAGGGTAGGGGACCCAGAACCGATCCCTGAGGCAGACCACTGGTCACCGACCTCCATGCAGAATATGACCAGTCTACAACCACTCTTTGTCTTCTGTGAGCAAGCCAGTTCTGGATGCACAAAGCAATGTGCCCTTGGATCCCAGGCCTCCTTACTTTCTCAATCAGCCTTGCATGGGGTACCTTGTTGAAGATCATCTGAAAATCCAAGCAAACGACATACACTGCCTCTGCTTTATCTATCTTGCCTGTTACTTCCGCAAAGTATTCCAAGAGATTTGTCAGTCAAGATTTCCTCGAAAGAATCCGGCTGACTTTGGCCTACTTCATCATGTTTCCCCAATTACCGTACCCAAAAAACACACACTCTTAGTACACTCTACCATCTTCCTGACCACTACGGTCAGACTAACTGTCCAATATTTTTTTTTCTTGTGCCCTCTCTCTTCTTAAAGAGTGGAGTGACATTTGCAAATTTCTGGTCCAACAGAACCGTTCCAAAATCTAGTGATTTGTGATAGATCATTACTCGTCACTTGGAGAGAAAACTAAGGGGAAACCTCTTCATTCAGAGACGGGGAGAGTGTGCACCGAGCTGCCAGAGCAAGTGGCAGGGACGATTGTAATCTTTAAGAGAAGTTTGTTTAGGTCACTGGATGAGAAGCATATGGAGGGCTATGGTCCAGGTGGAAGTTGTTGGAACTCGGAAGATTAATGCTTTAGCACGGACTAGACTGGCCAAATGGCATTTTCCTGTGTTGTAGTGTTTTATGACTCTAATGCCTTCACAATCTCTTCAGCTACCTCTTTCTGAACTCTGCGGTGTCTTATCTACCTTCAGGCCTATCAGCTTCAAAAACACCTTCTCTCCTTGGTAAAAGCATGTATCCTCACTTCTGCCCCAGGTACTGCTGAATGTTTGGCATTTATGTAATAAATTTAACGACACAAATGTAGTGGGTGACTTCAATCTGCAGGAGGATTGGGAAAGTCAGATTGGCGTGAGATCGCAAAAGAGGGGATGTATTGAATGCAAACAAAATGGCTTTTTAGAGCAGCTGATGGTTGAGCCTACTCAGGGAACTGCTATCTTAGATTGAGTGTTGTGTAATAACCCAGGTCTTATTAGGGAAGTTAATGTAAAGGCACCATTAGAAGGCAGTGATCATAATATGATTGAACTCCTACTGCAATTTGTGAGGGAGAAGCACAGGTCACATGTGTAGTATCGCAATGGAATGAAAGTGAATTACAGAGGCGTGAGAGAGGTGATTCCCCGGGTGGATTGGAGGATGCTGGTGGAGATGACGCCAGAGCAGAAATGGCTGACGTTTCTGGGAATAGTTCATAATGTGCAGGATAGATATGTCCCACAGACGTAGTTCTCAAGCAGTGGGGCTAGGCTGTCGTGGCTGACAAAGGAAGTTAAGGACTGTATAAAAGCATATAAGGTAGCAAAAGTGAGTAGTAGGTTGGATAATTGGGTAGCTTTTAACATCCAACAACAGGCAAATTTAAAATAAAAGCTATAAGGGGAAAGGTGAAATATGACAGCAAACTATACAATAATATAAACCAGTTATAAAATATACGAAAGGGAGGCGAGAGTTGATATTGGACCACTGGAAAGTGATGCTCATGGGGTACAAATGGGGAAGAGCTGGTGGATGAACTTGATAGGTACTTTGCATCCGTCTTGTCAGTGGAAGACACCAGCAGTGTGCCAGAGATTCGTGAGTGTCAGGGAGCAGGAGTGAGTGCCATTGCTATTACAAAGGAAAACGCGCTAGGCAAACTCAGGTTCTTAAAGTGGATAAGTCACCTGGACCAGATGGACTACATCCCAGAGTCCTGAGAGAGGTTGCTGGAGAGATAACAGATGCATTGGTCATGACACGTTAAGAAGCACTTGATAACAGATGAGGTTTTGGGGTACTAGGAGACTAATGATATAATAAGTCAAAGCCAGCATAGGTTCTGTACAGGGAAATCTTGCCTGACAAGTCTGTTACAGATCTTCGAGGAAGTCATAAGCAGGATGGACAAACGAGAGGCAGTGGATATCATTTACTTGGATTTTCAGAAAGCATCTGATAAGGTGTCACACATGAAACTGCTTAACAGGATAAAAGTCAGAAGTAATACTGACATGGATAGAGGAAGGCTGACAGCCAAGAGACAGCAAGTGGGAATAAAAGGAGCCTTTTCTGGTTGGCCAGCAGTGACTTGTGGTCTTCAGGGGTCAGTATTCGGACCGCTACTTTTCATATTGTTTGTCAGTGACTTGGATAATGGAACCGATGGGGTTGTGACAAGGTTTGCGGATGATTCAAAGATAGGTGGAGGTGATGGTAGTGCTGAGGAAGCAATACGATTGCAGCAGGACAGAAGTTTGAAGAACGGGCACATGGAATACAATATTGGGAAATGTACGATAATGCATTTTGGTAAAAGGAACAATAGTGAACTATTATCTGATTGGGGAGAAGGTTCAAACCACAGAAGTACAGAAGGAAACGTGATGATGATGTCGTCGACTCAGGGCAGCGTCGGGCATTTTCATGTCTTACAAGGCACGGATCGGAAGGTTGTGTGGGGCCCTACTTCTCACACAGACATTTTGCAGTATTTTTCTTTTTTTTATGAAGTCGAATTGCGAGCTCAACACTCAACCCGGCACGGATGGAAAGCGTACTCGGGAGAGACCCGACTCTATTTGAACCTGGGGACCTCCGTTACGGAGTCCGGCGCTGACGTCACTACACCTCCAGGACCTTGGGCAAGACTCCCAGAAGATTAATTTACGGGTTCAGTCTGTGGTAAAGAAGGCAAATGCAATGCTGGCTTTATTTAAATTGAAGTAGAATATATAAGCAAGGAGATAATGCTGATACTTTATAAGACACTACTCGGGCCGCACATCAGAACATAAGAAATGGGAGCAGGAGTCGGCCATTGGCCCATTGACCATGCCCCGCCATTCAATAAGATCATGACTGATCCGTCCGTAAACTCAGCTACATCTACCTGCCTTTTCCCCATAACCCTTAATTCCTTTACCTTGCAAAGACCTATCTAACTATCTTAAATATACTTCGTGAGGAAACCTCAACTGCTTCCCTGGGCAGAGAATTCCACAGATTCACCACTCTCTGGGAAATACAGTTTCCCGTCATCTCCGTCCTAAGTCTTCTCCCCTGAATCTTGAGGCAATGTCCCCGAGTTCTAGTCTCATCTACCAATGGAAACAACTTTCCTACTCCTGTCTTATCCATTCCTTTCAAAATTGTGTACATTTCTATAAGAACCCCTCTCATTCTTCTGAACCCCAGAGAGAAAAGTCCCAGGCGACTCAATCTCTCCTCAAAGGTTAACCCCCTCATCCCTGGAATCAAACTGGTTCACCGACTCTGCATTGCCTCCAAAGTCAGTACTGTATATCCTTCCTCAAGTATGGAGACCAGAACTGCACACGGTACTCCAGGTGCGCCCTCACCAGTACCCTGTATAGTGGCAGCATTACCTCCCTGCTCTTGAATTCAATCCCTCTACCAATGAAGGCTAACATTCCGTTAGAGTTAAAGTATGTGGGACTTCTATCTTAGAAAATGTGTGTTGTCATTGGAGAGAGTCCAGAGGATCTTCAAGAAGATGATTCCGGGAATGAAGGGGTTAAGTATAAGAAGCGTTTGCCAGCTTTGGGCCTGTGCTCCTGCACTGACTTATGTTTAGTAAATGTGGGTTGAGGGTGTTCAGAAGCTGCAGAAGGCTGTAAATCTAGTCACTTCCATCTTGGGTACTAGCCTACAAAGTACCCAGGACATCTTTAGGAAGTGGTGTCTCAGAAAGGCAGCGTCCATTATAAAGGACCTTCAGCACCCAGGACATGCCCTTTTCTCACTGTTACCATCAGGTAGGAGATACAGAAGCCTGAAGGCACACACGCAGTGATTCAGGAACAGCTTCTTCCCCTCTGCCATCCGATTCCTGAATGGACTTTGAAAGCTTTGGACACTCTTCAATATACAGTATTTCTGTTTTTACACATTTTAATAATCTATTCATCACACATAATTGATTTACTTGTTGATTATTGTTTTAATTAATTTATTATTATTATGTATGCCAGAATATGTATTGCATTGAACTGCTGCTGCTGTCAACAAATTTCACGCCAAATGCCGGTGATAATAAACCTCATCCTGAATCTTGAATCTCACTGAAACCCACCGAATGTGGAAAGGTCCAGATACGGTGGATGAGGAGAGGACTTTTCGTATGGTGGGGGTAGCCATAACAGAGGGCACAGCCTGAAAACTGAGGAGCAACCTTTTAGAGCAGTTGAGGAGGATTTTATTTAGTCCGAGAGCAGTGAATCTGTGGAATTCTGTGACACAGATGGCGGCGGGGGCCAAGTCTGTGGGTACATTTCAGGCAAAAGCTAATAGTTTACGGATCAGTCAAGGCATTACAGGATATGCCGAGGAGGCAGGTGCATGGGGTTGAGTGAGAACCGGGATCATCCATGATAGAACGGCGGAGCAGACTCGATAGGGCTGAACGGCCTAATTCTGCTCCTATGTCTGATAGTCTTATACTGCGAGTGTCTGACACAGTGAAGATTGACACAAAATACTTATTACATTCGGCCGCGATTTCTTTGCTCTATTACTAACTCGCCAGCATCATCTTCCAGTGGTACAATATCAACTCTTGCATCTCTTTTACTCTTTATATATCTGAACAACTTTTGATACTTGATATTATTGGCTCACTTACCTTAATTTTTCATCATGTCTCTCCTGTGTTTTAATTTATTTGTCTCCTACTGGTTATGTAAAAAGCTTTCCAATCCTCTAACTTCACACTGTTTTCTTGCTATATTATATGACCCCGCTTTTGTATTTATCAAAAACAGGAGAAAATCTGTGGATGCTGGAAATCCAAGCAACATATACACAAAAAGAGGCCAGGCAGCAAATATGGGAAATGTCGACGTTTCGGGCCGAGACCCTTCATCAGGACTGGGAACAAAAAAGAAGAGACGTCAGAAGAAGCAGTGTGGGGGTTGGAGGGGTGGAAGACGTGGTAGGTGATGGGTGAAACTGGGAGAGGGGGAGCAGTGAAGGAAAAATCTTTGAATTTTATTTCCTTAACGATTCTCGAAAGATCATTGCTAAAGCCTCCACATCACTTCAGCCACCTCTTTCAGATCTCTGGGGTGTACACCATCTGATCTAGGTGACCTATTTACCTTCAGACCATCTCTGTTTCCAAAAGAACCTTCTCCCGTGTAACGTAACTTTACACATTCTGACCACTGACATCTGGGACTTCCATATTCCTGCCAGTGTCTTCGAGAGAGAAGAGTGATGTACAAGACTTATTCAGTTCATCTGCCATCACCTTGCACCCCCACCCCATTACTACCTGTCCAGCCTCATTTTTCAGTGGTCCGATATCCACTTCAGCCTCTTTTACAATATATGTACCTGAAGAAAAAATTGGTATCCTCTTTAATATTGCTGGCTAGCACATCTATGTATTCCATCTTTTCCTTCTAAATTATTTTAGTTGCATTCTGTTTGTTTTTAAAAGCTTCCCAATTCTCTGAACTTCCTAATAATTTTTGCTCTGTGCCCTCTCCTTGGGTTTTACGTTGTCTTTGGTTTCTCTTATCAGCCACGGTTTTGCCACCTTACCTTTAGAATACCACTTTCTCTTTGTGATGTGTATACCCTGTGCCTTCCGAATTGCTTCCAGAAATTCCAGCCATTGCTGTTCTGTTTTCATCCCTGCCCGTGTTCTTTTCAAATCAATTTTGACCAATTCTTCTCTCTTGCTCTCAAATTACACATCTGACTTTAATGTCAGGGTAACATTAATGTCACCTTCTCTAATGTCAGGGTGAATTTGATCATATTAACAGCACTTCGCCCGAAGGGTTCCTTGAACTCAAGTGACCTAATTAATTCATTAATCATTCACCAAAATCTTGCTTTAAAATACAAAGTCATAAATGCCCTCCATTACTTCATAAAGGCACCATAAATGTAAGCCTGATCCAGTTTTAGAGTCAAAATATCACAATTTATATGATAAACTCCAAGTAAATGGCAGGATACTTGGAAGTGTGGAGGAGCAGAGGGATCTGGGGGTACATGTCCTCAGATCCTTGAAAGTTGCCTCACAGGTAGATAGGGTAGGATAGAAAGCTTATGGGGTGTTAGCTTTCATAAGTCGAGGGATAGAGTTTAAGAGACGCGATGTAATGATGCAGCTCTATAAACTCTAGTTCGGCCACACTTGAAGTACTGTCTCCAGTTCTGGTCGCCTCACTATAAGAAGGATGTGGAAGCATTGGAAAGGGTACAGAGGAGATTTACCAGGATGCTGCCTGGTTTAGAGAGTGTGGATTATGGTCAGAGATTAAGGGAGCATGGGCTTTACTCTTTGGAGAGAAGGAGGATGAGAGGAGACATGATAGAGATGTACAAGATATTAAGAGGAATAGACAGAGTGGACAGCCAGCGCCTCTACCCGAGGGCACCACTGCTCAGTACAAGAGGACATGGTAAGGGGAGGGAAGTTCAAGGGGGATATTAGAGGAAGGTTTTTCACTCAGAGAGTGGTTGGTGCATGGAACGCACTGCCCGAGTCAGTGGTGGAGGCAGATACACCAGTGAAATTTAAGAGACTACTAGACAGGTATATGGAGGAATTTAAGGTGGGAGGCTATATGGGAGGCAGGGTTTGAGGGTCAGCACAACATTGTGGGCCGAAGGGCCTGTAATTTGCTGTACTATTCTATGTTCTATGTTTTATAATCAATACATTATTTCAGATAGGACAATCCATAATAACCATTCGGATATAATATTACAGGATAAACAAGCAGGAACAACTCCCCCAATAGATAAAACCATTCCAAACACACATACGTTCCTCTACCAGTGGGGCACCTCACCACAGGCATTGTTTGTGTCATCAGTCAGACAACCGAAAGATTTTCTCTGTCAGCTTCCAAATGTTGCTACTCTGTCATTCATTGTCACGCCCCGGTGCTGATTCCCTTCTCCTATCATACGTTCTTATCCCAACCATCGTCCAGAGCCCCAAACTCTGCCCTATGCAGACTCGCCTCTGGATTCTGACCTTGCTCCGTTGAACATCCAACAATGGTTTCGCATTCTGCTTTCAGTCTTTAGAGGACAGTGTGTTTTCTAATAACCCTTCAGAAGCAGGGAAAATGACCCATAATGTGGAAATGAGCCATGAATAAGGAGGGTATCTCCTAAATTCATTCTTCCTCAGCTCAGAGATTTCAGGGATAAAGAACATCTCAGACAGAACTGCAGTCAGCTCAATTTCCTCAGTCTGCAGAAAATTCAGGGAAACATCTTCACCCACAAGATGGTGACTGTTTGGAACCCATCTCCACAGGGAGAGCAAGAGGTGAACAACAGGGGAGGATTTAAAAGGACTGTCCTGGAACAGAATCACTGGCAGGGGCCAGCTAGTCTGAGTTGACCCTCTACTGTGCAATAGGTGTGTTATAAATTCACTAAGTACCAGAGACAGTGTTTAAAATAGAACTGATTTATTTGTCTCAGATGCAGAATATTAAACTCCAGTCCCATTAAAGTTGAATGTGCAGCAGAATAAACTCCTCTCATGCCCAGTGACCAGGGTGCAGAACTGGGTGTGGTGAGCAGCAGCAATAATTGCAGAGTTCAGCACCGACAGTCACTCTCGAAATTGCATTCAGCAACGGTGATGGACAAATATCCAGCTTGCAGCTTATTGAAACTTTCTCCCCAGTGTGAACCCGGTAGTCTGTCACAAGTATAACAATGTTTAGGTTACGACTATAGAAAACAGGGATTTAGAGTGCGGGTCTATCCAATCAGAGAAATGTTCTTTCTTGTGAGTCTGGAAGAGAGATTTTCATGGTCTTTTGCTGGGGAGAGATGAGAAGACGTGAATGGAGAGAGTGGGCTCTGTTTCTTTTTTTTTTTTGTTTTCTTTAGTAACCCTGTAGTCAAAGTAAGAATTATAAATCTCAATTGTTTAATCACATATTGTGTACTGTTTGTTATTTCGGGGTACAGTACTGATTTGTAACAGGGGACACATCACGCAGCATCCACCCAAATGAGATTTCTTAAGTTTGGCCGGGCTGGGGGGGCCACATTAAGCTATATTAAGCTGCTGGCTAAAGCGAGAGTTACATAAGCTTAGATTACTTAGTGAATCCCTTCCCACATTCACCGCAGGTGAACGGCCTCTCCCCAGTGTGAACTCAATGATGCACATTTTGGTTGATTTGGCTGAGAGAAACTTTTCCCAAATACTGACCAGTTGATCGGCCTCTACTCAGTGTGAACTCGCTGGTGTCTCTGTAGTTGAGATGACCGAGAAAATGCCTTCCCACAGTCTGAGCAGGTGAACGGCCTCTCCCCAGTGTGAATTCGCTGATGTACCTTCAGTTGGGATGACTGAGTGAATCCCTTCCCACAGTCTGAGCAGGTGAACGGCCTCTCCCCAGTGTGAACTCGCTGATGTACCTTCAGTTCAGATGAGCAAATGAATCCCTTCCCACAGTCTGAGCAGGTGAACGGCCACTCCCCAGTGTGAACTGACTTGTGTACCAGTAGTTCGTGTGAGAGAATGAATCCCTTCCCACAGTCTGAGCAGGTGAATGGCCTCTCTCCGGTGTGAACTCGCTGATGTACCTCCAGTTTTGATAACTGAGTGAATCCTTTCCCACAGTCTGCGCAGATGAACGGCCAAACCCCAGTGTGAACTCGGTGATGTACCTTCAGTTGGGATGACAAAGTGAATCCCTTCCCACAGTCTGAGCAGGTGAATGGCCTCTCCCCAGTGTGAACTCGCTGGTGTTCCTTCAGTTGAGATGACCGAGTAAATGCCTTCCCGCAGTCTGAGCAGATGAACGGCCTCTCCCCACTGTGAAATTGCTGATGTTCCTTCAGTTTAGATGACTGAGTAAATGCCTTCCCACAGTCTGAGCAGGTGAACAGCCTCTCCCCAGTGTGAATTCGCTGACGCACATTTTGGTTGATTTGGCTGAGAGAAACTTTTCCCAAAGACTGACCAGTTGATCGGCCTCTACTCAGTGTGAACTCGCTGGTGTCTCTGTAGTTGAGATGACCGAGTAAATGCCTTCCCACAGTCTGAGCAGGTGAACGGCCTCTCCCCAGTGTGAATTCGCTGATGTACCTTCAGTTGGGATGAACAAGTGAATCCCTTCCCACAGTCTGAGCAGGTGAACGGCCTCTCTCCAGTGTGAATTCGCTGATGAACCTTCAGATGGGATGACTGAGTGAATCCCTTCCCACAGTCTGAGCAGGTGAACGGCCTCTCCCCAGTGTGAACTCGCTGATGTACCTTCAGTTCAGATGAGCAAATGAATCCCTTCCCACAGTCTGAGCAGGTGAACGGCCTCTCTCCAGTGTGAACTCGCTGGTGTACCTTCAGCTTGGATGACTGAGTGAATCCCTTCCCACAGTCTGAGCAGGTGAACGGCCTCTCTCCAGTGTGAACTCGCTGATGTACCTTCAGTTGGGATGACTGAGAGAATCCCTTACCACAGTCTGAGCAGGTGAACGGCCACTCCCCAGTGTGAAATGACTTGTGTACCAGTAGTTCGTGTGAGAGAATGAATCCCTTCCCACAGTCTGAGCACGTGAATGGCCTCTCACCAGTGTGAACTCTTTGATGTCCTTTCAGATTAGATAAGCAAGTGAATCCCCTCCCACAGTCTGAGCAGGTGAACGACCGCTCCCCAGTGTGAACTCGCTGATGTAACTTCAGAATAGATGACTGAGTGAATCCCTTCCCACAGTCTGAGCAGGTGAATGGCCTCTCTCCAGTGTGAACTCGCTGATGTACCTCCAGTTTTGATAACTGAGTGAATCCTTTCCCACAGTCTGCGCAGATGAACGGCCAAACCCCAGTGTGAACTCGGTGATGTACCTTCAGTTGGGATGACAAAGTGAATCCCTTCCCACAGTCTGAGCAGGTGAAAGGCCTCTCCCCAGTGTGAACTGACTTGTGTGCCAGCAGGTCGGATGATCGAGTGAATCCCTTCCCGCAGTCTGAGCAGATGAACGGCCTCTCCCCACTGTGAAATTGCTGATGTTCCTTCAGTTTAGATGACTGAGTGAATCCCTTCCCACAGTTTGAGCAGGTGAATGGCCTCTCCCCAGTGTGAACTCGCTGATGTATCTTCAGTTTATCTGAGCAAGTGAATCCCTTCCCACAGTCTGAGCAGGTGAACGGCCTCTCTCCAGTGTGAACTCGCTGATGTTTCTTCAGATTAGATGACTGAGTGAATCCCTTCCCACAGTCTGAGCAGGTGAATGGCTGCTCCCCGGTGTGAACTCGCTGGTGAGCCATTAGTTCAGATGACTGAGTGAATCCTTCCCCATAAATTCAGCAGTTGACCAGCCTCTGCCCAATGTGAACTGACTGGTGTGTCCACAGGTGGAAAGACCAATTGAATCCTTTCTCACACACAGAACAGGTAAATGATCTTGTCCCAGTGTAAACTTGCTGATGTCCCTTCAGTTAAAATGTCCAACTGAATCCATTCCCACTGTCTGAGCAGATGAATGGGTTCCTTCCCCCTTGTTTAAAATGACAGGCATGGCAGTCAGTCAGATGATAGAGTGAATCCCTCCCCACAGTCTGAGCAGGAAGGATGATCGAGTGAATCCCTTGCTCCACTTCTTAAATATCTGGACAGAGACAGCAAAACTGGCGTGTTGTGTTCGAGATTCCCGTAGACAAATTCCTTGTCATTTTTAACCTGTAAAAAGATTTACAGAATAAATCAATGGGTGTAGGACCACATTTCAGATGAGATCACTTGAGTTGTCAAGGTATGATCTGGCGACACACTGTTACAGTGAAGTTCAACCCAAGTTGGAGAGAGAAATCATCTTCTAACTGGGCACAGTGCTGGCATCTGGAATGACCATCAAACTCTCTGATGCTCTTCCTGTCTCTATAAGAATGGGGCATTTCTGCCATCTCCAATCTGTAACCTGGCTGTTTGACCCTCTCCATTGGTATTATTCCCTGTTCCCACTGAGCTGCATGGTTTCCTGTACCCACAGTAACTGAAACACTCTCACACAAAAAGCCAGCAATGAATTCCATGCACCCACCATCCTCTGTGTAAAAAAAGTTACCCCTGACATCCCCTCAGTATCAATTTTCAAGCACCTTAAAACTCTGCTCTCTTGTGTTAGCCATTTCAGCCCTGGGAAAATAACCTCTGGCTATGCACACAATCAATGCCCCTCGTTATCTTATACAACTAAAAAAGCTCTTAACATAAACAAGGACATTTTACACATTATACGTGATCGAGTTCATCTGCACTCTCACACAACCTATGTAGGAGGCCTGTAACGGGTAATGAAGGATTTTCTCACCAGAGCTTTTGTACATTGTCCATATGTGGTTTGCTTGCTAAACTACGCTTTAAAAAGTCAGATTTCCAAATATCACTCCACTTCTTCCCACTTGCAAATTCTCCAGCAACTTTTGCATCACCACAATACACACAGGTATCACCAGTTTCTATATTGGACATAAATATTTCCCCTGAACCCACCTGAGGAATTGAGGATATATAAAAAAATCACTTTGAACCTATGTAACCTCTGGCTAAAAGAATAATTGGGACTGAATAGGAATTTTGAACTGAAGTGAACTCAGTTTTCAGCATTTAGCTAAGATAGATAGATAGATAGATAGATACTTTATTCATCCCCATGGGGAAATTCAACATTTTTTCCAATGTCCCATACACTTGTTGTAGCAAAAACTCATTACATACAATACTTAACTCAGTAATAATATGATATGCATCTAAATCACTAACTCAAAAAGCATTAATAATAGCTTTAAAAAAAAAAGTTCTTAGGTCCTGGCAGTTGAATTGTAAAGCCTAATGGCACTGGGGAGTATTGACCTCTTCATCCTGTCTGAGGAGCATTGCATCGACAGTAACCTGTCGCTGAAACTGCTTCTCTGTCTCTGGATGGTGCTATGTAGAGGATGTTCAGGGTTTTCCATAATTGACCGTAGCCTACTCAGCGCCCTTCGCTCAGCTACCGATGTTAAACTCTCCAGTACTTTGCCCACGACAGAGCCCGCCTTCCTTATCAGCTTATTAAGACGTGAGGCGTCCTTCTTCTTAATGCTTCCTCCCCAACACGCCACCACAAAGAAGAGGGCGCTCTCAACAACTGACCTATAGAACATCTTCAGCATCTCACTGCAGACATTGAATGACGCCAACCTTCTAAGGAAGTACAGTCGACTCTGTGCCTTCCTGCACAAGGCATCTGTGTTGGCAGTCCAGTCTAGCTTCTCGTCCAACTGTACTCCCAGATACTTGTAGGTCTTAACCTGCTCCACACATTCTCCATTAATGATCACTGGCTCCATATGAGGCCTAGATCTCCTAAAGTCCACCACCATCTCCTTGGTCTTGGTGACATTGAGACGCAGGTAGTTTGAGTTGCACCATATCACAAAGACAGGCTCATAACCAGTTCTCTGTGGCAGACACACTGAGAGCTGATGACATTATACATTGTACTCTCATTAGCTGATAACATTATACACTGTACTCTTGTTTGAGTAAGTGGAGGAGGACTCACTGATAAGGACAGGAATGAACTTCTGTTTGTAATCAAATCAGGGCCTTGCAAAGGGAATAACTGACAAGGACTGGACTGTACATGCATCTGTAATTAAAACCTTGATTTAGTGAACTCTCAATTCTAAGTAATTAAGTTTTGCACCAACAGACTTGGTTGTACCAGTTCAAACAACATATTGCAATTGTAATGTATGGGCTTACTATGTACAAGTATACAGCTGTAACCTGACTAAGTCAGTCCACTTGTTAGATAGTGGCAGTGCTTACGTGCCTTCCCTTTGACAAATGGGTCTCAAACTCCTGCAGGAGAATGCGCAATAAACTGTGGTGATGATAAGAAACTGGACTCCCAAGTTTTAATTGGATTCAACTTTTAACATTTGTCATCACAAACACGTTCCCAATACAGGGAGTGCCAAGCAGACAGGCTGAGCAACTGGCTGGACCACTCTGCAGACTGCGGAGAGTGACCAGGTGCCCAATAGGTATTTTACCTTTTGTCACTCTCCGTTAGTTCATTTGGAGGTACGGTCCCTCGCCGAAGGCTGATTGCTTAGCTTGACGGGATCAGGAAAAAATCTGTCATGAGGCTCGTATAAGGCAAAATTTTGCTAAGTGGCCAGGAGGTGGTACCAGGTAAATTTTACTAAGTGGGCAGGAGGCTTACATGCCAGGTAATTTCATTAATTGAGCAGGAGGTGCCAGCCGGGTAAAGTTACCTGATCGATAATTGAGCAGGAGGCTTTGTGCAGGGTAAATGACAAAGAGAACATGGGTCAATTGCAGTCGATTGTGAGTTTTCCAGACAAGGAAAAAGATTTGTGAATGTTGAGTGCAGCGCTGAATAGGAAATTGGGGAACAAAATGTGGCCACGGACGGGGGAGGGTGCAGGAGCCTGGGATATTACCTCCCTGAGAACAAGCAGTAAATTTGATTTGGAAAAAGAACTGTGGAAAGAAGTGGAAATTGTTGAAAAGGGAATGGAAGGAAAAGCAGATAAGAAGAGGAACAGTATATTATTAGCAAGTTGGAGAAATAATGCATGTGACAACGGGATAGAGGTATGTAATGCAAAGGTTGGGAGACGCTAAAAGTGAAGTGTGAATGGGTGGATGGATGCCGAAAATGAGAGCAGGAAGAACAACGTAAGCAAACCAAGGCTGGTCCTGATAGGAGAAAAGGGCAGGAACGTTAGACAGACATACTTTACTGACCCCGAGGGAAATTGGGTTTTGTTACATACTGATAGGGAAACAAGGGATCCCAAACCCATGTCTGTCATACCGACCCTGTTTGAGGACAGTGACCGTGATGAGGAGCAGGCACCCACCGTACCTCTCCTACCTTACCAGGGGCCAAGTGCACCCAGTGCTCCCAAACCCCAACAGTGGCCGCTCGGGTAAAACAGCGGGACAGGGAAGGGGGGGGGGGTGTCACTTTACCATGTGATCCTGAAAGGGAATACAGAGGTTTATTCCGAGACAGGGACGGAAGAATCCAATAAAACCCCAGTTAATGGCTCCACAAAGACAATTCCCACCTGAATGCTGCCCAATCCACGAGCAAGGGGAGGGACAGCCCTCAGTGATTCCTGTGTATGCACCCTGGAAGCCTCAAGAAATGATAATGATCATGAATCAGGTCCCAGATAGAAAAGAAAATCCAGCACAGTGTGTCCGCAATACAAAAATGTTCAATGCAACTCCACAAGATTTATTCAATCTCTGCTGCATGATTCTCTCAGCTGCTGAGGGGAGGAAATGGAAGGCAGATTTCAGATACCAAACCTATCAGGAGTTACAGGTGGGAAAACATAATGAGAATGAACAGACAGACCAGATTATTCAAGCCTTGGAAAGGGCTCTCCAGCAACCTGTAAACATCATTAAAGTAGTTGAATACAAACCTAAGCCTGGGGAATCGGGACCAGACTATTGGGAGAGATTTGTGGCCTGCTATGGCACTTTCGCAGGAGACCAAGCCTTTAATAATGGGAATCTGTCCCCCCAGTTTAATGCCCTACTGTTCTATCGCTTACCAATATAGATAGCCAACACGATTAAAAATAATATGGATTGGCTTGACAATGACCAAAATGGAATACATTGAGCTTTGACATATCATTGCGACCCGACTTTCGAATCCCGATCAACCCTGAAGGGAACTAATAGTAAAGGTGAATATGTTCAGTGGAAAGAAGGATGCGAGCGGGCTATATCTGGGGATCAGAAATGGGAACAGAAGAACAGAAAGCTGCCACAGGACAGGTGGGGAAAACAACCCATTTAGAAATGAACAAGGAAGGATGCTTCCTACTGTGATTTCCACCCCTCAGGAAGAGCCCAATGTAATATTGCAAGTTGCTGGAATTTCAATTCCGTTTATGATTGATATGGGGGCAACCACAACCACTCTCGATCAGGAAACAGTATCAGAAAAGGGATTCCAGCTATCAGACGCTACAATCACTGTGTTTGGCTTTGAAGGCATAGGATTTACATATTCACATAACCAGCCACTGCAGGTGGAATTCCAGGGGAGCCAGTGTGAGGTTTCATTTACAGTCACCACCAGACGGGGGTGTAATCTAGCAGGAAGAGACTTGCTCTGTCTGTTGAAAGTTGAGATTCTCTATCACCCTGCAACTAGCGAACAACCGACAGCTTCCCCAATTTCTGAACCCCCCCAGTGGTGGGCATTTAATCTGGACTCCACTGAGTTTGAACCCCTTCTGCCAGCCGCTGACTCTCATGTGACTCTGTGCTATGACCCTACGTGGTGCTCAACTGAGGAAAGCTAATATTATGCACCCCTCGAGGGACAGAAATTCCCAGTCACGGTGATTGGACATGTTAAAGGAAGAGAGGGCAGTTCATTACTGTCTGAAGTTCTAGATTTCCTTTGGCGACAGACAGGACTGGTGGCTGCCCATACCAGCATCAGGGTTTGCCCTGGGTTCCCTGCCTACACCCTGACAAAACAAGCCTCCAGCACGAAAGGAGACTGGCAAGATTTCCTGTAGGCCAACTCCGATACTGGAAGGAGTCGGAAGTGAAGACGGGACATCTAGTAAAACTCTCTTTTAATATTGACAAAACCCAAGATGTTGCATCACATCTCTGGGCAATTTCAGGCCATGAAGTCAGCCGCACCAACTGCCCCCTGTCTGGATCACAGTGAAAGAAGGGCAGACTCTCCCATCCATTCTGCAATAGCCCCTCAAGCCTGAGGCAACTTTTTACGAGGATGGAAGCTCTTTTGTGGATCCAGCAGAAAAACGATATTCTGACTATGCAACAGTGAAGTAATTGAGCAAGCCTCTTTTGAAGCAGCTGTCTCTGCCCAGAAGGCTGAGCTGTTTGCTCTGACTCGTGCCTGTATCCCAGCAACAGACAGAAATGGGAACGTTTACACAGACACCCGTTATGCGTTTGGAATGGTACATGACTACAGGGCTCTCTGGGAACATGGGGATTCCTGACTTCCTCTGGCCACCCCATTAGTAATGCCACCTTTGTAAACAACTTACTCACCGCTCTACAGCTACCTCGAGCTTTGGCTATTATTAAATGTGCAGCCAACGTCCGCATGTCTAACCTGGTCACTACGGGCAATGCTTTAGCAGGTTAGACAGCGAAAAGTGCGGCACAATCCTTGGCAGTTGTAGTTTGCTCGGGTTCCCGTCAAGCAATCCTCCATGACTCAAGCAGAACGGGTTTGCCAGACATGTGGGAGGTGTGTACTTTTCAGGGGGACGTCTCTGAGGAGGAGCGCAAACTGTGGTCCCAGATGGGATGCCAGAAAGACCCTGACCTAGGTTTTTGGATCACCCAGTGGGACAGGTTTGTGTTCTTACACAGTTTTTACTAACATTGGTCAATTATGTACATAACTGTACACACTTGGAAAAGGAGGGAATGGTTGGTCACCTGTACCCTGCACACCGGGTACAACTCCCTTGACAGGTGAAACTTTTTTGTGTCTACAAGTTGATTTCATTGACTTGCCTAGAGTACATTGCTATAGATACTGCTTAGACGTGTTTAGTAGATGTGTTGAAGCTTTTCCAACTACCATTAATACTGCTGACTGTTGTGAAGGTATTATTATGGGAAATCATTCACAGGTGATTGCTGAGCTCTGACGATGGCCCACACTTTGTGGTGAAAGTAAACGAAGGGGTATGTAACGAACTAGCTATCAAGCAACAATTCCACTGTGTACACCACCCATGGGCCGCCAGTATAGTGGAAAGAGCCAATGAAACTCTGAAGAGGAAACTGGCCAGACTAACAGCGGAGACTGGACTCACTTGGTTGAAGGTCCGACCATTAGCCTGATTCCACATGAGGGTTACCCCACAGGGGAAAACAGGGTTGTCACCAGCTGAAATCATTTCTGGATGCCCCATGAGGACACCCTGGGAACAAAGTCTCAGGATTTAAGGCTAAATGAATAAGAATAAGGAACCTTGGTTCTCGAGGGAACTCTGATAAAGAAAAAGAGAGATGTATGACATGTATAAGAAACAGGGAGCAAATAAGGTACTAGAGGAGTATAAAAAGAGTAAGAAAATACTTAAGAAAGAAATCAGGAGGGCTAAAAGAAGACATGAGGTTGCTTTGGCAGTCAGGGTGAAGGATAATCCAAAGAGCTACATCAGGTATGTTAAGAGCAAAAGGATAGTAAGGGATAAAATTGGTCCTCTTGAAGATCGGAGTGGTTGGCTATGTATGGAACCGAAAGAAATGGGGGAGATCTTAAATGGTTTTTTTGCGTCTGTATTTACTAAGGAAACTGGCATGGAGTCAATGGAAATAAGGCAAACCAGTATTGAGGTCATGGAACCTATACAGATAGAAGAGGAGGAGGTGCTTGCTATCTTGAGGCGAGTAGATAAATATCCAGGACCTGACAGGGTATTCCCTCAGACCTTGAAGGAGACTAGTGTTGAAATTGCAGGGGCCCGGGCAGATATATTTAAATGTTATCTACGGGTGAGGTGCCAGAGGATTGGAGGATAGCTCATGTTGTTCCATTGCTTAAAAAAGGCTCTAAAAGTAATTCTCAAAATTATAGGCTGGTAAGTTTGATGTCGGTCATGGGTAAAATATTGGAGGAGTACTAAGTGACAGAATCGACAATTATTCCGATAGACAGGGTCTTATTAGAGAGAGTCAACATGGCTTTGTGTGTGGTAGGTCATGTTTAACAAATCTTTTAGAGTGTTTTGAGGAGGTTACAAGGAAAGTGGATGAAGGCAAGGCAGTGGATGTTGTCTACATGGACTCCAGTAAGGCCTTTGACAAGGTCCCGCATGGGAGGTTAGGTAGTAAATTGGATTAGACATTGGCTCAATGGGAGAAGCCAGAGATTGGTAGTGGAGGATTGTTTCTCTGAGTGGAGGCCTGTGACTAGTGGTGTGCCACAGGGATCAGTGCTGGGTCCATTGTTATTTGTCATCTATATCAATGATGTGGATAATAATTTGGTAAATTGGATCAGCAAATTTGCTGATGATACAAAGATTGGAGGTACAGTGGACAGTGAGGAAGGTTTTCAAAGCTTGCAAAGGGATCTGGACCAGCTAGAAAAATGGGCTGAAAAATGGGAAATGGAGTTTAATACAGACAAGTGTGAGGTGTTGCACTTTGGAAGGAAAAACCAATGTAGAACAGATAAGGTAAATGGTGGGGCACTGAGGAGTGCAGTAGAACAGAGGGATCTAGGATTACTGATAGAAAATTCCGTAAAAGTGGCATCACGGGTAGATAGGGTAGTAAAGAGAGCTTTTGGTACATTGGCCTTTATGAGTCAAAGTATTGAGTATAAGGATTGGAATGTTATGGTGAGGTTTTATAAGGCATTGGTGAGGCCGAATTTGGAGTATCGTGAGCAGCTCTGGTCACCGAATTACAGGAAGAATATTAATAAGGTCAAAAGAGTGCAGAGAAGGTTTATGAGGATGTTGTCGGGACTTGAGAAACTGAGTTACACAGAAAGGTTGAATAGTTTAGGACTTTATTCCTTGGAGTGTAGAAGAATGAGGGGAGACTTCATAGAGGTATATAAAATTATGATGGGTATAGATAAAGTGAATGCAAGCAGGCTTTATCCACTGAGGCTAGGGGAGAAAAAAACCAGAGGACACGGGTTAAGGGTGAAGGGCAAAAAGTTTAAAGGGAACATTGGGGGGGGGGGGACTTCTTCACAACTGGTTCTGACAGAGGCATAACTGGTTCTTCTGCGCACATTCTGTCTCACTCCCAACTATTCCCTACCTTCCTTTGTGCATGTACGTAATGTCTAAAGGACCAGTGTTTGAGTAAATGAGACTCACCAAACTTTCTCCTGACTGAATCAATGGAAACCCTGAGTCAGATGGGTTCTCTCTAGTTGGTGCTCTCAGTCCTCGGGCTGGTTCACTTGTTGCTATTCCCTCGTCTTCAGTCGTGGTTTTTCTTCCAATAAATCTCTCACTGCAGGTCTAACTTTAACATGAAAGATAATGAAGCACATTAACATTACAAAGGAGAACCAAACATTTCTGCTTAATATTACTAGGAACAAAACTCACTGAAATTTAAACGCTGAAGGCAAATATAATGATCTCAGTGAACAATCTTTTATTGTCCCTCATATGTCACAAAACGATATGGGATAAGAAGGAGCCATCATTCAGTCATGGTAAGACATAAGACAAAGGAACAGAATTAGATGATTCGATCCATCTGGTCTGCCACACCACTCAACCATGGCTGATTTTTATTCCAACACCATATTCCTGCCTTCCTCCTGTAACCCTGAAGCTACTTAGCAGTCATGAATATATTAATCTCTGTCATAAATATACCCAAATCGCAGCCTCAACCAACCTCTGTGGCAACAAATTCCATAGATCAGACATCTTTTGGCAAAAAAAAATCTCAACTGAATTTTATTCTGTTTATTCTGACTGTGCTGTCAGATCACAGACTCTGTCTAATGGAAACATCCTCTCCATGTCCACTGTATCCAGGCTTTTCAGCATTCGGTAGGTTTACTTAACCATACATCCCCCCACCACCCCCACCGTCCCTCTGAACTCCATTGAGCACAGGTCCAGAACCATCAAATGCTCCTCATACATAACGCTGATCATTCCTGAGATTATTCATGTAAACCTTGTTAGCAACAACTGTACTGAACACATTTCCAGGAATAACAGACAAATTGGTACCAGGATAATTTAAAGGGAAACGTTGTGCTTTCTTTACTGTTCTACTATCACATGTGCTGGCGCGTGGCCATGTGGTTAAGGTGTTGGTCTAGTGATCTGAAGGTTGCTAGTTCGAGCCTGGGCAGAGGCTGCGTGTATGTCCTTGAGCGACAACACCAGTGCCAAGCTGTATGGGTCCTAATGCCCTTCCCTTGGACAACATCGGTGGTGTGGAGAGGGGAGACTTGCAGAGACTCTAACGGAGGCCTACAAACTATCACAGCCATTTTCATTTCCAGGTTAAAACAGGTCCATTTCATGAAATATAAACCAAGAAATAAAAAGAAACTGGAATTACCAGAAACACTCAGCAGGTAAGGAACAGATTACAATACAATTCAATTAATAACATTTCATCAGGTTGACTTCAAACATTTTCAGTTTTTAGTGCAGATCTCCAGCACAGCTGCCTGATTTTCACTGTGTGACAGTGAGGTGGGGGGGGGGGGGGGATTTCCAAACACAGTTTGAACACCAAACTCAGGGTCTGTTTCTACTGTTGTAAACACAGAACAGCCCATTTACTCACAGCCTCTCCCTGTGAGGATGGAATGGGAACTCATCCTCTCCTCAGATTGGCAGTCATTGCTTCCAAAGGAACTCCAGAAAGAAACATCTGATCCCAGACCAGAAATACTCAGTCAACACCTCACAAGCCCAAACAGCTCGGGCAGTCGGCCAGTCTAAAGAGAGAGAGAGAGAGAGAGACTGGAAAAGCTGATAGCTTCAGTTAGTCGCAGCTGAGGCTTGGAGAGTGGGTTGATCATCGGTACACAGAACCACAACGAACGTGTGTGGCTGTCACTTGGTATAATCCATAGGAGTGGAATTTGGAATATCTTGTATTAACCCTTGCCTGGGTATGTTGTGTGGTAACCCCTGGAAGACGGTATTCCTGTGACAGGTCACTTTCGCTGAGAACTCGTCTGTGGACGGATTCGACGGATAAGAACTTCGTCGACGGTTATTTTGAAGTAACGGCCTTTTCTCTACGTTTCACCCTGGATTACAAATATCTCTCTCCCGTCATTTATTCCGTGGATTACTGAACTTTCCTACTTTACCATCTCAAGACTCTAAACTTTGTTCCCTCAGGCTCGATAGTCTGGGAGTTACATTTACACATATATACACTTAATACTGTTAACTTTATTTCGTTACGTTACTATATTATAAGTAGATACTAATAAACAGAGTGCTTTTACCATCAAAACCAGAGTCCTGTGTGAACTCTATTGCTGCTGGTTCGTTTCTAAAACGTTACAGTTCGTAACACAGTTTTATAAAACTAGTTAGACCACATCTGAAGTGTTTCATACAGTTCTGGTCGCCCCCATTCTCGGAAGGATGCTGGGGCTTTGGAGAGGGCGGGGAAGAGGTTTACCAGGATACTGCCTGGATTAGAGAGCACGAGCTATAACGAGAGGCTGGACAACATTTCAGTTCATTTCAGAAATGACAACAGTTCAGTTTCCTTCTGTGGCTCCAGAGCAGAAGCTCAGTCTATCTAATATTTCCGCACAATTAAAATGGGGAATTTGTTTACTATCACCACGTACTGAACTTCCAATGAAAATCTTGCCTGACGTACCATCCACACAGATCGATACATTACAACAGTCCATTGAGCTGATATACGACAGAACAATCACTGTAACAAAGCATTATGGCTGCAGAGAAAGTGCAGTGCAGATAGACATATGGTGCAGGTTCACGTCGAGTTACATTGTGAGGCCGAGTCCATTTTATCATTCATTTGGCTTCTAACCACAGACAGGAAGCCGTCCTTGAGCTTGTCATTACTAATAACTGCAGGTCTTCTTTTTTCCTCACATTCTCGTGGAACTAGACAGGGATGTCCATTAAGCCCTTTATTATTTAATCTTGTATTGGAGCCCTCAGCTATAACACTACGTGAAGCTAAAAATATCCATGGTATCTCTATGAATGGAACCATACATAAGATTTCTCTTTAAGCAGATGATCTTTTAGTTTTTATTTCAAATCTTGAGGAATCAATTCCTAATCCTTTGGAAACACTTAAAGATTTCGGTAAATTTTCAGGATATAAACTTAACTTGAGTAACAGTGAATTGTTTCCATTAAATGTCCCTGTTAGTATATATAATGATATTCCTTTTAGAATAGTTAATATATTTAGATATTTAGGTATTATTATTACTAAAAAAAAAGATCTTTATAAAGCGAATATAGTTCCTTTAATGGACTCCATGAAACAACAATTTTCTAGATGGAATCCACTTACTTTTTCTTTAATAGGTCGCATTCATGCTGAGAAAATGATTTTACCTAGATTTTTATATATTTTCCAAAATATACCTATCTTTTTAACTAAAACAAATTTCGATCAAATTGACGCTCTTATTTCTTCCTTTATTTGGAACAATAAGAGACCAAGAATTAATAAGTATCATTTACAAAATTCTAAAAAAAGATGGTGGACTTGAACTTCCTAATTTAAGACTGTATTATTGGGCTGTGAATATTAGACAATTATGTATTTGGTTATATCGGCTTGATAAGAACCAAAAATCATTATGGGTTGATTTGGAATTAAAAGCTGTTAAACAATTTTATTTAACTTCAATTTTAGGAGCTCCATTACCTATACAGCTCTCTAAAATTCCAAATTTAAATCTTTACCCGGTTATTAAACTATCCCTACGGATTTGGGTTCAGTTTCGTAATTATTTTTAAAATTTTAAACAATTTACGTTGTATAGTTTTTATATCGAAACTTTCCATTTAAACCTTCAACTGACCCCATTTTTCTCCTATGGAAAAATAAAGGGATCCATTCTTTTACAGATTTATTTTGTAATGGTCGATTGATGACATTTGAAGAGTTAATTAACAAATTTCCTCTCGCTCGTACACATTTTTTGCAATACGTTCAGGTGAAACATTTTTTACAACAATGTTTACCTAAGTTTCCATATTTACAAGAATCTGATTTGTTGGATACCATTTTGAAATTGAATCCCTTAGTGAAAGGTTCCGTTAGCAGAATTTATAATTTATTTTTGTTACAAAAAGGGAACCTATCACTAAAGATTAAACAAGATTGAGAAGGGAACTTAATATGACCCTTGTTAATGAAGATTAGTTTCGAGTTTT
Source organism: Hemitrygon akajei (assembly GCF_048418815.1). Classification (NCBI taxonomy): domain Eukaryota; kingdom Metazoa; phylum Chordata; class Chondrichthyes; order Myliobatiformes; family Dasyatidae; genus Hemitrygon; species Hemitrygon akajei. The sequence continues at coordinate 4,151,274 of NW_027331939.1, read as the reverse complement.
GAAAAACGTAAATTCTTCTTCTGTATGTGCCAACCATTGTTTAATTCAATTTAAAACTGTTCACCGTTATTATTTTACAAAGGAGAGACTATCTAAAATATTTCCTACTACAGACAAATGCTGTGATAATGTGAAACTGAAGTAGCTACTTTGTCACATATGTTCTGGTCATATTCTTCATTAAAATCATTTTGAAAATCTTTATTTTCTACAATTTCTAAACCTCTGAAAATTAATTTACAACCTAATAGATTGACTGTTCTATTTGGAATAGCTCCACATCATATTCAAGGGATTTCATCTTCAGATCAACATGTAATTTCATTTGTTACACTACTGACAAGAAGGGCTATTTTATTAAAATGGAAAGATATTTCTTCCCGTACATTAATTGAATGGTTTTCTCAAGGAATGTTATGTCTTAGTTTGGAAAAAATAGAAGTAGAACTTTTGATACTCGATTCGATTTTGAGAGAAGATGGGGTTCTTTTGCCAAATATTATCATTTAATTTGAATTATGCTATATGATTTCCGTCCAATTTTATTTTTTTATAAATATGAAATGACGGTTGATGATTCTTTTTAAAAAAAATTTAGATGATGGTGAAACGTATTGCTCCGGAGGGTTCATTCCTAATGGATTTTTCCCCTTTTTTTGTGGTTACTGGGCTTTTTTCCAAGGGAGATGGGGTACTTTTTCCCCTTATTTTTCGATATATATATTTTCCATTTTTATATTTTACGATCAGTTCTTTTAGCTTTATTAATTGAATACATATTAATCTATTGACGCTTTGTATCATTTTATAGCTGTAGAAGATTATGTGTCAATAAAAAATTCTAAAAATGAAAAATGAAACTGGCAAAACAATCACTAGACATATGGTGCAGGGTCACGTCGAGTTACATTGTGAGGCCGAGTCCATTTTATCATTCATTTGACTTATAACCACAGACAGGAAGCCGTCCTTGAGCCGGGTGGTTCGCGCTTTAAGGCTTTTGTATCTCTTCCCCGATGGGGGAGCGGGTTTGCAGCAAGAATGTCCAGGTTGTGAGGATCTTTGAGTACATGGCCTGCTTTTCCGAGGCAGGGGAAGTGTAGGAAGAGTCCATGGAGGGGAGGCTTGTTTCTCTGATGTTCTCTGCAGTTCCTTGCAGTCATGGGCAGAGCAGTAGCCATACGAAGGAGTGAAGTATCGACAAGAAGCTCAGAGACCTCGGCCTTCACCCTGCCTTGTGCAGCTGGATCCTGGACTTCCTGTCCGATCACCGGCAGGTGGTAAGAGTGGGCTCCCTCACCTCTGTCTTTCTGACCCTCAGCACACATACCTCACAGGGTTGTCTCCTTGGCCCCCGCCTTTACTCTCGAAGCACCCATGACTTGTGTCGCCACCCACAGTTCCAATCTGTTAAGTAAATTTGCTGACGACACTACACTGACTGGCCTAATCTCAAATAATAACGAGGCAGCCGACAGAGAAGAAGTCATCACCCCGACACAGTGGTGTCAAGAAAACAACCTCTCCCTCATTGTGACAAAAACAAGGGAGATGGTTGTGGATTTCAGGAGGAATGGAGACAGGGACCAAAATCATCATTTCCAAGTCTGTTATTGATACAAAATGCACATTATAATATTGATCATGACACAATTTATTTTTAGATACTGTTAATGACATAAAACATGTTTATAGATTGTTACTGACAGAGAATCGTACAATTTGTGTTCCGTGTGTTATCTGAATGTACTTGCCTGTGATGCTGCCACAAGTCAGTGTTTCTGTGTTCCTGTACCTTCCCGTACTTGTGCACTTGGCAATAAATTCAACAGGACCTGAGAAATCTCAGTGAGATTTGATTAGTGATGATCATCTTGGCAGCTCGGTAGGTCGAATGTATGAGACAGTACACTGTTAAATGCAAAACCCTGAACAGTGTTGATGATCAGAGGGATCTTAGACTCCAAGTTCATCGCTCCGTGAAAGAGACTGCACAGATTGATTAGGTGGTTAAGAAGGCAAATGGCATGGTTGTCTTTATTAGTTGAAGCATTGAGTTCAAAAGTCGGGAAGTTATGTTGCGGCTGTTACGAGCCTGCGGTCGTACGGTGACTGTTTCTTTAAGAGCGCCGGCGTGAGGAGGCGGGGCTATGACGTCAGTCACAGGCTGACAGCGCTGACTGTGGACTGAACCATGAGAGAGAGAGAGCGATCTGCAGACAGGCAGTCGGCCAATCTAAAGAGAGAGAGAGACTGGAAAAGCTGATCGCTTCAGTTAGTCACAGCTGAGGCTTGGAACTCTCCTCTGCCCACAGGAGTGGGTTGATAATCGGTGCACGGAACCACAACGAATGTGTGTGGCTGTCACTTCGTATAAACCATAGGAGTGGATTTTGGAATATCTTGTGTTAACCCTTGCCTGGGTACGTTGTGTGGCAACCCCTGGAAGACGGTATTCCTGTGACAGGTCACTTTCGCTGATAACTCGTATGTGGACGGATTCAACGGATAAGAACTTCGTCGACGGTTATTTTGAAGTAACGGCCTTTTCTCTACGTTTCACCCTGGATTACAAATATCTCTTTCCCATCATTTATTCCGTGGATTACTGAACTTTCCTACTTTACCATCTCAAGACTCTGAGCTTTGTTCCCTCACGTTCGATAGTCTGGGAATTATATTTACACATATATACACTTAACACTGGTAACTTCCCTTTATTTCATTAAGTTACTACATCATAAGTAGATACTAATAAAGAGAATGGCTTTAACATCAAAACCAGACTCCAGTGTGAACTCTATTGCTGCTGGTTCGTTTCTAAAACGTCACACTTCGTAACAACAATTTTATAAAACTAGTTAGACCACATCTGGAGTGTTTCATACTGTTCTGGTCGCCCCCATCCTCGGAAGGATATCAGGATATCGGAGAGGGCGCAGAAGAGGTTTACCAGGGCACTGCCTGGATTAGAGGGCATGAGCTATAACGAGAGGCTGGACAAACTTGTGTTGTTTTCTCCAGAGCGGCGCAGGCTGGGGTGAGACTGGATGGACGTTTGTAAGATAACGAGAGGAATAGATAGAGTGGACAGACGATATATTTTTCCTGGGGGTTGAAATGACTAATACATTTAAGGTGAGAGGAGATGTGAGTGGCAAGTTTATTTCTGTCCACAGAATAGTGGGTAGCTGGTTCTCAGTCGGGGGGGGGGGGGGAGGGAGAGAGAGAGAGAGAGAGAGAGAGAGAGAGAGAGAGAGAGAGAGAGAGAGAGAGAGAGAGAGAGAGAGAGAGAGAGAGAGAGAGAGAGAGAGAGAGAGAGAGAGAGAGAGAGAGAGAGAGAGAGAGAGAGAGACCAAAGCCGTCACGTGATTCCTTTGCCCCTCCCATTTAACCGTAGATGGGCAGCATCTGTGCATCTGTTTCCGAAGCCCCGCCCTCCGGACACTGAAACGATCGCTTCGCGCATGCCCAGCTTCTCCGGGCGGACGGTGTTTTCTTCTCCGCTCATTGCTGAAGTGGGTCGTCTGTGTGATCGGGGAAGGCTTTTCGTCTCCACGGTCAGCATCCCTGTCTGCTGAGCGAAGATATCACTTTCCCATCGGTGAGTATTGAGACCGATCCCGAGCGGGGAGATCCAATGTTGGCCGTGAGCCCCGAACTGAGGGCCAGTTACTCATTTATTTTCCAGTTATCTGGGCTCGTCAGAAATGTGTCCCCTTCACATAATCTGCATTGAACGATCCAAACCAGGAGTACAGGGTGTCTATTTCCTCAGAATTGAAATGGAAGTCCCGCCGTCAGGTCACGTGAGGCTGTGTATCGCAGATTCACCCCGCCCTCCGCTTTGTGACGCAAGATCACGTGGTGTGTTTTTGGCCACTTAGTCAGATTAACATTCCCAATTCGGCTCGCTTCCTGAGGCTCCTCGCATTTGTCCTGGAGCATTATGGCTGTTGTCTTCTCCCGGACTGGGGTGGGTGAGAAAGGAGAACGTCCCAGGTTGTGGGGATCTTTGATTTCACTGACTGCTTTACCGAGGGACTGGGAAGTCTAGTGGGGAGAATGGTTTCTGTGATGTGCTGATCTGGATCCAAAGGTCTCTGCCGTTCCTCGCAGTCACGGGCGGAGCAGTTACCATGCAAAGCGTGAAGTGTCCGGATGGGAAACTTTCTATGGTGTGTTGATAAAAATTTGGTGAGGGTCAAAGTATATATGGCAAAGTTCTTGTTGTTTCTTCTAACTCTGTCATTTTCGAATCTTTTATACAGTAGTATGTATCATTAATTCAGTAGCTGTGGTGTGTTCTGACATCTCCGGACCGGCTTTTTCGTGTTTACAACAGTAGGATTAGACCCGTGAGTCTGGCGTTCAAACTGTGTTTGGAAATTCCCCCACCCCTCACTGTCACTCGGTGGAAATCAGGCAGAATCTCAAGTTGCTGGAGATCTGCACTAAAAACTAAATGTTTGAAGTCATTCTGACGAAACGTCATTAACCTGAATTGTAAAGTTTGTTCCCCTCCCCGCAGCTGTTCCTTACCTGCTGAGTGTTTCTGGTAATTCCACTTTCTTTTTATTACATTTAACCTGGAAATGGAAATGACTCGATCTGTGATAGTACATCAGTAAAGGAAGCACAATTTTTCCCTGTCAATTATCCTGGTACCAGTTTGTCTGTTATTGCTGGAAATGTGTTCAGTGCAGTTGTTGCTAACGAGGTTCACATGAATAATCTCAGGAGTGATCGGCGTTATGTGTGAGGAGCATTTGATGGTTCTGGACCTGTGCTCAATGGAGTTCAGAGGGACGGTGGGGGTGGTGGGGGGATGTATGGTTAAGTAAACCTACCGAATGCTGAAAAGCCTGGATACAGTGGACATGGAGAGGATGTTTCCATTAGACAGAGAGTCTGTGATCTGACAGACTCTCACAGTCTCAGAATAAAGATGCTTCCCGTTAAAATTCAGTTGAGATTTTTTTTGCATTAGGTGTCCGAAGTGTGGAATTTGTTGCCACAGAGGTTGGTTGAGGCTGTGATTTGGGTATATTTATGACAGAGATTAATATATTCAAGATTGCTAAATAGCTTCAAGGTTACAGGAGGAAGGCAGGAATATGGTGTTGGAATAAAAACCAGCCATGTTTAAATGGTGGAGCAGATCAGATGGATCAAATCACCTAATTCTGTTCCTTATGTCTTACCATGACTGAATGATGGCTCCTTCTTATCCCATATTCTTTTGTGTCATGTGAGGGACAATAAACGATTGTTCACTGAGATCATTATATCTGCCTTCAACGTTTAAATTTCAGTGAGTTTTGTTCTTAGTAACATTAAGCAGAAATGTTTGGTTCTCCTTATTATTGTTAATGTGCTTCATTATCTTTCATGTTAAAGTTAGACCTGTGGTGAGAGATTTATTGGAAGTAAAACCGCAACTGGAAGCAAACCACGACTGAAGACGAGGGAACAGCAACAAGTGAACCAGCCCGAGGATTGAGAGCATCAACTGGAGAGAACCCATCTGACTCGGAGATTCCAGTGATTCAGTCAGGAGAAAGTTTGGTGAGTCTCATTTACTCAAACATTGGTCCTTTAGACATTACATACCTGTACAAGGGAAGGTCGGAAACAGCTGGAGTGAGACTGAATGTGCCCTGCAGAACCAGTTTTGCCTCTGTCAGACCCAGTTGCAATCAGTCCAGGTCTGGTAATGTGCTTCCAGCAGCCCAGCCCTTTAAAACCACTCCCATTCTGTGGAAATCAAATCCGGAGAGAGTCACTCGGAGACCATATAGTACAAACTCTTTATTCCAAGTACCTGGGGCTTACTCAGTTTGTCACTCAAACAGGAACAGTCTGTGACTTTTCCCACCCAATCCACTAACTGGCTAACAATTCCCCTTCACCACAGATATATCCGTCCAGATACTCCCCACACAAGACAGGCTGGAACCAAAGTTATTTACTACATGACAGGCTGGAGCCCCTAAAGACAAATTACAAAATAGTCACAATGGCTTACACACACAGAACAGACTGAAGCTGTCCTATCTCTACACATGAGTGCACAAGGAGATAAGCATCCTGAAACCCGAGCTAGCTATCCTCAAGAAGAAATATGGCTCAGCATAGCTTAGTACATCTGTTGATCATCAGCAATTTCTTTCAGAAAAACAGGCTGCTATTTTTTAACGAGTGTTAAACCATACTTCATCATTCCCTGCTTTTTGATCGTTACATGAGCAACAAAACAGTAATTTTTTAAAGAGAAAGCAACCGAGTACAGCTTTGACTTCTCAGTGGGTAAAAACGGCATACAACAGTAACTATAACAATGATATGTACAACTATTAGGACATAATGCAATATCATGCCCCACATATTACCAAACAGGCCTTTGAGGATCACCATTTCGACCCTTCCGTGAACCCGTGTAAATCCTGCCCTACTTTCTTGATGCTGTCAATCTCCTAGGCAATGTGCTCGGAGAGGGATGTAATGTTATTAGACTCATCAGGCATATAGGTGCAGCATTCTGTGTCAATAATAGCACAGGTTCCCCCTTTCTCAGCTGGGATAAAATCTAAAGCCGTAAGATTCTATACGACTGTTTGCCAGATTGCAATCATTTCAGTGGATGTTTCTGTTACTTGGGCCTGTGTTTCTGTCAGGGCCCCTGCAGTATTGTGGCCAGCTCCTCAAGTGCTTGTAGCCAAATTGATTATCTCTCGTGAATTCCCGGCTACTCTGTAGGAGAGAAAAACTATCATCAAAGATCGCTCAGTCTCAGTTATTCCTTCCGCTGCTGGGCACCTGCAAGTATGGCCAGGATGCATGTTTCCCAGCGTAGGAAGTTCCGTTTGGTGGGGGCCTGAGATACATCTGTCAAAACACTGTGTCTGTCAGGGCCCCTAGTTCTACCCATTTGGCATAAGTGTGACAGAGACAGAAAGATCATAACTGGATGCTGGGGTGAGCCCTCTCAAAGGCATAAACACAAACACCACTGTTACGCACCCATAACGGTTTAAATGAACCAGCAGCAATAGACCACACCTGGAGTCTGGTTTTGATGTTAAAAGCACTGTCTTTATTAGTATCTACTTGTATAACAACTTAAGCAAAATAATCTAAAGTTAAAGGTGTTATGAGTACACATATGTGTAAATATAACTCCCAAACCACTGAGCTCAGGGAATAACAAGCTCAAAGTCTTGAGATGGTGAAGCATGAAAGTTCAGTTCATCCACGGAATCAATGACGAGAGAGAGATATTTGTAATCCAAGGTGAATGTCAAGAGAAGGCAATTATGTTGAATTCCACAAATTCCATGGTGGTAAAACGGGATAACAGTCGCCGTAGGTCTTATCCGTCGTTGTTCTAAATCCACATACAAATTATCACCAGAAGCAGCGTATCAGAGGAGTACTGTCTTCAGAAGGATCTGCCACCCAAGCAAGGGTTAACACACAGGTAGATTCTGCAAGGTACTCCCAATCCAGATCCAACACAAAGTATTACCGACAGTGATTTCCACAGCATATCCCTTCTCACAAGTGGTTACCACATAACACACCCGAATCTGGCTAAGGGTTAACAAAAGTGGTAGCCATGAGATACTCCAACATATCCCCATATGGATTATACGAATTATCACCAACAGTGATTGGTCACAGGGGTACCTCTTCAAGTGAATTACCACCCCCAGGCAAGGGTTAGCACAAGTGGTCCTCACAGGATACTCCCAAACTAAAAGATTCACTCCAGTGGATCAAACAAAGTGAGAATCACACATTCAGTATACAATGGATCAATAATTAACCCACCCTTGTGCGCATAGGAGAGTCCAAACAGTGACCTTTGGCCACTAGGTCCTTTGTTTCGAACCTTCCATCTTCTTTCTTTCTCTCTGGCTGACTGTGTGTCCTTGCTTAAACAAAACAAACTGTGAGCTATGTAAACACAAGCTGCGAGCAAGTGTAAACACGCTGCATGGTCAAATAGTTCCAGCCCTCTCTCTCTCTCTTTGTAAGAATCAAACAGGAGCCGAGAAAGCTGGCAGCTGACGTCACTCAGGCACTATCTCTCAAAATGACAGTCCAAGGCAAGAAACCGAGAGGTTCATCACTCTCTACTATCAACCAATACAATTTCCTTTATACCGAGAGAGTCCTTCTACTCAGTAACACGTTTGTAGTCTGTTCGATGTATCCACCGAGATTGCCCCTTCAGTTTCACAGCTGTCGGAGTGGTCAGTAACACTTGATATGGTCCTCTCCACTGAGGTCTGAGTTTCCCTCAATCCCAGTTCCTGATCAGGATAAATTCCCAGGTTCTATGGTGGAATAGTCACTCCTCTCTGCAGGGTAGTTCTCTTCCTTGTAAGCCTGTCATACCTGTGAATGTAACGCTTGGAAAATTTTGGTTAGTTGACATATTTATTTCCCCATCTCTTCCAATATCTAATTTTGCTGGTAGGCTTTCTGGGAGCAATGGTGCACAAGGTCTTGGTCCCCAGGATATTCTCATGGGCCATCCATAAATGTTGTAAACTGGTGACAACCCCGCTTTCCCCTATGGGATAACCCTTGTGGAATAGGGCTAACGGTAGGACCTTCAACCAAGTGAGTCCAGTCTCCGCTGTTAGTCTGGCCAGTTTACTCTTCAGAGTGCCATTGGCTCTTTCCACTCTGCCAGTGGCCCATGGGTGGTGTAGACAGTGGAATTGTTGCTGGATAGCTAGTTCATTACATACCCCTTCGTTTACTTTCACCATAAAGTGTGGGCTATTGTCAGAGCTCAGCATCTCTGGCAGGCCGTACCTGGGAATTATATCCCATAATAATACCTTCACAACAGTCATAGCAGTATTATTGGTAGTTGGAATAGCTTCAATCCGTCTACTAAACACATCTATAATAACTAAGCAGTATCTATAGCAATGTACTCTAGGCAATTCAATAAAATCAACATGTAGACACAGAAAAGGATCCACCTGTCAAGGGAGTTGTACCCGGTGTGCAGGGTAGAGGTTACCAACCATTCCCTCCTTTCCCAGGTGTGTACAATTATGTATATAATTGGCCAATGTTGGTAAAAACTGTGTAGGAACACAAACCTGTCCCACTGGGTGATCCAAAAACCTAGGTCAGGGTCTTTCTGGCACCCCATCGGGGACCACAGTTTGTGCTCCTCCTCAGAGGCGTCCCCCTGAAAATTACGTACCTCCCACATGTCCGGGAAACCCGTTCTGCTTTAGTCATGGAGGGTTGCTTGACGGGAACGCGAGGAGGCTACAACTACTGAGGATTGTGCCGCACTTTTCACTGTCTGATCTACTAGAGCATTGTGTTTAGTGACACAGTCGGACATGCGTGTGTGGGCAGCACATTTAATAACAGCCAGAACGCGAGGTAGCTGTAGAGCGGTGAGTAAGTTGTTTACAATGGTGGCATTGCTAATGGGGTGGCCAGAGGAAGTCAGGAATCCCCATGTTCCCAGAGAGCCCCGTAGTCATGTACAATTCCAAATGCATAACGGGAGTCTGTGTAAATGTTCCCACTTTAGTCTGTTGCTGGGATACAGGCACGAGTCAGAGCAAACAGCTCAGCCTTCTGGGCGGAGACAGCTGCTTCAAAAGAGGCCTGTTCAATTACTTCACTGTCCGTCACTATCGCATCGTTTCCCTGCTGGATCCACAAAAGAGCTTCCATCCTCATAAAATTGCTTCGGGCTAGAGGGGGATATTGCAGAATGGATGGGAGAGTCTGTCCTTCCTTCACGGTGATCCGGACAGGGGGATAGTTGGTGCGACCGACTTCATGGCCTGAATTTGCTCAGAGATGGGGTACAGCGTCTTGGGATCGGTCAATATTAAAAGTGTGTCTCACCAAATGTCCCGCCTTCACCTCAGACTCCTTCCAGTATCGGAGTTGGACCGCAGCCAAGTCTTGCCAGTCTCCCTCGGTGCTGGAGGCTTGTTTCAGCAAGGTGTAGGCAATGAACTCTGGGCTCTTTGGCTTGAACCCAGGGCAAACACTAACAGTGGATTGGGGATCTCTCCAATCATCATGACTGGGAACTTCTGTCCCTCGAGGGGTGCATAATATTGACTTTCCTTAGCTGAGCACCCCGTAATGTCACAGCACAGAGTCACATGGGGGTCGACCACTGGCAGAAGGGGTTCAGACGCAGTGGAGTCCAGATTAAATGCCCACCACTGGGAGGTCGGAAATTGGGGAAGCTATCAGTTGTTCACCTGTCACAGGGTGACACCATTGCCTGTGCAGAGAATCTCGACTTCCAACAGACAGAGCAAGTCTCTCCCTGCTGGATTACACCCCCGACTGTTATGTGAATACGTACGTTCCGTGCCTTCAAACCCAGACAGAGTGAATGTTGTGTCTGATAACTGCAATCCCTTTTCCGATACTATTTCCCGATTTAGAGTGGTTGTAGTTGTCCCCATATCAATCATAAACGGAACTGGAATAGCAGCAACTGTCAATATTACATTGGGCTCTTCCTGAGGGCTGGTACTCATGGTAGGAAGCATCTTTGCTTGTCAATTTCTAAACGGGTTGCTGTCCCCACCTGTCCCTTGGTAGGTTGTTGTTCCCATTTCTGATCCGCAGATATAGCCCGCTCGCATCCTCCTTCCCACTGAACATATTCACCTTTAATATTCTTTTCATATCTTTTTATTATTATTATTATTATTATTCAAAAATAGCACAAGTGCATCGAAGTAACAACACTTACAATGCCTCATAAAAGAGGAAATTATCTTGAGGATTGAAAATTTTGTGAATTAAACTAAAAAGAAAAGTGAGGGGAAAAAAGAAGAAACCCATTGGAGGTACAACCTCAGAGCCAAGCGTCATACAAAAAGCTTCTAAAAATAAACATCAAACCACCAAAAAGAAAGAAAAGATATATCAAAAAAATTTACATTTAGATCGTGGAGGAAATCTATCAGTTAACTGAAATGATAATAATGAGCAGATGATCCCCATCTTTTCTCAAAATCAAATAAAGGTACAAAGGTTCGACTTCTAATTTTCTCCAAGACACAGCATCACCTGAGAGAGCCATTGTGACAAAGTAGGAGCTGATATATCCTTCCATTTCAACAAGGTGGCCCTCCTAGCTATCAATGTAACAAACATGTTGGTCAGACACAGAAATACCATGGATATTTTGAGGAATTATTCCAAAAAGCATAGTCAATTTATTAGGTTGTAAATTGATTCTGAGTGCTTTAGAAATTGTCGAAAAGACTGACTTTCAAAACTGTTTTAATATAGACATGACCAGAACATATGTGTCAGTGTGGCTATCTCATTTTTACATCTATCACAATACTTGTCAACATTGGGAAATATTTTTGGAAGTCTCTCCTTCGTCAAATGGTAATGTACAATTTTAAATTGAATCAGTGAATGACTAGCACAGATCGAAGAAGAGTTAACCAGCTTCAGAATCCATGTCCAATCCTCCCATATAAAAGGGAAATTGAGTTCCTTCTCCCAATCCTGTTTAATCTTAAGTAAAGGACGCTTATCCCTTTGTAATAATAAATGATAAATTCTTCCAATAGAACCTTTCAACAAGGGGTTCATATTCATAATAGTATCTGACAAATCAGCCTCCAATATGTAAGGAAAATTACTTAAATATTTTTGTAAAAAATGTCTAACTTGAAGATATTGTAAAAAATTTGAATATAAGAGAGAATACTTATCGACAAATTGTTCAAAAGACATCAATCTGCCTTCTTTAAATAAATCCAAAAAAGAATTAATACCTTTATTTTCCCAAAGTAAAAAAAATTGGAGCACTCCAAGAAGGTTTAAAAAGTAATTATGGTAAATTATACTACAAAGTTTAACTTTTAAAAAAAATTGCGGAACTGGTTCCAAATTTGTAAAGAGTGCTTAACCACAGGATATAGGTTTAAATTAGCAACTTTAGCTAATTGTATAGGTAGAGTAACTCCTAATAACGAAGTTAAATAAAACTGTTTCACAGCTCTCAGTTCCTGGTCTACCCAGATTGGCTGTTCATTCCTATCAACCCAATATAACCAGAAGGACATACCAGAAGTTAACAGCCCAATAATACATTCATAGATTAGGCAAAGTGAGACCACCATCCTTTTTCAACTTTTGCAAATGACATTTACCAATTCTTGGTCTTTTATTATCCCAAATAAAAGATAGAATAATAGAATCAATCCGATCAAATAACTTCTTAGTAAACAAAAACAGGAATATTCTGAAATAAATATAAAAGTTTTGTTGGGCGGAAGCAGACACTTTGCTTGCTTCCTCTGGAATAATCCCAAAAATTGCTGTAAGTGGATTAGGTTGAACATCCACATCTATAACTTTAGATAATATTCCAAACACATCCCTCCAAAAATTGTTTAAACTTACACATGACCAAAACATATGAGTTAGAGTAGCCACTTCTGCATTACATCTGTCACAAATAGGGCTTATATTAGAAAAAATATGCACCAATTTATCTTTGGACATATGGGCCCTGTGTACTATCTTAATCTGAATTTAGATATGGCGTGTGCAGATAGGTGAATTATTGACTAAATAATAAATTTTACTCCACTGATTATCTGAAAGTGAATGTTGAAGTTGTACTTCCCAGGTGCATTGAACCCTATCATTAGGCGACATGCGAGCATTCATTAACTGTTTATAAAGGATTGCTATGAATTGTTTTTGAAAAGGTTTAAACTGAAAAATAGCATAAGCCAAATTTAAAGAGCAGGCTGAGGGGTAAATTGGTAAAAAATCACGTAAAAAATTCCCAACCTGTAAATATTTGAAAAATGTGTATTAGAGATATCATATTTGTCCATTAACTGTGAAAAAGACATTAAACACTCTTGTAAAAACAAATCTTAAAAAGTCCACTAAAGGAGGAAAATTGGCTTTATAAAGATCCTGATATTTTTTAGTAATTATAACACCTAAATATCTAAAAGAATCCATAACTTTAAAAGGAATATTATCATATATAGAGACAGATTCATTTAAAGGAAGTAATTCACTTTTACTAAAATTTGTTTTATATCCTGAAAGGTCTCCAAATTTGTCATATAATTTTAGCAAAGCAGGAATAGATTATTCAGGCTTGGATATATATATATCAATAAATCATCAGTGTAAAGAGAGATCTTGTGCATGGTCTCATTCACAAAAATCCCATGAATATTTTCGGCTTCACAAAGAGCAATAGCAAGGGGCTCTAATCTTAAGTTACATAACAAAGGACTTAATGGGCAACCTTGGCTGGTCCCCGTGATAGCTGAAAAAAGGAGACCTACAGTTATTAGTGACAACAGTAGCAATAGGAGCTTTATATATCATTTTAATCCAATTATTAAAATTAATACAAAAACAAATTTTTTCTAAAGTATTAAATAAATATTTCCATTCGATTCAATCAAATGCTTTTTCAGCATCCAAAGATATAAGGCATTGTGGAGTTTTAGAAGAAGGTGAATGTATAATGTTAAATAATCTCCGAACATTTGAGAAAGAAAAATGACCCTTTATAAAGCCTGTTTGATCTTTAAAAATGACTTTACCCAAAATACTCTCCAACGGATTGGCCATCATCTTTAAGTGAATCTTAGCTTCAACATTCAATAATGAAATAGGTCTGTATGAGGCAAAATCAAAAGGATCTTTATCCTTTTTGAGAATTAAAGAAATAGAAGCTTCATAAAAAGTAGAGGGTAAATCACTTTTCACAAAAGATTCTTTAAACATCTCCAACATATATGGAGAAAGCAATTTTCCAAATTTTTTGTAAAATTCTACAGGATAACCAGCAAGTCCTGGGGCCTTACCAGATTGCATTGAGAAAATAGCTTTATGAATTTTGGATTCAGTAATTTAGGCATCCAGAATTTTTTGATCCTCAACAGAAATTTTAGGAAAAACAATCGTTCGTAAAAAAAAAACAACAACAACAGTCATTTCAGAAGATCAGACTGAAATGATCTCAATCTCACTGGACATTGAGATTTATAAAGTTCAGTATAAAAGTCTTGAAAAATCTTATTAATTTCTTCATAATCCCGAGCCAGGGTGCCATCTTTTCTACGAATTTTCAAAATTTGCATCTTGGCTCCAGCTGATTTTAATTGAGATGCAAGTAGTTTATTATTTTTATCTCCAAACATATAAAATTGGGTCTTTATCTTAAGTAGATAACCTTCAATTGAATGAGTTAATAATAGGTTATATTATGATTGAAGTTCCACCCTTTTTTAAAATGTCAATATTAGGGGAAGTCACATAGATATTATCTAAATCTTTAATTTGTTTTGAAATTTTATCTAATTTTGCTTTAGTCTGTTTTTTAAGTTTAGTTGAATAAGAAATAATCTGACCACATAAAAATGCTTTGAATGTATCCAATATAATTAATTTAGACATACTTCCTATATCATTAAAAAGTAAAAAATTATTTTATCTGGCTTTCGATAAAACTAATAAAGTCAGAGCTTTGCAATAAAGTCTGAGACATGTGCCATGGTGGACGGCCAAAAATGTCATCGTCAAATTCAAAGGACAAACTCAAAGGCGCATGATCAGGTATAGCAATAGCGTCATATTCACAGTTTTTAACATTAGGCAATTGACAGGGATCAACTATAATATAATCAATCCTTGAATATATTTTATAAACATGGAAAAAAAAAGAATATTCTCTGTTATCAGGGTGTAAATGCCTCCATAATTCGATCAACCCAAAATTGGTCAAAAAAGAGTTAATAGATAGATAGATAGATACTTTATTCATCCCCATGGGGAAATTCAACTTTTTTTCCAATGTCCCATACACTTGTTGTAGCAAAACTAATAACATACAATACTTAACTCAGTAAAAAAAAATATGATATGCATCTAAATCACTATCTCAAAAAGCATTAATAATAGCTTTTAAAAAGTTCTTAAGTCCTGGCGGTTGAATTGTAAAGCCTAATGGCATTGGGGAGTATTGACCTCTTCATCCTGTCTGAGGAGCATTGCATCGATAGTAACCTGTCGCTGAAACTGCTTCTCTGTCTCTGGATGGTGCTATGTAGAGGATGTTCAGAGTTTTCCATAATTGACCGTAGCCTACTCAGCGCCCTTCGCTCAGCTACCGATGTTAAACTCTCCAGTACTTTGCCCACAACAGAGCCCGCCTTCCTTACCAGCTTATTAAGACGTGAGGCGTCCCTCTTCTTAATGCTTCCTCCCCAACACGCCACCACAAAGAAGAGGGCGCTCTCCACAACTGACCTATAGAACATCTTCAGCATCTCACTACAGACATTGAATGACGCCAACCTTCTAAGGAAGTACAGTCGACTCTGTGCCTTCCTGCACAAGGCATCTGTGTTGGCAGTCCAGTCTAGCTTCTCGTCTAACTGTACTCCCAGATACTTGTAGGTCTTAACCTGCTCCACACATTCTCCATTAATGATCACTGGCTCCATATGAGGCCATATAACTGACGCAAAATGATTTGGAAGTCGTTGATTAGTTGAGCTCTTATCAATCATAGGATTTAAGCAACAGTTAAAATCCCCACCCATTAACAACATATACTCATTTAAATCTGGCAGTAAAGCAAATATTTTTTTTTTAAAAAGCAGGATCATCGAAATTAGGACCATACAAATTAACCAGAACAACCTTTCTATTACAAATCACTCCTTTAACAATTAAAAATCTACCATTAGAATCTGACTCAATATCCTCTTGAGTAAATATATTAGATTTAATAAAGATAGACTCACCCTTAGTTTTGCTCTGAGAAGTAGCATGGAGTTGTTTTCCATTCCGCCAGCGAAAAAAATCTATTTTGATCTCCTGCCTTGATATGCGTCTCCTGAGCAAAAATTATATCAGATTGGAATCGATTAATAATTTTAAGTCTTTTTTGTTTAATAGGATAATTCCAACCACATATATTCCAAATTATTACATTAATCCATTTAACTGCCATACTATAATTTTATTCTTATTTACTTTATACATCCGCAGAACACATACCAATACGGGATTATCAAAGATGGCAGTAATGAAGAATAAAGCCATATAGAAAACACACATGCTCCAGAACCACCCAATGGGAAAAAACTCCTAACTCCAAACCCACCCACCCTCCCAAAAGCCTAAAAAAAAGGCAAGTGAACTAAGATAGATGCGAAGACATGGGCCACTCTGCCTCTCGTCTCTACCTCCCCCGAGCCAGAACATAAAATAAATAAAATTACCTTGCAAGAAAGACAGTAAAGTCTCAACAAAGGAGTGTTTACGTTCTATCATGTGTTAAACAGAAAAAGAACCAAAATAATATAATCTCTTATAGAGAAAAACCAGCCCCATCTTAAGTTTAGCTTTAAATCCCTAAGAAAACTTTAAATTCAGTTACAGGGCACTATAATAAAACAGAATAAAAAAAGTTAATAGTATACTTAACTGAACTAAATTGATGGAAATATTAATTAGTAAAATCATAGTAACTTAACCCTCTCAGATAAATATATAAAAAGAAACCCTGTTGGTAGAAAAAAAAACTACCAGTTAGTAATTTAAGAAACAACAAAAAAAATCAAACCAAATATTGGATAAAAGGAACAAATCCTTTTATCCTCTTTTCTCAGTCAAATATGTAATTAACCATTTAAATAGTCAAACTTGATCCGTAAATCTTTTTTCCAAAAAAAAATCCAATAGGATGTAATGATTAGCAGGTTTTCTTTTCTTCTTTTATTAATTTGTCAATGAAATATCCAAATAGCCTTCATATATCTTCTTTTCGTAGTGTGAGTAATATACAGATAATCAAACAGCTTTTCAGTTAGTTCATTCAGTAGTAACGTCAGTGGCAGTGACAGGTATAGCCTGGACAAAATCCAGCTCGACTTTTGGGTCAAAGAAAGTACATGGGGAAGAATTAGGAGGAAAAACTTTCATTCTTGTCGGGTAACTCAAAGAGGGAAATTGTTTCTTATCATATGCTTGTTTCATTACCAAAGCAAATCTTGCTCTTTGTTCCATTTCTTCTTTTGGATAATCTTCACAAAAACGGAGCTCAGACTCATTGAATCTGAAAACTCTGTTTTTTTGCCTGTCGCATTATTTGATCTTTAATTTTAAAGTGATGAAAACAAGCCAAAATAAATCTTGGTCTGGCTGAGTCTTTAAATTTCGAAGTAGACAGCCTGTGTGCTGTTTCAATAGCAGGTAGATTCATGCAGATTCTTCCCACTTCTCGTAGACATAGACATATCACTGTCCTTCAAGAATCAGCAATTAAAAATTTAAAATTCAACATTTAAGCTGTGGGCGGGAGAGAAAACTAAGAGCAGCACAGAATTAGTGCTACTCCATCGACAGACAGAGGGAGTCTCCATTCACCTGTACTATTAGTTCCCTTCGGGGTTGATTGGCATTCGAAAGCCCTGTTCCAATGATATGTCAAAGCTCGTTGCATTCGATTTTGGTCATTGTCAGGCCAATCCATATTATTTGTTAATGATGTTGGCTAACTTAGTTGGTAAGCATTGGAGCAGTAAGACAATAAATTGGGGGGACAGATTCCCATCATTAAAGGCTTGGTCTCCTGCGAAAGTGCTGTAGCAGGCCACAAAACTCATACAGGGTCGATATGCCAGACACGGGTTTGGGATCCCATGTTTCCCTATCAGTTCTAACTTTAGACACACATTCCTGCCCTTCTCTCCTATGTAGACCGGCCTTGGTTTGCTTACGTTGTTTTTCCTGCTGTCGTTTTCGGCGCCCATCCATCCATTCAAGCTCTGTTTTTAATGTCTCCCAACCTTTGGTGTTCCTTCTGCAGTACTTACCTCTATCCTAGTGGTCGCCAACCTGTCGATTGCGATCGACTAGTCTATCTTTGAGACTTTTCCAGTAGATCCCAAAAACTAAGAAAAATAAATACACAAATACTGTTGAAAGATTGTTTCCGGGTTGTGGGGTTTTATTTCCATTCTTTCTACATGCGTGTAACTACACAGTGTCCCCAACCACTGGGCCACGAGGAAACAACATGAGTCAGCTGCACCTTTCCTCATTCCCTGTCAGCCCACTGTTGAACTTGAGTGCACGCGAGGTCATCAGTCGCCTAACCGCAGTGACACCCTCATGCCAGAGATCGCCAGTTGGCCTCGGGCGGCCGGTGGGAAGTGCCGTCACTACTGGCCTGGAGTGCTGCCTCTAAACCTGTTTAGCACACTGAATGTTTGTGGGGAATCCGGTGCTAAAATATTCGCAGACGACCTAATTCGGGCTCAGTGTTTCATAGGTATCAGAGCAGCTACCGTGCTGTGATCTACTGAAACAAACTTTTGTCGGCTGATAGGTCCTACAAGGGGGGGCGGGCTCGTGCCCTGTCACACTCCTTGCTCGGTTGGTCACTCTCTCCGGACTGTGACTGCCGCGGCCCCGGCACAGGGACCTCCGGCCCTGACGTTGTCCTCTCACCCGACCCACGACCAACCAAACCAAGCCAAGGCATCTGGCGGTGGGCGGGCAGGAGGCTGTCCAGTGAGGCAATGAAGCCCTCAAAACTGCTTCGGTACCCCTAGTCCAAGCACCCTGCACTCAAATGCAAATGTGTTGAGTTTTTTCAGCGGAGAAAACATGAGCAGCGCGGGACAGAAGCTAAGTGCCGAGAGCCACATAAACTAAGTTACAGAATAGACTGGACATAAGGAACCTGCTTCCCGTATCACTGTATTCCTATCGTGTTTAACAACCCCACCCACCCCATCCCCTGTCGGCCGGTCCGCAAGAATATTGTCAATATTAAACCGGTCTGCGGTGCAAAAAAAGGGGCGGGTGCCCCAGTGTTTATACATTATTTCTACTTCCAGGTTGTGGGGTTTTACTTCCGGTCTTTTCTGCCCTGGTGCGCATGCGTGTAACTAATTGATCTGGGTCGATCTTGCATTTTACTAAGGCCAAGGTAGGGGATCTTGGGCTTAAAATGGTTGGTGACCACTACTCTATCCCTTTATCACATGCATTATTCCTCCAACTTGCTGATAATATACTGTTCCACTTTAAAGGTATGTCACATCCGGAATTTTTTCCAGTTAGCCGAGGATTTCCTTCCACGCCGCTGTGTGGTGTTGGGAAATCATGTACAAGGCAAGTTACAGCAGTAGTTTGCCATTGCCTTCTGCTGGGTGAGTTGTTTTGTTCACCAGCTCTAACCCAGCACAGATGAAAGTGTGCAAGGGAGTCGGCTGGATTCGAACTCGGGACCTCTCGCCTCGAAGTCCAACGCTGAAGCCACTATGCCACCAGTGGCATAAACGGCAAAGTTCCGCTTTACATCTGCCTTTTCCTTCCATTCCCTTTTCAACAATTTCCACTTCTTTCCTCAGTTCTTTTTCCAAATCAAATTTACTGCTTGTTCTCATGAGGTAATAACCCAGGCTCCTGCACCCTCCCCCATCCGTGGCCACATTTTGTTCCCCAATTTCTTATTCAGCACTGCACTCAACATTCACAAATATTTTTCCTTGTCTGGAGAAATCTCACACAAATTGTGTCGGGCTGCTGCTGGCCCACTCGTATCAATTGACTGCAATTGACCAATGGTCTCTAAGTAATTTATTGGGCACAACGCCTCCTGCTCAATTAACAATGAGATACATTTACCCGGCTGGCACCTCCTGCTTAATTGATGAATTTACCTGGCATGTCTGCCTCCTGGCCACTTAGTAAAATTTTGCCTACCTTATACAAATCTCCCAACAATTTCTTTCCCGATCCTGTCAAGGTATGTGATCAGCCTTGGGTGAGGCACCGTACGTCCAAAGGAACTAACGGTGAGTGACAAATTTAAAATACCCATTGGGCTCCCGTTTGGTCTCCATAGTCCCCAGAGTGGTCCAGCTGCTCACTCAGCCCGTCTGCTTGGCACTCCCTATATTGGGATCCTGTTCGTGATGCCAAATGTTAAAGTTGAATCTGAATAAAACTCAGGAGACCAGCTTCTTATCGACACCATGGTTTATTGTGCATTCAAATGCCTGCAGGAGTTTGAGACCCAGTTGTCAAAGGGAAGGCACATAAACACTGCCACCTTCTGACAAGTCGAATGACTTAGGTTACAGCCGTATATTTATACATAGTACATCCCATACATTAACATTGCAAGATGTTATTTGAACTGGCACGCCCACTAAGTGTGTTGGTGCAAAACTTAATTACTTAGATAACAGAGTTTGATAAATGGTTTTAATTACAGATGGATGTACTGTCCAGTCCTTATCAGTTATTCCCTTTGCAAGACCCTGACTTAATTACAAACAGATGTTCATTCCTGTCCTTATCAGTGAGTCCTCCTCCCTTTACTCAAAGGAGGATACAATGTATAATGTTATCAGCTCTCAATGTGTCTCTCTGTAAGCCACAGAGAACTGGTAATGAGTCTGTCTTAGCTAAACGCTGAAGACTGAGTTCACTTCAGTTCAAAATTCCTATTCACTCCCAATTATTCTTTTAGCCGGAGGTTACACAGGTTCTAAATGAATTTTTTATATCCCCTCAATTCGTCAGGAGGGTTCAGGGGAAATATTTATGCCCAATATAGAAACTGGTGTTACCTGTGTGTATTGTGGCAATGCAAGAGGTGCTGGAGAATTTGTAAGTGGGAAGAAGTGGAGTAATATTTGCAAATCTGACTTTTTAAAGCATAATTTAACAAGCGAACCACATATGGACAATATGCAAAAGCTTTGGTGAGAAAATCCTTCATTACCCGTTACAGGCCTGCTGCATAGGTTGTGTGAGAGTGCAGATGAACTCGATCAAACCCAGAGGAGATCAAAGTTTCTATTGACAGTGATTTGCTAGCTGTGAAAATGATTACCTCTCTGTATAAAATTCACTGTGCACATGTCACTGAGTTTAAAAAAAGTGCACAGTACATGATTTATGTGCACACTGGTCATTACAAATTAGAGTGGACATTGGTGGGAAGGTGGTGAGACCTCCAGTGTCCCTGATGTCCTCACCTACAAGATGTGCACCCTGCACATTAAGGAGTTGGAACCTGAAATGGATGAATTCCGGATCATCCGGGAGTTGGAGGGGGTGATAGATATGACATGAAGAGAGGTGAGTTACACCCAAGGTACAGGACACAGGAAACTGGGAGAGAGTCAGGAAGGGGAATGAGGTTAAATAGCCATTGCAGAGTACTCTTGTGCCCATCAAACACAACAAAAGGTAGACCACTTTAGAAACTGGTGGTGAAGGGGATTACCTGACAGAGAAAAGTCAAAGGGGTGATAGGGGATTCATTAGTTAGGGGAACAGAACAAGAGGGAACTGATATCCAAGTGGTAAGGGTTGCTAGTGCTAGTGTGGGTGGAGCGGGTGATGTGGTTAAAATAAGCTGCAAGGGGAATGGGAGCCAAACAGATAATGGAGAGGGTGAATTGAATTGAATTGACTTTATTAGATACATACTTCATAAACATGAGGAGTAGAAATCATTATGTTATGTCTCCATCTAAATGTGCAATGTGTAATTTATAATAGATAGTTTGTACATAGGACAGTCAATATAACATTGAAATGCAATTGTATCAGCATGAATTAATCAGTCTGATGGCCTGGTGGAAGATGATGTCCCGGAGCCTGTTGGTCCTTTTGCTGTGGTACCATTTCCTGGATGGTGACAGCAGGAACAGTTTGTGTTTGTGGTGAATTTGGTCCCTGATATCCTTTGGGCCCTTTTTATACACCTGTCTGTGTAAATGTACTGAATAGTGGAAAGTTCACCACTACGGATGTGCTGGGCTGTCCACAACACTCTCTGCAGTTTCCTACAATTAAGGGAAGTACAGTTCCCATACCAGGCAGTGATGCAGCCAGTCAGGATGCTCTCAATTGTGTCCCTGTAGAAAGTCCTCAGGATTTTGGTCCCCATCCCCAACTTTTTCAACTATCTGAGGTGAAGGAGGTACTGCTGTGCTCTTTTCACAACACAGCCGGTATGTACAGACAATGTAAGGTGCTTGGTGATGTTTATGCCGAGGAACTTAAAGCTGTTCACCTTCTTAACCCCAGATCCAGTGATGTCAATAGGGGTTATCCTGTCTCCATTCCTCCTGTCGTCCACAATCAGCTCCTTTGTTTTTGTGACAATGACGGAGGGTTTGTTTCCTTGACACTAGTCAGATGTTCAGATCATAGATAGATTCAGCAGTTAGATGGTTGAGCTTGGTGCGATGAATGTGCTGAGCTGTGTATATCACAATGCAAGAAGCATCAGAGGAAAGCCTGATGAGCTCAGGACAGGGAATTATGATATTCTTGCCAATATTGGGACTTGTTTACACCCAACAGTCTGAGGGATTTAGAGGAACAAATTTGTAGAGAGATTGCAGACCATGCCAATAAACAAAAAGGTTGATTCAGTAAGTGATTTTAACTTTCCATATATTGACTAGGACTCCCATACTATAAAAGGACTAGATGGGGTAGAGTTTGTCAAATGTGCCCTTAATCAGTATGTAGAATCTCTAATATAGAAGTGAACAATAAGCTGTTAGGAAATGATCCAGGGCTGGTGACAGAATTTGTGATCATAATGCCATGAGATTCAAAGTAAATATGTAAAAAGAGAGGTCTGGACCACGGGTTGAGATTCTAAATTGGAGAAAGGTCAATTTTGATGGTATCAGAAAGGATCTGACAAGTGTGGTTTGGGACAGGTTGATTCCTGGCAAAGGAGTACCTGTAAGTGGGAGGCCTTCAGATGTGAATTTTTGAGGATGCAGAGTTTGTATGTGGCTGCCAAAATGAAAGTTGAAAGGTAACTGGTCCAGGGAACCTTGCTTTTGAAGAGAAATTGAAGCCTCGTATATTTTGTTCCTCTAAATGCCTCAGACTGTTGGGTGCTACCGAGACCCATTAATGACTACAAATCATGATTCCACGCACTGAGCTCATCTGAATTTTTTTGTTGTCTTCTTTTGGTTTCTCAAAGTTTTTGTTCTTTTGTTTGCCCTCTCTTTGACATTTATGTTGGCTTTGGCTTCTCATTTTAGCCACAGTTGTGTCCTCCTGTCTTTCTATTGCTTCCACTTCTGTGGAATCACTCAGGCCCCGAATTGCTCCAGAAACTCCAGCCACTGCTGCTCAATTGTCACTCCTACCCTTTCCCTTCCAAACAAGTTTGGTCAGCTTCTCTGCCATAGAAACATGGAGAAGTTCAGTAAAGAAACAGGCTATTTGTCCCATCTAGTCAATGCCAAAAAAGCATTTAAACTTGCAGTGCGATCTGGACCAGCTGGCAAAATGGTTTGAGAAATGAAAAAGGAATTTAATGCAGACAAGTGTGAGTTGTTGCACTTTGGTCTGACCTACCAAGGGAGGTCTTTCACAGTGACTGGTCAGGCACGCAAGAGTGTTGTAGAAGAAAGGGACCTCTTGTAGAAGAAAGTCCTTAATTCACTGAAAGTGGTATCACAGTTAGATAGAGACGGAAGGGAAGATTTTAGCCCAATGGCCTTCATGAACAAGAGTACTGACAACAATAGATGGATGTTATGTTGACTTGTAGAAGACATTGGTGAGGCCTAATTTGGAGTACTGAGTGCAGTTTTGATCACCAACCTACAGGAAAGATGTAAGGACTTTGAAAGAGTTCAGAGAAAATTCACAAGGATGTTGCCAGGTCTGGAGTACTTGGGTTATAAGGAAAGATTGAACAGGTCAGGACTTTATTCTATGGACTGTAGGAGATTGAGGGGAGATTTGATTGTGATAGAGGGGCATAGATAGTGTAAATGCAAGCTGGCTTTTACCACTGAGATGGGGTGGGAGTACAACCAGAGGCCATGGGTTAAGGGTGAAAGGTGAAATGTTAAGGGGAACATGAGGGGAATCTTCTTCACACAGACGGTCATCCGGGTGTGGAATGAGCAGCCAGCTCAAGTGGTGCATGCAAGCTCGATTTCAACATTTCAGAGGTTCATGTAGGTACCTGCATGGTAGGGGTATGGGAGTGGGAAGATTAAGTAGTTCAGCACAGACTAGATGGCCCAAAGGGCATGTTTCTGTGTTGTAATTTTCTACAAGAATGTGAAATATTACAAAAATTCACTCTGTCTTTTTAATGGCTGTGCGGACCAACCATTCACCTCAACAGGAATTTTTTATATGGCATTAAAACTGTGGCACTTTAAGTTAATAATACATAAAAGAAAATCCCAGATGCACATCAAGAAAGACTAATTGCGTGAGACTGTTTTTGTTACTGTGGGGCCAGGCACCCATGCAGCTCAGCAGGAACAGGGAATAATACCAATGGAGAGAGTCCAACTCAGCCAAGGTACAAACTGGAGATGGCAGAAATGCTCCATTCTTATAGAAACAGGAAAAGCATCAGGGAATTGATGGTCATTCCAGATACCAGCACTCTGCCCAGTCAGGAGATGATTTTTCTGTCCAACTTGGGTAGAACCTCACTGTAACAGTGTGATACCAGATCAAACCTTGGCAACTCATGTAATCTCATCTGAAATGTTGTCCTAAACCCACTGATCGATTTTGTAAATCTTTTTACAGGTTAAAAACAAGAAGGAATTTGTCTCCAGGAAGTTCAAACACGGCACACCAGTTTGGTTGTCTCTGTCCAGATGTTTAAGAAGTGGAGCAAGGGATTCAATCGACCATCTTTCCTGCTCAAACTGTGGGGAGGGATTCACTCGGTCATTTGACCAACTGGCAACCCGTCATTTTACACAGGAGAAAGGCTGTTCACCTGCTCAAACAGTGGGAATGAATTCACTCGGTTATCACAATTGAAGGTACATCAGCAAGTTCACACTGGGCAAGGCCATTCATCTGTTCTGTGTGTGAGAAAGGATTCAGTCATTCTTCCCACTTGTGGACACAACAGTCAGTTCACTCTAGGCAAAGGCTGGTGATCTGCTGAATATCTGGGAAAGGATTCACTCAGTCATCTGACCTAATGGCACACCAGCATGTTTACACTGGGGAGAGGCTGTTCACCTGCTCAGTCTGTGGGAAGGGATTCACTCAGTCATCCTACCTACATAGACATCAGCGAGTTCACACTGGGGAGAGGCCATTCACCTGCTCAGTCTGTGAGAAGAGATTCACTCAGTCATCCCACCTACATAGTCATCAGCAAGTTCACACTGGAGAGAGGCCATTCACCTGCTCAGAGTGTGGGAAGGGATTCACTCGGTCATCTCAACTACTGGCACACCATCAAGTTCACACTGGGGAGTGGCCTTTCACCTGCTCAGAATGTGGGAAAGGATTCACTGAGTCATACACCTTACTGGTACATCAGCGAGTTCACACTGGGGAGAAGCCATTCACCTGCTCAGAATGTGGGAAGAGATTCACTCAGTCATCCAATCTACAGAGACATCATCGAGTTCACATTGGGGAGAAGCCATTCACCTGCTCAGTCTGTGGGAAGAGATTCACTCGGTCATCCAACCTACATAGTCATCAGCAAGTTCACACTGGGGAGAAGCCGTTCACCTGCTCAGTCTGTGGGAAAGGATTCACTCGGTCATCTCAACTACTGGCACACCAGCAAGTTCACACTGGGGAGTTCCTTTTCACCTGCTCAGAATGTGGGAAAGGATTCACTGAGTCATACCCCTTACTGGTACATCAGCGAGTTCACACTGGGGAGAAGCCGTTCACCTGCTCAGAATGTGGGAAGAGATTCACTCAGTTAGCCAATCTACAGAGACATCATCAAGTTCACATTGGGGAGAAGCCATTCACCTGCTCAGTCTCTGGGAAGAGATTCACTCGGTCATCCAACCTACAGAGACATCAGCAAGTTCACACTGGGGAGAAGCCGTTCACCTGCCCAGTCTGTGGGAAAGGATTCACTCAGTCATCCCAAATACTGGAACACAAGTCAGTTCATAGTGGGGCGTGGCCATTGTTATGAATCCCTGGGTTTCGTTTGCTGTGGACTGTCATTTTAAGAGAGAGAGATTAAGAAGGTGAATCAGTCTGACTTGCAGCTTGTTTACATCGCTCGCAGCTTGTTTAGTTTTAACCGAGGACACAGACACTCAGAGTCAGACGGAGACGGATGAAAAATGGAAGGATTGAAAGCAGGGAACTAGTGGCCAAAGGTCACTGTTTAGAACTTTCCTTTGCCACAAGGGTGGGTTAATTATCCATTCACCGTACATCGAATGTGTGGTTGTCACCTCGTTTGATCTGTAGGAGTGGATCTGATTTGAGATATCCTGTGGAGACCACTTATGTGTTAACCCTTGCCTGGGTGTGATGTGGTCATTCATTTGAAGATGATACCCCTCATGACAAGTCACTTTCGGTGATAATTCGTATGTAGATTTGTAAAGATGACAGATAAAATCTACAGCAACTGTTCTCTCATTTTAACACTGTGGAACCTGTAGAACAGACAGACAGACAGACGTACTTTATTGATCCTGAGGGAAATTGAGTGTTGTTACAGTCGCACCAACCAAGAATAGTGTAGAAATATAGCAATATAAAACCATCAATAATTAAATAATGATAAGTTAATCTTTGCAAGTGGAAATAAGTCCAAGACCAGCCTATTGGCTCAGGGTGTCTGACACTCCGAGGGAAGATTAGAAAAGATTGATGGCCACAGGCAGGAATGACTTCCTGTGACGCTCAGTGTTACATCTCGGTGGAATGAGTCTCTGGCTGAATGTACTCCTGTGCCTAACCAGTACATTATGGAGTGGATGGGAGTCATTGTCCAAGATGGCATGCAACTTGGACAGCATCCTCTTTTCAGACACCACCGCCAGAGAGTCCAGTTCCACCCCCAGAACATCACTGGCCTTACGAATGAGTTTGTTGTTTCTGTTGGTGTCTGCTACCCTCAGCCTGCTGCCCCAGCACACAACAGCAAACATGATAGCACTGGCCACCAGAGCCTCGTAGAACATCCTCAGCATCGTCTGGTAGATGTTAAAGGACCTCAGTCTCCTCAGGAAATAGAGCCGGCTCCGACCCTTCTTGTAAACAGCCTGAGTGTTCTTTGAGCAGTCCAGTTTATGGTCAATTCGTATCCCCAGGTATTTGTAATCTTCCACCATGTCCACACTGACCCCTTGGATGGAAACAGGGGTCACCGGTGCCTTAGCCCTCCTCAGGTCCACCACCAGCTCCTTAGTCTTTTTCACATTAAGCTGCAGATGATTCTGCTTGTACCATGTGACAAAGATTTCCACCATAGCTCTGTACTCAGCCTCATCTCCCTTGCTGTTATTGGAGTATAAAAGTATAAATTTACCAAAACTATGAAGTCAGTTTTCAAACGTGCTATTTGATTGAAACTGCTATTTGATATGCATGGGTAGAAGAATGAAAACTTAAGAATGTAGAAGACAATAGTATGTTAATGAGAGGTAGCTAAAGAACTAAAGAAATGTAGATTAGAACATTGGTCAGTTCTGAGATTGCTATTTGCTATGCATGTACCCAATTTAGTAGCAGACTGAAATCCTAAGAATGTAGAAGACAATAGTATGTTAATGAGTGGTAGCCAAAGAACTAAAGAGATGTAGATTAGAACATAATTAAGTCACATAATCCTAGGACTATTATTTGCTATGCATGTATCCTAAAAATGTAGAAGACAATGGTGTGTTAATGAGAGGTAGCTAAGAGATGTAGATTAGAACATGATTAAGTCAATGGGTAGAAACAATAGGGACATGATGTACGTGAGGTACGAGTAATACGCAACTATAGATCGATTGCATATGCTAATGCAACTGGACCAGGAGACTGCTATAAAAAATGCTGTGTCCGAGGATCGGGGGGGGGGGGGGCAGTCAGCGATTAGCTCAATGACTGTCTCAGCTTTGATTTGCAAATTAAAGTTTAACCCTTCTTGAAGAATCTTCTGCATCTCTTTGTCATTTGTGGGGCACAAGAAACCACGACAAAATTGGCGACCACGGCAGGACCGGATAGAGACCCGCGGAAAGGAAAAGGCAGATTGGGGACGCTTCCCAGTCCTCTAGGGACCCCCACAAGGCTAACAGAATTAAGGGTGCACCCAAACAAAAGGTAAGTGCTTTTCGCGACAATTCGGACTAAGAATTCTGTTGGCTTTGGGGAGGTCTTGGAGTCTCAGAAGTGTGGAACCACTGTCGAAGGGTCTCTCCGGTCCAAAGAATCTGGCAGAATTGGGGGTTAACAGAGGAGGCTCAGAGGATTGATCAAGAACACTGCAGTGAGGGTAAGTACAAATGTTAATAAGAAGTTAAGAAAAATTCCACGTGGTGTTGGTAAATCCCTGTGGGTACCGCTTCGTATGAAACGAAGGGCTGAACGGGCAGGGAAAGGAAAATAGACTAGGCGTAGAATTAGAGTAAGTTTAGTTACGAAAAAGTCCACGTGGTGTTACAGGAAGACAAAGTCCACGTGGTGTTACAGGAAGACAAAGTCCACGTGGTGTTAGACTAGGAAGACTAGAGTAAATAATATTATCCAGTAAAGAAACTGTGAATCTCTGAAATACCTTAAAAAGAGCGAATAACATGACAGGTAAAGGAACAGCAGTAGAGATTCTGAGCAAAAAATTCCCGTTAATTAAAAATGAGATCACAAAAACTTAAGAAAGATGGGAAAAAAGAACCAAAAACCTGGTCACAAAGTGGCCAAGAGAAGGAACGTTTGATGTAAATTTGTGCGAAGAAATGGAGGGACTAATAAAAAATTACAAACCAAAAGATAAATCTAAGAAAAGAGGGCAAAAAAGAGAACGAGAAGTGGAAGTGCTAAAACTCTTCAGAACGGAGGGGGAAAGGCTGAGGAGGACAGGTAGAATATTGATTACAAGCGAGGAAAACACTAAGGTGCTGGAGAAACAGCCTGTTAGAGAGAGAGAAGGGTACGGTGAGAAGCTGGCTTCGGCTCCGTACCCGGATGCGAAAGAAACAGAAGAACCCCCTCCCTATAATGAGGAAGGAACCCCTAAGCAGTGCCCCCTGCTGACGGGAACAGTAAACATGCAGGGAGAAGTACAGGTTTGGGATAATGAAGAGGAGAAAAAACAATACGGGACGGAAAAAGCGGTGATATGGCAGGAGATACAGGCAGAAAGGATAAAGATAGAACAGGTACAGAGAGAAATGCAAGAACAGATTGAACGGATGAAATACTTGAGAGAGGAAAAGGAGTATGAGGAGTATCGGTTATACCATAGAAATAAACAGACTAGAAAAGAAAGTGACTCATCGGAGGAGTAAGAGTTAAGTGGAAAGAGAGGATACGAGAATTTGTGAGGAAAAGGTAGGAGGCAGAAACCTAGAAGAGAAGAAGGAGCCAGTAGGGGAGCGACTTGCGGAAGTAGAGAGAGAGCTAGATAAGTTACTGAAAGGGGATTGCCAGGAGAGATGCGAAAAATACTCTAGGGGCCAACCAAGTATTGAATCAAGACAGAAAGGGAGGACTGCACAGGGAGACCGAGGGAAGAGCAGGACCCCGGAGACATTTGTGTGGGAGGCAGTAAAGACATACCCTGAGGCAGTTGGGGAGTCAGGTGAGGAGGAGAGCCGGAGCAGGTGGGAAGAAGGAGGAAGAATGATGCCGTTGTTAGTTAAAGGATCAGGACAAGTGCAGTATATCCCTTGGGGATCCCAGGACCTAGAAGGGCTGAAAAACACTCTGCGCAATTTACATGAAGGAGCAGGGAAATGGATTAGAGCCTTTGAAGAAGAAACAGCGGGACGATTATTGGCTATGGGAGATTTGAAGGCACTGTTGATAAGGTTGATGGGAACCTCCAAATTTAACGAACTAATGGAAATGGCTGGCATAGTAAACGCGAACGACCCGAGAACTGATGGAGATGGGTTTGACAGAGTGAGACAGAGGGTCTGGCAGGCCCTCAGAAAGCTTTATCCACTTAAAGTGGACCCCAAAGCCTTAAAAGGGGATCCACTGGGAGACACTGAAAACCCAGCAGCCTACATAGAAAACCAGTTGAAAAGGTGGAGACTGGAGACTGAGCAAGAGGTGGAGAATAGCTTATTTATGACCTCACTGTTCTGACATAGCATTTTGGATGCAATGTCTCCACAAGTAAAATCCAAATTGGAGGAAGTCGTTGGGCTGACGTCAAAGACCCCACAAGAATTTAGAGACCACGTAGTCCATGCGGTTGAGAAATACCAGAAAGACAAACTAAGGTTGGCTGAGCAGCAGGAAGAGGTGCAAAGAAAGTTAATACAAATGCAGCTCGAAGAACTCAAAAAGAAGGAAAAAGAGAAAAACAAAAAGATGCTGCCAGCAACCACCAGTTCGAGTACAGCCATCGAACTGGACAAAGCACGGTTATATGGAGGGACCGATCATACTGTAAGACAAGGGCTGGAAAACCCCATGCCAATAAATGTCTTTGAGGGAGCATTCCCACAAATGCCCTATCAGGAACAGACTAACTTCAAACAGCCCAGATAGGACTGGAAGTCCCAAGCAGGGGGACAGAGGAGCTATGGGCAAAGGGGACCAGTGAGGAAACAGTGGGAAAGAGAGGTAGAGAGATTGTGCTGGGAATGTAATCAGCCAGGCACATGAGTAGAGATTGTCCGTTTATACTATGGCCTGTCACACACCAGCAGGAACCGATAAGAAGGGAACTAAAGTTTAGCCAAGGACCAGCCCCCACAGGCCCAAGCGGACCTGTGGACCCCTATGCGAGGTATTAGGGTGCCCTGAGAACTTGACTGGAAAGGGACATTACCCAATGATAACAAGGGAGGCAGATGAGGAACCATTGTTCAGGTTATGTTAGAAGGGCAACTGACACCAATGATGATAGATACTGGAGCCACGTACACTTGCGTACAGCCACAGTATGCCCTTCACCTTCCCATGTCAGGAAAGTTTATTAAGACGGTAGGGTACTCGGGGAAAACACAGTTGACACAGTGCACGGCTCCAGTGCGGTTGAGAATGGGAAATAAAGAAATTGTTTTGCCGGTGCTAGTATTTCAAGGAACTCCGATTAATTTGTTAGGCAGAGATGCCTTATTGAAACTGGAATTAAAATTAGAATGCACCAGAACTGGATTGAGTGTGAAAAGAGCAGGGGCTCAATTGATAGTGCAAGAAGACAAGAAGGTTAATGTCTTTTGGATAGGAGACATCGCAGATCAGATTCAGGAAACCTGGGAAAAATGGAAAAAGGGCGTGCAGGCTATATTACTCAGGGCTGTAATGCCCAAATCTGAGCTACATTGTACAGTGATTTTTGACGAGACTCAGAACAGGGAGTTAGAGGAGAGATGACACCTGGAGGTATGTACCCAACAGCACCTGAAGGGGGGGGGGGCTGTGATAATTGCAAAGCAAGGGGCAGCTTTACAAGTTAAGTGGAACACCTTTTTAGAAAAATGGTACAGGATACCGGAGGCTGCGCCCCACGTAACGTTATTGGTAAATAAGGGGTATCAGTCTAAAGGCTTAGGACCTTTAGTTAAGAGTGCTGAAACCGTAACAGTGTGGAGGAAAATCACGCCAGAGGTGTGGAGATCAGAAGACAACAGTTGTATTAAAATAATGGTAAGTGTAGATATGGTAGGGACAGTGAGAGAGGTCGAAATAACTCCCCAACCACACATGCCCTTGCTGGGAAAGGAAAGAGGCCAGTAGAAAGATAAAAGGTTAGATGAGTTGCCGTCTATTCTGTGGTCACAGCATGACACGGACGTAGGGAAAATAAAAACAGCTAGTCCGGTGGAAATAAGGCTGAAAAAAGGAGCAATTCCACCCAGGAGACCACAATACCCACTAAGACCAGAAGCAGAAGAGGGAATAGCATCGACAGTGCAGGGGTTGCTTGAAATAGGAGTGCTTAAAAGAGCAAACAGTCCATGCAATACCCCGTTGTTGCCGGTATTAAAAGCAGATAAATCTAAGCGGAGATTGGTGCATGATTTGCGAGCGGTAGATGATGTGGTAGAGGACTGGCCAGCGGTAGTCCCCAACCCACACACGCTTTTGACTAATGTTCCACCAGAAGCAAGTTACTTTTCAGTGATTGATTTGTGTTCGGCTTTCTTCAGCATTCCTCTAGCCGACCAGTGTCAGTGTTTGTTTGTATTTACTTACAGAGGTGCTCAGTATACCTATACCAGAATGCCGCAAGGATTTAAACATTCACCACACATTTTTAATCAGGTATTGAAGGCAGACCTAGAGGGCATACCATTGGAAAGTACATTGTTACAGTATGTGGATGACCTGTTGATTTGCTCCCACAGTGAGGAACAGTGTAAGCAGGACACTATAACTCTGTTAGAGAAATTAGCGCGCAGAGGACATAAAGTATCCAAAAAGAAACTGCAATTTTGCACGCAGCAAGTGGAATACTTAAGCAGGGTAATATCCAAGGAAGTGAAGGCGATAGCATCAGATCAGATTGAGGCAATAACTAAGGCCTCAAAACCCCAGACTGTAGGGCAGATGATGACGTTTTTGGGAATGGCAGGGTACAGCTCAGACTGGATAGGAGATTATGCTGAGATTGTGGCACCTTTGAGAAAGATAATGAAAGAAGCAGGAATTACAAATTTGAAGAACGGCTTACAGTGGAATGGGGAGGTGGAGATAGCTTTCAATACTATTAAGCAGGAATTGCAGTCAGCACCAGCATTAGCTTTGCCTGACTACGAGAAGGTTTTTCATTTGTATATATCCAACGGACAGGAGGGTTATGTCACAGCGGTTCTAACACAAGAGACAGGCACAGGAAAAGCAAAGCAGCCGATAGCATACCACAGTACGAGACTAGATAGATAGATAGATAGATAGATACTTTATTCATCCCCATGGGGAAATTCAACTTTTTTTCCAATGTCCCATACACTTGCTGTAGCAAAACTAATTACATACAATACTTAACTCATTAAAAAAAATATGATATGCATCTAAATCACCGTCTCAAAAAGCATTAATAGCTTTAAAAAGTTCTTAAGTCCTGGAGGTAGAATTGTAAAGCCTAATGGCATTGGGGAGTATTGACCTCTTCATCCTGTCTGAGGAGCATTGCATCGATAGTAACCTGTCACTGAAACTGCTTCTCTGTCTCTGGATGGTGCTATGTAGAGGATGTTCAGAGTTATCCATAATTGACCGTAGCCTACTCAGCGCCCTTCGTTCAGCTACCGATGTTAAACTCTCCAGTCCTTTGCCCACGACAGAGCCCGCCTTCCTTACCAGCTTATCAAGACGTGAGGCGTCCCTCTTCTTAATGCTTCCTCCCCAACACGCCACCACAAAGAAGAGGGCGCTCTCCACAACTGACCTATAGAACATCTTCAGCATCTCACTACAGACATTGAATGACGCCAGCCTTCTTAGGAAGTACATTCGACTCTGTGCCTTCCTGCACAAGGCATCTGTGTTGGCAGTCCAGTCAAGCTTCTCGTCTAACTGTACTCCCAGATACTTGTAGGTCTTAACCTGCTCCACACGTTCTCCATTAATGATCACTGGCTCCATATGGGGCCTAGATCTCCTAAAGTCCACCACCATCTCCTTGGTCTTGGTGATATTGAGACGCAGGTAGTTTGAGTTGCACCATATCACAAAGTCCTGCATCAGTTTCCTATACTCCTCCTCCTGTCCATTCCTGACACACCCCACTATGGCCGTGTCATCAGCGAACTTCTGCACATGGCAGGACTCTGAGTTATATTGGAAGTCTGATGTGTACAGGGTGAACAGGACCGGAGAGAGTACGGTTCCCTGCGGCGCCCCTGTGCTGCTGACCACCGTGTCAGACCTACAGTCTCCCAACCGCACATACTGAGGTCTATCTGTCAAGTAGTCCACTATCCAATCCACCATGTAAGAGTCTACTCCCATCTCTGTTAGTTTGTGCCTTAAGATCTTGGGCTGGATGGTGTTAAAGGCACTAGAGAAGTCAAGGAATGTAATCCTCACAGCACAACTGACCCCCTCTAGGTGAGAGAGTGATTTGTGCAGCAAATACGTGATGGCATCCTCCACTCCCACCTTCTCCTTATATGCAAACTTAAGAGGATCCTGGGCGTGCCTGGTTTGTGGCCTCAGATTCTGTATTATCAGCCGCTCCATGGTCTTCATCACGTGCGACGTCAAGGCAACAGGTCTGAAGTCATTCAACTCCTTTGGTTGTGGTTTCTTCGGTACCGGGACAATACAGGATGTCTTCCACTGTCTGGGTACTCTTCTCTGCTCCAGGCTCATGTTGAAGATACGCTGTAGTGGTTCTCCCACTACAATGATGAGGTGGTACGGGCGTATCCACCCTGTTAACATAGATTGGCGGCGCTGTACTATGCATATGAAAAGGCATCATCTGTAAGCCTGAGCTATCCTGTGACTCTGTACACACACCACAAAGTAGCAGAATTGCTAGAAAGGGGAAAATCTATGCTGACGCCAGCCAGGATAGCAGCGTATCAGATGCTATTGACATTTCCAGACATAACTATACAGAGATACACTACCAGTAATATAGCCGATTTTGTCCTTTTGGACTATGAAGGAGAACCCCATGATTGTGTAGGGAAGACGATGGCATTTGCCAAATTGAGAGCAGATTTACGGTCAGAACCACTAGAGGAGATAGATAAAAAGGTTCTGTTCGTAGATGGCTCTTGTTATAGGGATTATGATGGAAATCACGCAGGATTCTCAGTGGTGCAGCAGGATCAGTCGAGCTATAAGATTATTAGGATGGAGTCCTGTCCCCAACCGTGTTCCGCCCAACTAGCAGAACTCAAACCCCTGACAGCTGCGTGTGAAATGATGAAAGGTGAGAAAGTAGACATCTATACTGATTCAGCATATGCTCACGGAGTATGCCATTTGTTCGGGGCAGTGTGGAAGCAGAGAGGTTTTAAAAAAAAGTAGCGGAGATCCCATACAACATTGTCAGCAAATTCTAGACTTGATAAAAGCCATAATGAAACCTAAAGCATTGGCTATAGTAAAATGCCAGGCACATAAAAAGGGAAACAATGTAATAACAAAGGGAAATCAAGCTGTGGACGAGGCAGCTAGAAAAGCATCTGGATGTACGTCAGTCGTCATTGCCCCCCAGGTAAGCCTAACTCCAGAACCTGACGTAGAGAACCTAATTGAAATACAAGGTAAGGCAACTTTGGCAGAACAGACAATGTGGAGAAAAAGGGGGGCCAAGCAGAACCCGGAAGGCTTGTGGAGCACGGAAGACGGTTTGTTGGTAGCGCCCACCCCTCTACTGACGATTCTGATTTCAGAAGCGCATGGGATGGACCATTGTGCAAGGGGGGAAGTGATAAGGAAAATAAAGGAGGATGGTTTTTGGTCACCTTATTTACAGGCTTCAGTGGACTTTGTCTTGTCACAGTGCGAGGTATGCGCACAAAATAATGCTCGGAAGGGAATTACAACCCCAATAGGTCACATTCCTGTACCTGAAGGACCATTTAAACATCTAGTGATCGATTATGTAGACATGATAAAGACAGTGAGAGGTAAAAGATACATGCTGGTAGTAATTGATCGATTTAGCAGATGGGTGGAGGCGGTACCTTCAAGAGATCAAGGGGCAAAGACAGTGGTAAAATTTCTGACAAATAAAGTGATCCCAAGGTTTGGAATACCTACAGAAGTTAGCTCAGACAATGGTTCAGCTTTTATCCAGAAAGTGGTCAAACTGGTACTACAGGCGCTGAGGATAAAGCAAAGATTTGGATGTGTATACCACCCTCAGTCGCAGGGCATGGTAGAGAGAATTAATGGAACCCTGAAAGCCAAACTAAACAAAATTTGTGCAGACACTAAACTTAATTGGGTCAATGCTTTACCGTTAGAATTGATGAGTTACCGCATGCAAACTAATCGAATAACATGCCTGACACCGCATGAGGTGCTCACTGGGAAGCTATCATACCTGTGATAGGGGTAAGCAAAAATGTTGAATGGATAAACTATATATACTACAATCAACAGAGATTCATCAACTACACCGATGATGCACTGGAGGCCTTAGGGCAACAGCTGGATGCAACTAGCAGGGTGACGTGGCAAAACAGACAGGTACTGGATTGGCTTTTGGCAGAGAAAGGGGGTGTGTGTGTAATGTTTGGAGAACAATGCTGCACTTTCATACCGAACAATACTAGCCCATAAGGGTCTTTCACCAGAGCAATGAATAAGTTAAAGAATCTGCAGACGGAGGTTAAACAGAATGCAGGATTTGAACATCAGTTCTTTGATTGGTTGGAAAGTAGACTCGGAGGATGGGGAACATGGCTGACTAAAATAGCAATAACTGTCAGTATTATATTGTTGAGCTGTGCGCTTGTGCTGTGCTGTTTTCTTCTTTGTCTCAAATCTCTTGTAGTGCGTGCTGCAACCAAACAATTTCCAATGCTCGTGGCAATTACTGAAGCAAGCTTAGTGGAGAAAGAAACACCGAAAATGTATCGTTACAGCCTACAACACTTGCAGGATGAACAAGAGCAAAACAACAGTGTGGAAGTAAATTGTAAGGGCTTCTGAGTCTTTTTCCCTGTCTCAGGTACAGAAGGACAGGTTTTTGGCTCAGCGGCCCAGGGTAACAGGGAGAGAATACTTTGAGGTCTTGGCGCAGAAAATTATAGTTTAACCCAAGATTTGGGAATAAGTGCTTGAGTTTATTGGGGCTTTTGTGCGCAGACTCTTCATCTTTTCTCTGTGTGAGACCCTCTGGGTCTCAAAGGGGGGATATATTGGAGTATAAAAGTTGAGATTATTTGATGTGTAACCAAAACTATGTAGTCAGCTTTGAACCTTGCTATTTGCTATGCATGTACCCAATTTAGTAGGAGAATAAAATCTTAAGAATGTAGAAGACAATGGTGTGTTAATAAGAGGAAGCTAAAAGATGTAGATTATGTAGTCTGTTTGCTATTTGCTATGCTTGTACCCAATTTAGTAGGAGAATGAAATCTTAAGAATGTAGAAGACAATGGTGTGTTATTGAGAGGTAGCTAAGAGATGTAGATTAGAACATGATTAAGTCAATGGGTAGAAACAATAGTGGCAGATGTACGTGTGATACGCAACTATAGACCGATTGCATATGCTAATGCAACTAAGCCAGGAGATTGCTATAAAACATGCTATGTCCAAGGATCGGTGGGCAATCAGTGACTAGCTCAATGACTGTCTCAGGTTTGATTTGCAAATTAAAGTTTAATACTTCTTGAAGAATCTTCTGCGTCTCCTGGTCGTTTGTGGGGCACGAAAAACCACGACAGAATTATCCAATGACAGAAATGTTCTTTCTTGTGAGTCTGGAAGAGAGATTCTCATGGCCTTTTGCTGGGGAGAGATGAGAAGACGTGAATGGAGAGAGTGGGCCCTTTTTCTTTTTTTTGTTTTCTTTACTAACCCTATAGTCAAAGTAAGAATTATAAATCTTAACAGTTTAATCACATTATGTACCATTTGTTATTTCAGGTGTCACATAGATGCAAACCTATAAAACTACCAGCAACAATTGAACACACTTGGAGTCTGGTTTTGCAGTTAACAAACACTATTTAATTGGTAACTACTAATAATAGTGAACTTAAACCAGATAATCCAAGGGTTAGCAATGTTATGCATATATAGGTGTGAATACAGGTTTCCCCCGGTATCTGAAGGTAGAGCGTTCCTATGAAACCGTTTGTAAACCGAAATGTCATGAAGCGAAGAAGCAATTACCATTAATCTAAATGGGAAAAGATTTTGGACGTTCCCAGACCCAAAGAATAACCCACCAAATCATACCAAATAGCACATAAAACCTAAAATAACACTAACCTATAGTAAAAGTAGGAATGATATGATAAATATACACACTATATAAAGTAGAAATATTGTATTTACAGTGTAGTTTCACTGAAAATCAGGAAGATAGTGAACTGAAATTGATTTGGAGAGAAAAAGAATCGGCACGTGCACAGCTATGCATGTACACACATGCGTACACAACTGCCGCACAAGGCTTCACGGTCATGGTAGTCTTTTTCGGGGTAAACTCACATATAAAGGAGGCATCATCTTTATCGTAAAAGCGAAAATCCTCTTTGGTCAGCAAAAACAGGTACTAATGTAGGTCTTTCGTAACAGTGAGCTGTCGTAAAGCGAGCGTGCGATAAATGGGGGCCACCTGTATATAAAATCCAAAACCTAGGAGGTAAACGATATAGTCTTACGATGATGTGGTAGATTCAATTTAGTTCACAAGATTGGGGGGGGGGGGGGAGGAGGGAGGGAGGGAAGGAGGGAGAGGGAGATGTAATCCAAGTAAACAGGTGATGTTGACCTTTTCCAATGCCCATCAAATCTTCCAAGTTAGCCAGACGTGACCAACTCAAAAGCACCTTTTCAAGAGAAAGTCTACCAACCAAGGCAAGGGTTAGACTCACTGGTAGATTCCACAGGGTTGCTCTTACACGCACTAACAGCCACAGATCGACTCTTCTTTATCGATCCTCAAATCCCACCCTGCTAGAAAGTCCAACTGGCAGAAACTTTCATCACTTGCCTTCGTGCGTCCGTGTGTCCTGTGAGAAAAGCAGTTACGTGTTTAAATACCGTTGTGCTGAACACCAGCTGTCCATCATGTAGCTCCGCCCCCTCTCTCTGTAAGAAGTCGCTTGCTTGTTCTGTGTCGGTAAAGGATCATTCTGACCTTGCTTAACCACAGAGAGCATAAACATTAGCTGGTCACCATAGCAACCCAGCACTTCTGCAGAAATCCAACAGCGTGTCCAAAGTCAGTCTCGGTTCTCTTTGCATTTTAAAGATATAGTCCATAGAAAGTATGAACCCCGGGGCAGATTACACAGGGGACACATCGCACAGTATCCACACAAACGAGATTCTTCAGTTTGGCCAGACTGGGGTGGGGGGGGCTATAAACCCCTCTGTTAAGCTGCCAGCAGAACTGAGAGCTACATAAGATTAGATGACTGAGTGAATCGCTTCCTACATTCACAGCAGGTGAACGGCCTCTCCCCAAGGTGAACTCAATGATGCACACTGGTTGATTTGGCTGAGAGAATCTTTTCCCAAAGTCTGAGCAGATCGGTCTCTACCTAGTGTGAAGTCGCTGGTGTGCCTTTAGGATGGATGACTGAGTGAATCCTTTCCCACAGTTTGAGCAGGTGAATGGCCTCTCTCCAGTGTGAACACGCTGATGTACCTTCAGATGGGATGACGAAGTGAATCCCTTCCCACAGTCTGAGCAGGTGAACGGCCTCTCTCCAGTGTGAACTCGCTGATGTATCTTCAGATGGGATGACGAAGCGAATCCCTTCCCACAGTCTGAGCAGGTGATTTGCCACTCTCCAGTGTGAACTCCCTGGTGTGCCTTCAGTTGAGATAACTGAGTGAATCCTTTCCCACAGTCTGAGCAGGTGAACGGCTTCTCTCCAGTGTGAATTCGCTGATGTACATTCAGTTGAGATGACTGAGCGAATCCCTTCCCACAGTTTGAGCAGGTGAATGGCCTCTCTCTGGTGTGAACTCGCTGATGTACCTTAAGTTGAGGTAATTCGGTGAATCCCTTCCCGCAGTCTGAGCAGGAGAACGGCCACTCTCTGGTGTGAACTGACCGGTGTTTCAGTAACTTATATGACAAAGTGAATCCCTTCCCACAGTCTGAGCAGGTGAATGGCCTCTCCCCAGTGTGAACTGACTGGTGTCTCAGTAAGTGAGCTGATGAAGTGAATGCCTTGCCACAGTCCGAGCACGTGAACGGCTTCTCCCCAGTGTGAACTTGTTGATGTACCTTCAGTAGAGATGACGAAGTGAATCCCTTCCCACAGTCCGAGCAGGTGAATGGCCTCTCCCCAGTGTGAACTCGCTGATGTACCTTCAGTTGAGATGACTGAGCGAATCCCTTCCCACAGTCTGAGCAGTTGAATGGCCTCTCTCCGGTGTGAACTCGTTGATGTATCTTCAGTCGAGATAATTCAGTGAATCGCTTCCCACAGTCTGAGCAGGTGAATGGCCACTCTCCGGTGTGAACTGACTGGTGTCTCAGTAACTGATATGATGAAGTGAATCCCTTCCCACAGTCTGAGCAGGTGAATGGCCTCTCCCCAGTGTGAACTGACTGGTGTCTCAGTAACTTATATGATGAAGTGAATCCCTTCCCACAGTCTGAGCAGTTGAATGGCCTGTCCCCAGTGTGAACTGACTGGTGTCTCAGTAACTGAGATGACTGAGTGAATCCTTTCCCACAGTCTGAGCAGGTGAACGGCCGCTCCCGAGTGTGAACTCGCTGGTGAGCCATTAGGTTAGTTGACTGAGTGAATTCTTCCCCACAAATTCCGCAGATGACCAGCCTCTGCCCAATGTAAACTGATTGGTGTGTCCACAGGTGGGATGACAGATTGAATCCCTTCTCACACACAGTACAGGTGAATGGCCTTGTCCCAGTGTGAACTTGCTGATGTACCCTTAGTTGAGATGACCGAGTGAATCCATTCCCACTGTCTGAGCAGATGAATGGGCTCCCCCCATGTAAACTAATGGGCGTGCCATTGGGTCAGATGATCAAGTGAATCCCTCCCGACAGTCTGAGCAGGAAGGATGATCGACTGAATCCCTTGCCGCACTTCTTAAATATCTGGATAGAGACAACAAAACTGGCGTGTTGTGTTCGAGATTCCCGTAGGCAAATTCCTTGTCATTTTTAACCTGTAAAAAGATTTACAAAATCCATCAATGGGAGCAGGACATTTCTAATGAGATCGCTTGAGTTGTCAAGGTGTCAGCTGGCATCACACTGTTACAGTGAAGAGTTGGAGAGAAATCATGTTCTAACTGGGCACGGTGCTGGTATCCGGAATGACCATCAAATTCTCTGATGCTTTTCCTGTCTCTAAAAGAATGGGGCATTTCTGCCATCTCCGATCTGTGACCTGGCTCAGTTTGACTCTCTCCATTGGTATTATTCCCTGTTCCCACTGAGCTGCATGGGTTCCTGGCCCCACAGTAACTGAAGCACTCTCACACAAGTAGCCTGCAATCTGTTCCATGCACCCACAACTCTCAGTGTAAATAAAGTTACCCCTGACATCCCCTCCGTATCAACTTTCAAGCACCTTAAAACTATACCCCCTCACGTTAGCCATTTCAGCCCTGGGGAAAAAGCCTCTGGCTATCCAGATGATCAGTGTCCCTCATCATCTTATACACCTGAAAAAGGCTCTAAACATAAACAAAGATATTATACATTTCTTTGAGGATTTGTTGGGAATAGACAACATTATGACAGTATAGATAGGGTACAGGTAAGCAGCTTTTTCCACTGAGGATGGGTGTGATGACAACCATAGGTCATGGGTAAGTGGGGAAGTGAAAATTTAACGGGAACATTTGGAAAAGCTCTTCACTGAAATGGTTGTGAGAGTGTGGAATGAGATGCCAGCACAAGTGGTGAATATGAGCTCGGTTTCACCATTTAAAAGAAGTTTGGATGGGAGCCTGGATGGTAGGGGTATGGAGGGCGATGGTCCCGGTGCAGTTAGTTGCATTAGACAGTTTAAATGTTTGTTTGGCATTGACTGGATTGGGCAAATAGCCTGTTTCCGTACTGAACTTCTCCATGTTTCTGTGACAGAGAATCTGGCAAACTTGTTTGGAAGGGGAAAAGGTAGGAGTGACAACGGAGCAGCAATGGCTGGAGTTTCTGGGAGAATTCAGGAGCTGAGTGATCGATACATCCCAAAGAAGTGGAAGCATTGTAAAGGCAGGAAGACACAATCGTGGCTGAAATGAGAAGCAAAAGCCAACATAAAAGCCAAAGAGAGGGAAATCAAAAGAGCAAAAACTATTGGAAGCTTTTAGAAACCAACAGAAGATGACTAAAAAAAAGTCAGATGAGCTCGGGGGTGGAATTATGATACTGTTGTCATTAATGGGTCTTGGTAGCACCCAACAGTCTGAGGCATTTAGAGGAACAAAATATCGGGGGGCCTCAATATCTCTTGAAAACCAAGGTTCCCTGCACTAGTTACCTTTCAACATACAAACTCTACACTCTCAAAAATGTCACTTCTGAAGGCCTCCCGCTTACCAAGTACTCCTTTGCCAGAAAACGGCCTATCCCAAACCACACTTGTCAGGTCCTTTTGACACCATCAAAACTGACCTTTCATCCCCTCTGTTCTGTTCCCCTAACTAACGAATCCCCTATCACCCGTTTGACTTTCCTCTGCCAGGTAATCCCTCCCTCCCCAACAGTTTCTAAAGCGGCACACCTGGCTGTTGTGTGGGATGGCAACAAGAGTACTCTGCGATGGCTATTTAATTTCATTCTCCTTCATGTCTTTCAAACAGTTTCCTGTGTCCTGCACCTTAGGTGTAACTCACCTCTCTTCATGTCATATCTATCACTCCCTCCAACTGCTGGATGATCCAAAATTCATCCATTTTCAGCTCCAACTCCTTAAAGTGCAGCTGGATACTCATCTTGTAGGTTAGGGTGTCAGGGACACTGGAGTTCTCCCAACCTTCCCACCAATGTCCCCTCTAATTTGTAATGACCAGTGTGCACATAAATCTTGTACTGTGCATCCTCTTACCCAGTGACGACATGTGCACTGTGAATTTTATATAGAGAGGTATTCATTTTAACAGCCAGCAAATCACTGTCTGTAAGAACTGTGATCTCCTCTGGGCTCGATCCAGTTATCTGCACTCTCACACCATGTCGCAGGCCTGTAACGGGTAATGAAGGATTCTCTCACCAGTGCTTTTGCACATTGTCCATAAATGGTTTGCTTGCTAAATTATGCTTTAAAAAGTCAGATTTCCAAATATCACTCCACCTCTTCCCACTTGTAAACTCTCCAACAACTTTTGCATCACCACAATACACACAGGTAACACCAGTTTCTGTATTGTACATAACTATTTCCCCTGAACCCTCCCCTGGGTGACTGACGGTGATCAACTTAGTGATGGTAATGCCAATGAATATGAAGGGAAGGGCAGTAGTCTGTCTCATTGGAGTCTGGCACATTTGTGATGTGAAAACTACTTGTTGCCCAGGGCAAAGGTTTTTGATATTATTATCTTCCCTGAAAGAATGGGTCAAAACATGTCGTCACGGGTAGAAAAGTCGAGAACAAGTGGAGGTAGCTCAAGCAACACACACAAAATGCTGGAGGATCTCAGCAGGCCAGGCAGCATCTACGGAAAATTGTACGAATGCTGAGTTCCTCAGGCATTTTGTGTGTGTTGCTTGGATTTCCAGCATCTGCAGATTTTCTCTTGTTAGTGATTGGAGATAGAACAAAGGTAATTTTCTCAACTGGTGATGTAAAATACCCGATTTTGTTCCCTTTCTCCGAGTTCCTAATCCTCGCATTTAGATAGCTGGAGCTCAGCTCTGTCTGAGAGATCCATCGGCTCCCATTCCCTCATCAGCCGGAAGCTCCCCGGGGCCCGTAGGGCTGAGAGAGAGGGAAGAGAGCAGGACTATCCCGGGATTACGGGTCACGCTGTGCGGAGTTCACAGGAATTGTCCCGAAATCGCTGTTTAAGACAGTCGCCCCCGAAATATTCGCTTACCTGCGTCCGATCCGGCAGCCGTTTTCCAGAGGCCTTTTGTGAACTGCGCGCATGCGTAATATTCGTATACGTCATCAACATTGACGCCTGCGCATATGATCGATGTTTCAGCGCCGGTGAAATTTTTAAACAATTCCTGCAAGCACCGCTTCTATGTCCATACCTCAGTTGTTTTTTTTTTGTATATAGAAAACTCAGCGGGTTTTTAACGCAGAAAGCGGCTCACATAAACAATATACTCAATATCAAAGTGTATCTAATGCCAAAGTACAATCCTCTTACAAATGCAGATATAAAACACCGGAGATTCTGCAGTTGCTGGAAATACAGAGACGCACACACACAAAATGCTGGAGGAACTCTGCAGTTCATGCAGCAGCTAAACAGAGGAGTACACAGTCTAGCCGTGCTGAAGGAGCCCGGCCTAAACGTTGTCTATTTATTCCTCTCCACATTTGCTGCCTGATCTGTCGATTTCCTCCAGTGTTTTGCATTTTTTTCAATCAATTTCCGAATGTTTCCGATCTTTCATCTGTAGGCACATCCTGCTGGCCTGATTCCTCTTTCTCTGTCTCCTCTTAAACTCTAGACCCCGT
Source organism: Hemitrygon akajei (assembly GCF_048418815.1). NCBI lineage: Eukaryota > Metazoa > Chordata > Chondrichthyes > Myliobatiformes > Dasyatidae > Hemitrygon > Hemitrygon akajei. Next base: position 4,106,983 of record NW_027331939.1, on the reverse strand, counting down.
CTCTTTCCGGAGCCCCAAAACCCTGATTCAGGCTGGCAACTCTTTGGTTTCTGACTCTGCTCCATCGAAGATTCACTCACTAGTCTGCGGTCAGACTTTAGAGGCGCATTGCAACAACCCAGCTGTCTGAAGCACGTCCTCTGAAATGAGTGAAAATGTTACAATGACGTTCAAAAGAGCAGTGAAGAAGGAGTTTAATATTCTGATATGGGACAGAAACAAGGGCAGGAACCAGATCGGCCGAGTGGCCACTCTAGTGTACATTGTGAGTGTGGTAGAGACAGTAAGTACCTGTGACACGGGATTTGATACAGACCTGATTTATCTTTCACAGATACACAATATTAAACACCAGCCTAGTTTAAGGCTAACATCAGTGGAACAGACTCCTCCAATGCTCAGTGACCAGGGTTCAGTCCTGGGTGCGATGAGCAGCCACAAGAACTGCAGAATCTGACAGTAACAGTCCCTCATGAACCTGCAGCTGCCTTCAGTCACCGTGATGGTTAAACATTTAACACGGAGCTGATTTGAACTTCTTCCCTGATGTGAAGTTGCTGGTGTTGCAGCATCTGGGATGATTGAGTAAAACTCTTTGCTCACTCCGGACAGAGTGATAGCTGTGTGGAATGAGAGTGATAGCTGTGTGGAATGAGAGTGATAGCTGTGTGGAATTGAGAGTGATAGCTCTGTGGAATGAGCTTCCTGTAGAAGTAGTAGAGGCCAGTTCAGTTGTGTCATTTAAGGTAAAATTGGATAGGTATATGGACAGGAAAGGAGTGGAGGGTTATGGGCTGAGTGCGGGTAGGTGGGACTAGGTGAGATTAAGAGTTCGGCACCTACTAGGAGGGGCCGGAATGGCCTGTTTCCGTGCTGTGATTGTTATATGGTTATATGGTTAAATGTGGCCTCTATTTATTGTGAACTCACCGAAGCATCACAAGGTGGGTTAACTGAATGAGTCTCTTCGCACACACGGAGCAGGTGAACGGCCGCTTCCCAGTGCGAAGTTGCTGGACTTTTGGAAATAGTGAAGGATGTTGTCACGCTGCATAAATCGCAGGGTCAAACAGTTAAACAAAGCTGGGAATTATATTAACGAGAGAGAGAGAGAGAGAGAGAGAGAGAGAGAGAGAGAGAGAGAGAGAGAGAGGAGAGAGAGAGAGAGAGAGAGAGAGAGAGAGAGAGAGAGACAGACAGAGAGAGAGAGAGAGAGAGAGGAGAGAGAGAGAGAGAGAGAGAGAGAGAGAGAGAGAGAGAGAGAGAGAGAGAGAGAGAGAGAGAGAGAGAGAGAGAGAGAGAGAGAGAGAGAGAAACACTAAAATTGTAGAACTTACAGGATACTGGATAACTCGGAATGACTCGGCCAGAAATTCATTCGGCGAGGATCAGGCCGACCGAGCCCCGAGGGATTAGCACCGCCCCTTTAGATATACTCCAGGGCAGGAAGGAATCCGAGCCCAGACTCGGGACAAGTTTACAGGTAACCAGTCTGATGAGAGGCGAAAGTCCAAGGGGACTGAATTGGATTCCTGCTAAGTTTGAAGTACTTAAATTATCCTTAGAAGAGAGAAGATGTGGGGAATCTGCAGGAATGATATGAGAATTTGGAAGGCAGAGTCAGAGTGGGTGTAAGGACTGTGGACGGTCGGTACCGGAAGAATACAGTGAATGTGTCTCGAAGAATCTGACCGGGAATCAAAACACATTCCACACAGAGGATGGAGATGTGGGGACGAGGCTCGATTTGCATTCACTGGGAAAATTGCGATATATTTGAACAAGGTTGTTAAAAAAATCGCTTCTTAGTGACATGGCAGAATCTTTCAGTGCAGCAGAAGATGCATAAACTGATGCAACGGGGCAGTTACTGACTTCCAAAAGCTGCTGGATAATCGGGTTGCCATGGAGATTTGATATCGTGCAATAACGGGGAGCGCGACTCTGCAGAATCAAGCCCTGAAATGTTGCTGCTTCTCCGGACCGGTGAAGGATTCACACTGGACTTCCTCAGATGTCAGTAGCATTTCCAAATTGTTATAATCACTAATGGAGAGCGGGAAAACTTTGGGAGGACATAACCGTGATATAGAGGAAGGTTAATGGGAAATATAGCAGGTGAAATAAAATACTGAAGACCGTGACACCCGATAATAAAACACGCCTCTTGCGCGACACTCTCACACTGACTACGCGTGTCTCCAAGTAGCTACAGATACTGACCTTCGGAATCTCTCAGCCCCCACAGACAACACAACTCCTCTTCTATACTGCCCCGGCAACATACACATCACATCTTCCCCGTTCTCTAAAAATTCATCCCGCCTTACATGTATCGGGATTTAAACTTTTACGTTGTCCCTACTTGGCCCCGGATCGGAAGCCACACATGCCTCTCCCTCTGCTCCTCTCGCCGCCCCTCACCACCGAGAACTATTTTATCAATATGGGAGGGATATGGTCCGGAGGAACCAGGGATATTTTGGATCCTGTACCTTAATTCAGAATTCCAAAGGACGTTCCGGACAGTACTGGGCCGTCAGATGCCGGCCATGGTGGGAAGGGATTTGCCTCACCCTCGGGTCGGCGGTAGAGTATTCTCAGCTCTCTGTTTTTCCCTTTGCTGTTTTTGTAATCCTCTGCTTAGTTGCTGCCTGAGCTGCAGAGTTCCTCCAACATTTTGTGTGTGTGTGTGTGTGTGTGTGTGTGTGTGTGTGTGTGTGTGTGTGTGTGTGTGTGTCTGTACTTGCAGCAACTGCAGAATCTCCTGTGTTTTATATCTGCCTTTGTAAGAGGATTGTAATTTGGCGTTAGATACACTTTGATATTGAGTATATTATTTATGGGAGCCGCTTTCTGCGTTAAAACAGCTGCTGAGTTTTCTATATACAAAAAAACCCTGAGGTTTGGAGATGGAACCGGCGCTTGCAGAAACTTTTAATGGCACCATGATTACCAGTGATGCCCTACATTAAACATTTCGCTGGCGCTGAAGCATCGATCATATGCGCAGGCGTCACAAAAGGCCTCGGGAGCGCGGCTGCTGGATCGGACACAGGTAAGCGATTACATCCGGGCGACTGTCCTAAACACCGACTGAGGGGCAATTGCTGTGACCTTCCGACACTGCACCCCCACAATCCCGGGACAGTCCTGCTCACCTCCCTGTATCTCAGCCCCACGATCCGTACACGGTCCCCGGGGAGCTTCCGGCTGAATCGGGAATGGGAACCGATGGATCTCTCAGACAGAGCTGAGCTCCTTCTATCTAAATGCAAGGATTAGGAACTCGGAGAAAGGGAACAAAATCGGGTCTTTTACATCACCAGTTGAGAAAATCACCTTTGTTCCACTTCCAATCACAAACGAGAAAATCTGCAGATGCTGGAAATCCAAGCAACACACACAAAATACCGGAGGAACTCAGCATTAGTACTCTTTTCCATAGATGCTGCCTGGCCTGCTGAGTTCCTCCAGCATTTTGTGTGTGTTGCTTGAGCTACCTCCTTTTGTTCTCGACTTTTCTACCCGTGACGACATGTTTTGACCCATTCTCCCTGGGAAATTAATGATATCAAACACCTTTGTCCTGGGCAACAAGTAGCTTTCACATCACAAATGTGCCAGACTCCAATGAGACAGACTACTGCCCTTCCCTTCATATTCATTGGCATTGCCATCACTGAGTTCACCACCATCTGTCACTTGGGGGAGGGTTCAGGGGATATATTTATGTATAATACGGAAACTTGTGTTACCTGTGTTTGTTGTGGAGATGCAAAAGTTGCTGGAGAATTTTCAGGTGTGAAGAAGTGGAGTGATATTTGGAAAATGCAACTTTTTAAAGCGTAACTTAGCAAGCAAACCACATATAGACAATGTGCAAATCCTTCATTACCCATTACAGGCCTGCTACGTAGGTTCTGTGAGAGGGCAGATGAACTCCATCGAACCCAGAGGAGATCCAAGTTCTTACCTCTCCAGATAAAATTCACTGTGCACATGTTGTCACTGGGTAAAAGAATGCACAGTACAAGATTTATGTGCACACTGGTCATTACAAATTAGAGGGGACATTGGTGGGAAGGTGGGGCGACCTCCAGTGTCCCTGCTGCCCTCACCTACAAGATGTGTGTCCAGCTGCAATTTAAGGAGTTGGAGCTAGAAATTGATGAATTCTGGATCATCCGGGAGTTGGAGGGGGTGATAGTTATGACATGAAGAGAGGTGAGTTACACCCAAGGTGCAGAACACAGGAAACTGGTTGAGAGACATGAAGGGGAATAAAGTTAAATAGCCATTCCAGAGTACTCTTGTTGCCATCTCATACAACAACAGATAGACCACTATAGAAACTGTTGGGGGGATTACCTGGCAGAGGAATGTCAAATGGTTGATAGGGGATGATAGGGGATTTGTTAGTTTGGGAATTAAGACTAGCAGAGATCTAATATCCTAGTGGTAAGGCTTGCTGTTGCTAGTGTGTGATGAAACTAAATTTGCAGGGGGGAACGGGAGTCAGAATGCCAGAACAGATAGTGAAGTGGGTGAAATGAATTGACTTATATCATTCATATACATGAGGAGTAGAAAGCTTGATATTACTTCTCCATCTAAATGTGCAATGTGTAATTTACAATAAATTGTGTGTACATAGGACAGTCATTATGACAGAAACACAACTGTATCAGCATAAATTAACTTGTTGGCCTGGTGGAAGGAGCTGTCCAGGAGCCTGTTGGGCCTGGCTTTTATGCTGCAGTACCGTTTCCCGGTTGGTAGAAGCTGGAACACTTTGTGGTTGGGGTGACTTGGCATCGCAGAGTACTCTGGTGCCCATCTCCCCAAAACAACAGGTGGACCATTTTAGAAGCTGTTGGGGGGGATTACCTGGTAGAGGAAAGGGGTGATAGGGGATTTGTTAGGGAAACAGAAGAAGAGGGGATTAATATCCTAGTGGTAAGGGTTGCTAGTGGTAGGGTGGGGGGTGAGGGGTAATGTGGTTAAAATAAGTTGTAGGGGGAATGGGAGCCAGAATGACCGAACAGATGGTGGAGAGGGTGAATTTAATTGAATTGACTTTATTACATCGAGTAGAAACGTTTACTTTACGTCTCCATCTAAATGTGCAATGAGTAATATATAGTCATTTATGATAAATAGTTTGTACATAGGACAGCTAATATAATATACAAATGCAATTGTATCAGCATGAATTAATCAGTCTGATGACCTGGTAGAAGATGATGTCCCGGAGCCTGTTGGTCCTTTTGCTGTTGTACCGTTTCCTGGATGGTTTGTGGTTGTGGCGAATTTGGTCCCCGATATCCTTTGTGCCCTTTTTACACACCTGTCTCTGTAAATGTCCTGAATAATGGGAAGTTCACGTCTACAGATGTGCTGGGCTGTCCGCACCACTCTCTGCACGTTCCTGCAATTAAGGGAAGTACAGTTCCCATACCAGGCAGTGATGCAGCCAGTCAGGGTGCTCTCAATTGTGTTCCTGTAGAAAGTTCTTAGTATTTGGGACCCCATCCCAAACTTCTTCAGCCATCTGAGGTGAAAGAGGTGCTGTTGTGCTTTTTTCACAACACAGCTGGTACGTACACACGAGGAAATCTGCAGATGCTGGAAATTCAAGCAACACACACAAAATGCTGGTGGAACACAGCAGGCCAGGCAGCATCTATAGGGAGAAGCACTGTCGACGTTTCTGGCCGAGACCCTTCGTCAGGGCACCATGTGATATCCTCGGTGGTGTTTATGCCAAGGAACTTAAAGCTCCTCACCTTCTTAACCACAGACTGATTAATGTCAATAGGGGTTAGTCTGTCTCCATTCCTTCTGTTGTCCAGAATCAGCTCCTTTATTTTTGTGACAATGAGGGAGAGTTTGTTTTCTTGACACCAGTCAGATGTTGTTCAGACCTCAGATAGAGTCAGCAATCAAATGGTTGAGCATGATGCGATGAATGTGCTGAGCTGTGTATATCACAATGCAAGACCCAACAGTCTGTGGGATTTAGAGGAACAAATTTGTAGAGAGATCGCAGACCATGCCAATAAACAAAGGTTGATTCACTAAGTGATTTTAACTTTCCATATATTGACTGGGACTCCCATACTGTAAAAGGACTAGATGGGGTAGAGTTTGTCAAATGTTTCCTTGGTCAGTACATAGAATTCCCGACGTAGAAGTGTGCAATAAGCTGTTAGGAAATGATCCAGGGCTGGTGACAGAATTTAGTGATTATAATGCCATGAGATTCAAAGGAAATATGAAAAAAGAAAGGTCTGGACCATGGGTTGAGATTCTAAATTGGGGGAAGGTCAATTTTGATGGTATCAGAAAGGATTTGACAAGTGTGGTTTGGGACAGGCTGTTTTCTGACAAAGGAGTACTTTGTAAGTGGGAGGCCTTCAAAAGTGAAATTTTGGGGGTGCAGGGTTTGCATGTGCCTGCCAAAATAAACATTGAAAATTTCCAGCTGCAGGGAACCTTGCTTTTAATGAGATATAGAGGCGCCAGATATTTTGTTCCTCTAAAAACCTCAGACTGTTGGATGCTACCAAGACCCATTAATGACTACAATATCATGATTTCACGCACTGAGCTCACCTGAGTTTTTTTTAGTTGTCTGCTGTTGGTTTCGAAAAGTTTCCCTATAGTTTTTGCTCTATTATGTGCCCTCTCTCTGGCTTTTATGGTGGCTTTGGCTTCTCATTTTAGCCACGGTTGTGTCCTCCTGTCTTTCTAATATTTCCACTTCTGTGGAATTGCTCAGTTCCCGAATTGCTCCCAGAAACTGCAGCCATTGTTGCTCCATTGTCACTCCTATCTTTCCCTTCCAAACAAGTTTGGCCAGCATCTCTGTCACAGAAACATGAAGAAGTTCAGTACGGAAATGGGCTATTTGGCCCATGCAGTCAATGCTGAAAAAACATTTAAGCTGTCTAATGCAACGACCTGCACTGGGACCATCACCCTCCATACCCCTACCATTCAGGCTCCCATCCAAACTTCCTTTAAGTGGTGAAACCGAACTCATATTCACCACTTGTGCTGGCATCTCATTCCACACTCTCACAGCCATTTCAGTAAAGAGCGTTTCCATATGTTCCCGTTAAATTTTCACCTTCCCCACTGATCCATGACCTCTGGTTGTCATCCCAGCCAACCTGAGCGGAAAAAGCTGCTTGACTTTACCCTATCTATACTCTCATAATTTTCTATACTTCTAACAAATCCTCAATCCAATGTATAATTTCCTTCTTTATGTTTAGAGCCTTTTTTAGGTGTATAAAATAATGAGGGGCATTGAGCGTGTGGATAGCCAGAGCTTTTGTCCCAGGGTTGAAATGGCTAACATGAGGGGGCATAGTTTGAAGATGCTTGGAACTAGATACTGAGGGATGTCAGGGGTAAGATTTTTACACAGAGAGTGGTGCGTGCGTGGAATGCGCTGCCGGCAGCGGTGGTCCAGGCAGATACAATAGGGTCATTTAACAGCCTCTTAGATAGGTACATGGAGCTTAGAAAAGCAGAGGGCTGTGTGCTAGGGAAATTCTAGGCAGTTACTAGAGTAGGTTACATGGTTGGCACAACATTTTAGGCTGCATGGCCTGGAATATGCTGTAGATTTCTATCTTCTATTTTGAACAGTGAAGTAACTACTCTTCTTTAATCTGTACAGGGTCTACGATTTTAATGCCGCTTTTCCACACTCCCATAGACTCTTTGTCCATCTCCTGAGTAAACAGAGATGGAAAAATATTTAAGATATCCCCCATCTGCTTTGTTTCCACACGTGGATTGCCATTCCGGTCTTCCAGAGGACCAACTTTGTGCCTTGCAATCCTTTTGCTCTTAATCTATCACTAGAATCCCTGAGGGTGATCCTTCACCTTTTCTGCGACAGCAACCTCATGCCATCTTTTACCCATCCTGGTTTATTTCTTATGTGTTCTCTTGCAATTTCTCATACTCCATAAGATTCTGCCTGCTTATACCTTTGCCATAAAGCAAACTGTCCCAATCCACAGTTGCCAGATCCTAGTATCTTAATTCCAGCTGTTGATCCATGCCCTGAACACATCCGCCTTTCCTACAATGCTCCTTGTATTGAAATATACAGGGCTAAGCATAGTCACTGCATCAAGCTCAACTTTTTCATTCCTGACTTTGAGGACTGAACAACAACTATCTCCACAACCTCTCCACTCTCTGTTCAGATATTCAGGCTCCCATTCCCCCTGCAACTTTTGTTTAACCCGCCCCCCCCCCCTTACCCCCACCTCCCAGCATGCAGATCATTTATCCCTTTGGCTTTCCTCTCCCAGATCAATAAAAAGGAGGTGCATACCAGGTACAGGCAGATAGGAACAAATGGGGTACTTATGAAATACAGGAAATTCAAGTGAACACTTATGAAACAAATAAAAGAAGGCATGAGGTTGCCCCTGCAGACAAGGTGAAGGAGAATCCTCAGGGATTGTGCAGATATGTTAAGAGGAAAAAAGATTACAAGGGAAAAAATTAATCCTCTGTAAGATCAGAATGGTAATCCATATGAGGAAACAAAATAGATGGGGAGGTCAAGGCAGTGGATGTTCTCTACATGGACTATAGCAAGGCACTTGACAAAGTCTCATAAGGGAGTTTGGTCAAGAAGGTTCAGTCATTCAGCATTCAAGATGAGACAGTAAATTAGATGATCAAACCTTGGCAACTCAAGTAATCTCACTTGAAATGTTGTCCTACACCCATTGATGTATTTTGTAAATCTTTTTACAGGTTAAAAATTAGATGGAATTTGTCTCCAGGGATCTCAAACACGGCATGCCAGTTTTACTGTCTCTGTCTAGATGTTTAAAAAGTGGAGCAAGGGATTCAATCGACTATCCTTCCTGCTCAGACTGTTTGGAGGAATTCACAAGTACATTTGACCAACTGACACGCCCGTCATTTTACACAGGAGAAAGGCCGTTCACCTGCTCAGACAGTGGGACTGGATTCACTCGGTCATCTCAACTGAAAGTAAGTTCACACTGGGCAAGGCCATTCACCTATTCTGTGTGTGAGAAAGGATTCAGTGAGTCTTCCCACCTGTGGACACTCCAGTCAGTTCACACCGGGAAGAGGCTGTCATCTGCTGAATTTCTGGGAAAGAATGCACTCAGTCATCTGACCTAATAGCACACCATTGAGTTCACACTGGGGAAAAGCCGTTCACTTGCTCAGTCTGTGGGAAGGGATTCACTCAGTCATCCAATCTGCAGAGTCATCAGCAAATTCACACTGGAGAGAGGCCATTCAGCTGCTCAGTCTGCAGGAAGTTATTCACTCATTCATCTCACCTACAGAGTCACCAGCGAGTTCACACTGGGGAGAAGCCATTCACATGCTCAGTCTGTGGGTAGGGATTCACACAGTCATCTACACTACAGAGTCATCAGCGAGTTCACAATAGAGAGAGGCCTTCACCTGCTCAGAGTGTGGGAAGGGATTCACTCGGTCACCACAATTACTGGCACACCAGTCAGTTCACATTGGGGAGTGGCCGTTGTTATGATTCCCTAGGTTTCGTTTACTGTGGACTGTCATTTTAAGAGAGAGAGAGATTTAGAAGGTGAATCAGTCTGCTTTGCAGCTTGTTTACATTGCTCGCAGCTTGTTTAGTTTTAACCGAGGACAAAGACACTCAGAGTCAGACTGAGATGAAGGAGGGAAAATAGGATCGAAACCAGGGAACTAGTGGCCAAGGGTCACTGATTGCAACTTTCCTATGCCCACAAGGGTGGGTTAATTATCGATTCAGCATACATCGAATGTGTGGATGTCACCTCGTTTGATCCATAGGAGTGGATCTGATTTGGGGTATCCTGTGAAGACCACTGATGTGTTAGCCCTTGCCTGAGTGTGGTGTGGTATTTCACTTGAAGACGATACCATTTCTGACAAGTCACTTTCGGTGATAATTCGTATGTGGATTTGGAACGAAGACAGATAAAATGTACAGCAACTGTTGTCTCGTTTTACCACCATGAAACCTGTGGTATTAAACATAGTTCCCTTCTCTCAACATTTACGCTGGATTACAAATATCTCTCTCATCAACTATTCCATGGTTGAACTGAACTTTCGTACTTTGCCATCTCAAGGCTCCAAGTTTTGTTTCTCCTGAGCTCAATAGTTTTGGAGTTATATTTGCACATATATATACACATAACAATGTTATCTTTTGTTTATCTTGCTTGTTACTATATTATAAGTAGATTCTAATAAAGATAGTTTTAACTTAAAAAACAGACTCCAGGTGTAGTCTATTGCTGCTGGTTCATTTCTAAAGCGTTATGATTCATAACAAAATTGGGCCTGCGTCCGAGATATTAACATTTTGGGGGCATTGTCATTAATTATCGATTTCATTGAGGAAGTCCCTTTGATTGATTTGTGTGTGGAAAATCAGCAGCAATGGATGCTGATAGATGTCTGCAAGCGCCAACCTCTGAGGTATTAGAGGATGCCAGAAGGATTGAGTTGTTGAGTCTTGCTAGAAGGTTAAAACTTGCTAAGGTGAAATTGACAATGAGGAGGGCACAGATGCAGAGGATAATAGCTGAATATTATGTATCTGAGGGAGTGTTTAAAGTGGAGGAGTTGGAGGTGTTCCTGAAAGTAAACCTCGTGAGCTTGTGCTCCAGTACAAGTGAGAAAAATTAAAGATGGAGGCTGTGGAAGGCAGAGGCAGTTTGAGGCTAGGAAGGCAGGAAAACAGGGAGGAAGCAGAAAGACAGAGGCTGTTTGAGCAGGAAAAGATAGAGAGATTACAGAAAAGGGATCTAGCGTTGGACTCTAGTGATAAGTTTAAGGCCAGTCAGGAAGTTAAATTGGTCCCTCCATTTGATGAGGCAGAGGTTGATATATACTTTCAGCATTTTGAGAAGGTTGCTCAAAGTTTAAAGTGGCCAAAAGAGGGTTGGCCTTTTCTCTTACGAAGTGTAATTAAGCGGAAGGCTCAGCAAGCCTATTCTGCTTTGACAGTTGATGAAGCATCTGATTATGACCTAGTGAAACAGTCTGTGCTCAAAGCTTACGAGTTGGTCCCAGAATCATACAGGCAAAAGTTTAGAAATTTGAGGGAATCTGTGAAACAGTCTTATATGGAACTTGCTTATGAGAAGTTTGTGTGTTTTGACTGCCGGTGCACATATAAAAAATATAAATGATGATTGTAACAGCTTGAAAGTGTTGCTTTTAATTCAAGAATTCAAAAGGTGCATTCCTGATGACATAAAGAACCTATTTAGATGAAAAGGATGCCGCTACTCTGCAGGAGTTTGATAGAATAGCAGATGAGTTTGTTTTTGCTCATAAGGTTAAGATTATCCCGAATAAGAGCTTCCAAAAGAGTAGCAGGGATCACCAGGGTAAACCAGAAATTAACGCTGGAATAATGACAAGAGTAAGGATGAAGGGAAGCAGTTGAAGGAGAAATATTCTGGTCTCACTTTTTACTATTGTAAGAAAGCTGGTTATATTATGGCTAATTGTTCCATCCTGAAGAAGGAAAAGGAAAAGGATTCAGTCCCAAAAGCCTGTGTTCAGTATGTTGAAGCACCTATAAACCCACAGGGTTCTGAACATTCTGTTTCAGGCTCAGTTAAGGACTGAGAGGTCTGACCGAGTTAAGAAGGGATTCGATCATTTTATGTCAGATGGGTTTGTATTAGTAAAGGAAGGGTCAACCCCGGTACCAGTGAAAATTCTTTGAGTTACTGAGGCTTCTCAGTCACTTATATTAGACAGCGTTCCAAAGTTTGGTGATGAGACTAACACTGGTGAGGTAAATCTTATTAAAGTCATTGGGGGCGACATGGTTTCCGTGCCATTGCACAAGGTAACTTTACTGTCAGGGTTGGTTTCGGGACCTGTTAAGATCGGAGTATGCTCCAGTTTACCAGATGAAGATGTTATTTTGCTGTTAGTGAATGACCTGGCAGATGGTAAAGTTGTTCCTGCAGTGCAGTTAACAAGTAGATAGATAGAGAGATAGATAGATAGATAGATAGATAGATAGATAGATAGATAGATAGATAGATAGATAGATAGATAGATAGATAGATAGATAGATAGATAGATAGATAGATAGATAGATAGATACTTTATTCATCCCCATGGGGAAATTCAACTTTTTTCCAATGTCCCATACACTTGTTGTAGCAACACTAATTACATACAATACTTAACTCAGTAAAAAATATGATATGCATCTAAATCACTATCTCAAAAAGCATTAATAATAGCTTTTAAAAAGTTCTTAAGTCCTGGCGGTAGAATTGTAAAGCCTAATGGCATTGGGGAGTATTGACCTCTTCATCCTGTCTGAGGAGCATTGCATCGATAGTAACCTGTCGCTGAAACTGCTTCTCTGTCTCTGGATGGTGCTATGTAGAGGATGTTCAGAGTTTTCCATAATTGACCGTAGCCTACTCAGCGCCCTTCGCTCAGCTACCGATGTTAAACTCTCCAGTACTTTGCCCACGACAGAGCCCGCCTTCCTTACCAGCTTATTAAGACGTGAGGCGTCCCTCTTCTTAATGCTTCCTCCCCAACACGCCACCACAAAGAAGAGGGCGCTCTCCACAACTGACCTAAAGAACATCTTCAGCATCTCACTACAGACATTGAATGATGCCAACCTTCTAAGGAAGTACAGTCGACTCTGTGCCTTCCTGCACAAGGCATCTGTGTTGGCAGTCCAGTCTAGCTTCTCGTCTAACTGTACTCCCAGATAGTTGTAGGTCTTAACCTGCTCCACACATTCTCCATTAATGACCCAACTACTGACGACCCACAGATGGATTTTAACATTTATCCTTCCTCGAAGTATGGCTAAAATGTCTGCTAACGCAGACGGTTCTGTGCAGCATGATTCTGATACCCATGAGAGCCAAAATCGAGTTTATCACAGAACAGAACCAAGACCCTGAGTTTGAAGCTTTAAAAGAAACAGCTCTCTCAGATGATGAGATTAAGGAAGTGCCAGTAGGGTATTATCTCAAGGATGGAGTGTTAATGAGGAAGTGGAGGCCACCTACTATATCAGCGAGTGAAGAATGGGCAATTGTTCACCGTTGTAGTTCCTAAAGTTTATAGGACTGGAATTTTAACTTTGGCCCACAGTCTGCCCTCAGGTTGCCATTTTGGAGTGAATAAAACTGTAAACAGGATTATGAAATTATTCTACTGGCCTAATCTGAGGAAAGATGTTGTGACCTTTTGCAGAAACTGTCACATTGGTCAAGTTGTTGGTAAACCTAATCAGATCTCCACAGTGCCCCACTGCAGTCTATATATAACTGCATTTGGTGAACCCTTTTCAAAATTTATAGTAGATTGTTTTGGCCCATTGCCAAAGACTAAAGCTGGCCATCAGTATCTGCTAACTATCATGTGTACTGCATGCAGATTCCCAAAGGCAATACCTCTCAGAAATATTAAAGCTAAAACTGTGGCGAAGGCTCTTACCAAGATTTTTTTACCTTATTTGATTTGCCTAAAGAAATCCAGTCTGATCAAGGAAGCAATTTAACATCTGGATTATTCCAGCAGGTATTTTATGTACTGGGAGCTAAACAAATTACATCATCTGCGTACCATCCAGAATTACGATGGGTTCTAGAAAGATTTCATTCTACCCTCAAAACAATGATTAAGACATAATGTGTTCCACACTGTCTCTCTCTCTCTCTCGCTCCGTGCCTTGTAAAGGCTTGAAAAATACATCATCGGACACACGCACGCACATGCCAAAAAAAAAGACATACTGTGTTGAAAATGGAAAAGACTGAGATGAAAGAATATATTTGCTTTTGTTCGCAGTAAGAGAGTTGGTACAGGAATCACTGGGCTTTAGTCCATTTGAATTTGTATTTGGTCATAGAGTGAGGGGAGCTTTGACCTTGTTAAAGGAACAGTGAATTGATGGGGATGTGCATGATAACTTGTTAGACTAAGTTTTGAAGTTCAACAATGAACTACTCCAGGCCTGTAGTCTAGCGAGACAAAACTTAAAGATTTCTCAAAACAAACTGAAGTGTTGGTTTGATAAGTGGGCTTGCGAAAGGAAATACCAGGTGGTGGATAAGGTGCTTACCTTATCTCCAATGTTGACAAATCCACTTCAGGCAAAACCCAATCGACCGTATGAAATAGTCTCTCAAATTAATAATGTGAATTATGTTATCAAAACACCCGACCGATGTAAACTAACACAGGTGGTACAGATAAATATAATAAAGCCTTATTTTGACAAGCAGGCACCATCTGTGAGTGTTGTTGTCAAAACATATGAATCTGGCAACCCTGAGAATGAAACAATTGACTTGTCTGAGACTTTTCACAAGCCAAACATTGTCCCAGTTAGGCTAATGAACTCGGTTGTTCCAGAAAACATTGATAACAGGTTGGCTCATCTGCAGCCAAAGCAACAACAACAGCTGAAGGAATTAATTCTGAAGTTTAAAGATTTATTTCCCGATGTTCCCAAGCAAACCACGGTCGCAATACATGATGCAGATATTGGTTAAACAGATTAAAGAACACCCATATCGCATGAAAGTAGAAAAGTGTAAATTGGCTGAGCAAGAAATTGAAAATATGCTGGAAAATGGTATTATTAGTCCTTCAGCATCAGATTGGAGTCACCCCCCCCCCCCCCCGTTATTGTGCCCAGACGTGATGGTGGTATTAGATTTTACACTGATTATAGGAAGGCAAATGCAGTAACAAAAACACATGCCTATTCTATCCCTAGGATGGATGATTGCATCAATAAGGTTGGAAAAGCTGAATTTCTTACAAAGATTGATCTGTTTACAGGGTATTGGTGTGTTCCATTGACGGACAGAGGTAGAATAAATTCTGCATTTATGATACCATCTGGGTTGTATGAATATAATGTCTTGCTGTTTGGGAATGAAAACTGGTCCAGGAACATTCTGGAGAATGAATGATTCTGTAATTCGAAGATTAGAACACACAGCTGCCTATATTGATGACTTAGTCACAGTCAGTGACAATTGGGAAGAGCATATCTCTGCAGTAGAAAAGCTGTTTGACAGGCTTTCCCAGGCCAGCCTTACAGTTAACTTAGCTAAGAGTGAATTTGTCCATGCCACTGTGACCTGTCTTGGCTATGTTGTAGGTCAATGCAAGTTGGCTCCTTTTCGGAAAAATTCCAGGCAATTTCTTGAATTCCTATTCTGACTGCTAAGAAGGCTCTTAGAAGGTTTCTGGGAATGGATGGATATTACCGTAAGTACTGTAAGAACTTTGCTGCTATCGCTCTTCCTCTGAATAATCTCCTGAAGAAGGGTGAAAAGTTTGTTTGGACCGAGCCTTGTCAGGAGGCATTTGAACGATTTTAAGTTATTATGTGAGATTAGGCCAATCAATGGAGTGCTGTCAGCAAATTTAATTAGCAGATTGGAGCTGTGGGTGGCAACACAAGTCATGGGTTCACAGAAAGTAAAGGAGAGGGCCAAAGAGACAACTCTGTGGGTTGTGTGTCCTGAGGGTCAGAGAGACAGAGGAGATGGAGCCCACTCTTACCACCTGCCGGCGATCTGACAGGAAGTCCAGGATCCAGCTACACAAGACAGGGTGAAGGCCGAGGTCTCTGAGCTCCTTGTGGATACTTCATGCCTTTGTATGGCTACTGCTCTGCCCATGACTGCAAGGAACTGCAGAGAACTTTGGAGAGCAGAGAACATCAGAGAAACAAGTCTCCACTCCATGGACTCTCCCTACACTTCCCCTCCCTTGGAAAAGCAGGCCATGTACACAAAGAACCTCACAACCTGGACATTCTTGCTGCAAACCCGCTCCCACATTGGCGGAGAGATACAAAACCCTTAAAGTGCGTAACACCAGGCTGAAGGACGGCTTCCTGTCTGCAGTTAATAAGCCAAATGAATGATAAAATGGACTCGGCCTCACAATGTAACTCGACGTGACCCTGCACCATATGTCTATCTGCACTGCACTTTCCCTGCAGCCTAATGCTTTGTTACAGTTATCGTTTTCTTGTATATCAGCTCAATGTACTGTTGTAATGTATCGATCTCTGTGGATGGTATGTCAGGCAAGATTCTCACTGTAGCTCAGTACGTGATAAGAATAAACAAATTCCCCATTTTAATTGTGTGGAAATATTAGACAGACTGAGCTTCTGCTCTGGAACCACAGAAGGAAACGGAACTGTTGTCATTTCTGTGGAAAGCAAATATATGGAAAATGCTTCAATCTCTCATTACGATCTGCGGTAACTGGGATCAGGTGACCGGTGTTGTGTCTCCCATATCAGTATCAGAATCAGGTTTAATAGCACCGGCATATGCCATGAAATACGTCGTCTCTGCGGTAGCAGTAGAACCTAATTCTTAACAAAAGATTTTAACAATTGTGATTTAAAATAAGTGTATATATATAGTACAAAAATAGAAAAAATAAAAATGTAATAAACTACTTTAATTGTGTAAATGTAATAAAGTATTTTAATTGTGTGGATCTATTTGACTGACTGGGTTGTTGCTTTGGAAATTCTGAAGTGAAGCTGAATTAAACTTTACACATTTATGAGAAGCTCAGATAAACACAGAAGGTTAAATTCTCACATAAATGGGTCAGCCACCCAGAAACATCGGCTGCACTTCAGCACGTCGAAACAGTGAATGAAACATGCAGAAAATATTGCACGAAAAAAAACAATGTCCACCCACAACGAGAGGACGTGACTGATCCGGATCTCACTGCATTGTCTGAAGGGGCAAAAGGTGAAGCTACACGTACACGTAGAGCAGTGACCCGCAAATGCTGCAGATCTGCAGAAAAACGTGAACAGGAAACGGGATCAGGTGACGGGTGGAGGGACTCCCACCTGAACCGGTGACTCTGCTCCTCTCCCCACACACACTGCCCGACCCATCCGCCGCATTCCCCACATTATTCCATATTTATACCAGATACATGTCTACTTTTCCACACCATATCTACACCGATCCCTTTCCCTCCAGCCCCAGGTCACAGAGTCACGGGCTCGATTCCCATCCCGGTCCGAAACATAATTCAAGCCCAAACAGGAAGTGTTCACGTTTCATTTAAATCTGTTCTGTGTTTATAAACACTAATTTATATTCAAATTCCTCCGGCTTCAGTGGACGGGAACACTGAAACATCCAGTGAGAAACAGCAGGAAGTGGCCATTCTGCCCATCTAACAATCAACAAGATTGCGGCTGCTCTCCCATCTCAGCCACGTTTCTGTCCGATCCTCATTTCCTCGATCCTTTCGGTCTCCACACATCTGCCGGACTCGTTTCCACCTGAGAACGATCACTGAGTCTTCACCGCTCTCTGTGGAGGGGATTTACAGATATTCACCACCCTCGGAATGGAGACATCCAATCATCTCAGTCCCGGACCATCCACCCACTTTTTCAGAGACTGGGATCCCTGGATCAAACGATAATGATGTGCATTTCAATGTTTTCTCCTCTCAGTCCTCGATTCTCTAAATGACATTTAGAGTTATCACATTTGATCTTTCTTCAAGTTATGACCCCACCACTCCAGGGATCAGTCAGGTGAATCTTCATTGCACTCTCTATAACAAATACTCTCTAACCTCTTTGTTCATCCTCTATGGAATTAATTTCCATCTTCTGCAGCCCCGTATTGCCCCAACTACTCACCTCCCACCCTTGTCACTATTTTCACCTTCCACCTACCCCCTCACCTGGATCCACCTCTCAATCCCCAGCTCTTGCCCCATCCCCACCCCTCACCCTTTTTCTCTGACTATTTCCCGTCCACTCTCAGTCCAGAGGGAGGGTCTCGCCCCGAAATGTTGACCGTCTATTTCCCTCCACAGATGCTGCCCTACCCACTGAGTTCCTCCGGCAATTTTTTCTTTGGTCTGTATAACCCGTGTTAGTATGGGGAGCGGGAATTCACACCATATTGCAGGGATAGGGTTAGTGTTGATGGACTTTTCGGTGAGACAACAACATTAATCACGGGTTTCCTCACTGAATCCAGTGTTGTGAGATGTAAAGTCCCCTGTTATGTGCCCGGCTGTGCCGTGTTTTTGGTGGAGTGGGCAGCGTGGTGTTTGTCTCGATTCGGGTCACAACACCAGAATTGCCAGCGGGGTCCACACACAGTGTATTAGTCAACAGAAAACCTCTTGTCACTGCAGGCTTTGTCTCCTGGTAAACTCAACACCCTGGCAGTGTGACCCATAGATGCCCCTTCCTCTCAGAGTCAGGGAATCATTCTGTCAGCTGATCGACGAGAGGATATTATATTTATTGGCCATTAAAGTTCACCCAGATTCGTTTGGACGGATTTGATGTGGAGTTCGGGGTGTCACAGTGAAAGGGCCGGACGGCCGAACTCTCCCCGTTGTCCAATCGTCCTTCCCGGTGAGGCGACACTTCACCTGTCAAGCTTCTGCAGTCGCCCATTGTGTCCGCTGCTCCCGATGCGGCCGCCTCGACGCTGGTGACACCGGCTCCTCCGCAGTTGTGCCGGGTAGGAATGTTTTTTAACGGGAGTCGATATTTTTCTTCCCTTTTGTGCGGGAGGGGTGGGTTTTGGAGGTTGATGATCGGGAGGCCGTCATTTTTGATTCGGGGGGTGGGGAGGGAGTTTCATTTTTTTTCTCTCTGAACGACTTTCCTGTTTTCTTTGTTCTGTTGTTATATGGAGAAGAAAAAAAAACTCAGCGTTGTTTATGGATACCTGCTTTGATAATAAATTAACCTTTGAACTACCCGATCCGAGCAGGACTTACTTAGTTAGTCACTCAGACAGGAACAGTCTGCGAATGCTCCCACCCAGTTCACCGATTCCCCTCACACCACAGATATATCTGTCCAGATACTCCCCACACAAGACAGGCTGGAGCCAAAATTTTTACTACATGACACACCCTAAAGACAAATTACAAAATAGTCATAATGGCTTACACACAGAGAACAGACTGAAGCTGTCCTATCTCTACACATGAGTACACAAGGAGATAAGCATCCTGAAACCCTTCGGTGAACCTGTGTAAATCCTGCCCTACTCTCTTGATGCTGTCAGTCTCCTTGGCAGTGTGCTTGGAGAGGGATGTAACGTTAGTAGCCTCATCAGGGATATAGGGGCCGCATTCTGTGTCAATAACAGCAGAGGTTCCCCCTTTCTCAGCTGGGATAAAATCTAAAGCCGTACGATTCTGTAGGACTGTTTGCCGGACTGCAATCATTTCAGT
Organism: Hemitrygon akajei; assembly: GCF_048418815.1. Taxonomy (NCBI): domain Eukaryota; kingdom Metazoa; phylum Chordata; class Chondrichthyes; order Myliobatiformes; family Dasyatidae; genus Hemitrygon; species Hemitrygon akajei. The sequence goes on along the minus strand of NW_027331939.1, from coordinate 4,087,663 downwards.
GGATATTTCTGTTACTTGGGCCTGTGTTTCTGTCAGGGCGCCTGCAGTATTGTGGCCAGCTCCTCAAGTGCTGTATCCAAATTGATTATCTCTCGAGAATTCCTGGCTACTCCATAGGAGAGAAAAGCGATCATCCAAAATCGCTCAGTCTCAGTTATTCCTCTCGGCTGCTGGGCACCTGCAGTTATGGCCAGGATGCATGTTTCCCAGTATAGGAAGTTCAGTTTGGTGGGGGCCTGCGATACCATCCCTGAAAACACCGACAGCCACAGTCGTCTCTGACTGGACCACAGTTCCTCACTCTCTTCCCCAGGTGTTATTTGAGGAAGCCCAGGCTGAGAGTTCCTCACTCTGGTTGATCAGGATTACAGACATTGGAATCATAGTTTTACCCAGCAGGCCCCTAGTTCTACCTGTTTGGCAAGGTGTGACCGAGTGAGAGAAAGGTGTTAACATGGGGGCCCCCAGAAAGACATAAACACGAACACCTCTGTTACATTCCTGTAACGGTTTAAATGAACCAGCAGCAAAAGGCCAGACCTGGAGTGTGCTTTTGATGTTAAAACCACTGTCTTTATTCGTATCCACTTATTATATAACAAATTAAACAAAATAATCAAAAGCTAAAAGTGTTATGAGGACACATATGTGTAAATGTAACTCCCAAACCACTGAGCTCAGGAAATACCAAGCTTAAAGTCTTGAGATGGTAAAGTATGACATTCAGTTCATCCACGGAATCAATGACGAGAGAGAGATATTTGTAATCCAAGGTGAATGTCGAGAGAGGGCAATTACGTTGAATTCCACAAATTCCACAGTGGTAAAACAGGATAACAGTCTCTGTAGGTCTTATCCGTCGTTGTTCTAAATCCACATACGAATTATCTCCAAAAGTAGCTTATCACAGGAGTACTGTCGTCAGAAGGAACTACCACCCAAGCAAGGGTTAACACACAGGTAGATTCCGCAAGGTACTCCCAATCCAGACCCAACACACAAAGTATTACCGACAGTGATTTCCACAGAATATCCCTTCTCACAAGTGTTTACCACATAACACACCCGTATCCAGCTAAGGGTTAACAAACGTGGTAGCCACGGTATACTCCAACAAAATCCCCAGATGGATTATACGAATTATCACCAACAGTGATTGGTCACAGGGGTACCACTTCAAGTGAATTACCACCCCCAAGCAAGGGTTAGCACAAGTGGTCCTCACAGGATACTCCCCAACCAACAGATCTACTCCAATGGATCAAACAAAGTGACAATCACACATTCGGTATACGCTGGATCAATAATCAACCCACCTTGTGGGCATAGGAGAGTCCAAACAGTGGCCTTTGGCCTCTAGGAACCTTTGTTTCGAACGTTCCATCTTCTTTCTTTCTCTCTGGCTGACTGTGTTTGTGACTGTCCTTGCTTAAATAAAACAAACTGTAAGCTATGTAAACACAAGCTGCAAGCAAGTGTAAACACGCTGCATCGTCAAATAGTTCCACCCCTCTCTCTCTCTCAGTAAGAATCAAACAGGAGCCGGGAAAGCCAGGCTTGTATACACAGGAATTTAGAAGGAGAATTTAGAATTTAGTCTTTTCTCCCCGTATCGCCTTTTTAGTTATATTCTGTTGCTCTTTAAAAGTTTCCCAAACCTCTGGCTTCCCTCTCATCTTTGCTATGTTACACATTTTTTTTGATTTTTATACTGCCCTTGACTTCCCTTGTCAGCCATGGTCGCCCCCTATTCCCCTTAGCTGGCTTTTACTACTGAGATTGGGTGGGACTACAACCAGAGGCCATGGGTTAAGGGTGAAAGGTGAAATGTTAAGGGGAACATGAGGGGAAACTTCTTCACACATACGGTCATCCGGGTGTGGAATTAGCAGCCAGCACAAGTGGTGCATGCGAACATGTTTTCAACATTTAAGAGGTCGTGTAGGTACCTGGATGGTAGGGGTGTGGGAATGGGCAGTTCAATTAGTTCAGCACAAACCAGATGGCCCAAATGGCCTGTTTCTATATTGTAATTTTCCACAAGAACCTGAAGTAATACTAATATTTAATCTGTCTTTTTAACAGCTGTGCAGACCAACCATTCACCTCGGCAGGGATTTTTTATATTGCGTTAAAATTGTGGAACTTTAAGTTAATAATACGTGACAGAAAATCCCAGAGCACGTCAAGAAAGACAATTTGCATGAGAGTGTTTCAGTTACTGTGGGGCCAGGCACCCATGCAGCTCAGCAGGAACTGGGAATAATAGCAATGGAGAGAGTCAAACTGAGCCAGGGTACAAATTGGTGATGGCAGAAATGCCCCATTGTTATAGAAACAGGAAGAGAATCGGAGAATTGATGGTCATTCCAGATACCAGCACTCTGCCCAGTCACGAGATGATTTTTCTGTCCAACTTGTGTTGAACCACATTGTAACAGTGAGGAACAGCCAGATCAAAACTTGGCGACTCAAGCAATCTCATCTGAAATGCTGTCCTACAGCCATTGATGGACTTTGTAAATCATTTCACAGGTTAAAACGAGAAGGAATTTGTCTCCAGGAATATCAAACACACCACGCCAGTTTTGCTGTCCCTGTCCAGATGTTTAAGAAGTGGAGCAAAGCATTCAATCGACTATCCTTCCTACTCAGACTGTGGGGAGGGATTTATTCGGTCATCTGACCAACTGGCAACCCGTCAGTTTACAAAGAAGAAAGTCCGTTCACCTGGTCAGACAGTGGGAATAGATACACTCGGTCATCTCAACTGAAGGTACATCAGCAAGTTCACACTGTGCAAGGCCATTCACCTGTTCTGCGTGTGAGAAAGGATTCAATTGGTCTTCCCACCTGCGGACACACCGGTCAGTTCACACCGGGCAGAGGTTCACTGGTGATCTGCTGAATTTGTGGGAAAGGATTCACTCAATCATCCGACGTAATGGCACACCAGCGGGTTCACACTGGGGAGAGTCCATTCACCTGCTCAGAATGTGCGATACGATTCACTCGGTCATACGAACTACGGAGACACCAGCGAGTTCACATTGGGGAGAAGCCCTTCGTTTGTTCAGAATGTGGGAAGCGATTCACTCGATCTTCCACCCTGCAGATACATCAGCGAGTTCACACTGGGGAGAAGCCATTCACTTGCTCAGTCTGTGGGAAGGGATTCATTCAGTCATCCCACCTACAGAGTCATCAGCGAGTTCACACCGGGGAGAAGCCATTCACCTGCTTAATCTGTGGGAAGGGATTCAGTCAGTCATCCAACCTACAGAGTCATCAGCGAATACACACTGGGGAGAAGCCATTCACCTGCTCAGTCTGTGGGAAGGAATTCAGTCATTCATTCAGCCTACAGAGACATCAGCGAGTTCACACTGGGGAGAAGCCGTTCACCTGCTCAGTCTGTGGGAAGGAATTCAGTCATCCATTCAACCTACAGAGACATCAGCGAGTTCACACTGGGGAGAAGCCATTCACCTGCTCAGTCTGTGGGAAGGGATTCACTCGGTCATCCAACCACCAGAGTCACCAGCGAGTTCACACTGGGGAGAGGCCGTTCACCTGCTCAGAATGAGGGAAGCGATTCACTCGGTCATCCCAACTACTGACACATCAGTCAGTTCACAACGGGGCGTGGCCGTTGTTATGAATCCCTAGATTTCGTTTGCTGTGGACTGTCATTTTAAGAGAGAAAAATTAAAAAGTTAAATCAGTTTGACTTGCAGCTTCTTTACATCGCTCGCAGCTTGCTTAGTTTTAACCGAGGACACAGACACTCAGTCAGACGGAGACAAAGGAGGAAAAATGGAAAATTCAAAACAAGGGAACTAGTGACCAAGGGTCACTGATTTCAACTTTGCTATGCCCATTAGGGTGGGTTAATTATCGATTCAGCGTACTCAAATGTGTGGTTGTCACCTCGTTTGATCCGTAGTAGTGGATCTGATTTGGGGTATCCTGTGAAGACCACTCATGTGTTAACCCTTTCTGGGTGTGATGGGGTAATTCACCTGAAGACGATACCCCTTGTGACAAGTCACTTTCCGTGATAATTCGAAAGTGGATTTGGAATGATGACGGGTAAAATCTACAGTGACTGTTGTCTCGTTTTACCACCATGAAACCTGTGGAATTCGACATAATTGCCTTCTCTCAATATTTACGCTGGAATACAAATATCTCTGTCATCACCTATTCCATGGTTGAACTGAACTTTCATACTTTGCCATCTCAAGACTCCAAGCCTTGTTTCCCCCGAGCTCAAAAGTCTGGGAGTTATATTTACACACATATATGGACATAACACATTTGTTTATCTTGTTTAAATTACTATATTCTAAGTAGATTCTAATAAAGATGGTTTTAACATCAAAACGGACTCCAGGTGTAGCCTATTGCTTCTGTTCGTTTCTAAAGCGTTACAATTCATCACAAAATTTGGGCCTGCGTCTGGGATATGAACAGATTTGGGGGCGTAGTCATTAATTATCGTTTTAATTGGGGAAATTCCTTTTGATTTATTTGTGTGTGGAAAATCAGCAGCAATGGTTGTTGATAGATGTCAGGAAGTGCCAAACTCTGAGGTATTAGAGCACATCAGAAGGGTTGAGTTGTTGAGTATTACTAAAAGGTTTAAACTTGCTAAGGGGAAATCGACAATGAGGAGGGCACAGATGCAGAGTGTAATAGCCGAACATTATGTATCTGAGGGAGTGTTTAAAGTGGAGGAGATGGAGGTGTTTCCTGAACGTAAACCTAGTGAGATTGAGCTCCAGTACAAGTGAAAAAATTAAATGCGGAGGCTGCGGAAAGGCAGAGGCAGTTTGAGGCTAGAGAGGCAGAAAAAGCAGAGGGAGGAAGCAGAAAGGCAGAGGCTGTTCGAGCTGGAAAAGATAGAGAGATTGCAGCAAAGGGGTCGAGTGTCAGAGTCTGGCGATAAGTTTAAGGCCAGTCGGGAAGTTAAATTGGTCCCTCCGTTTGACGAAACTGAGGTTGATAATTACTTTCAGTATTTTGAGAAGGTTGCTCAGAGTTTAAAGTGGCCAAAAGAGGGTTGGACTATTCTCTTACAAAGTGTAATTAAGGGGAAGGCTCAGCAAGCCTATTCTGCTTTGACAGTTGATGAAGCAGCTGATTATGACATTGTGAAACAAGCTGTGCTCAAAGCTTACGAGTTGGTCCCAGAATCATACAGGCAAAAGTTTAGAAATTTGAGAGAGTCTGTGAACCAAACTTATATGGAACATGCTTATGAGAAGGTTGTGTGTTTTAACCACTGGTGCACATATAAAAATATAAATGATGATTTTAACAGCTTGTAAGAGTTGGTTTTAATTGAAGAATTCAGAGGGTGCGTGCCTGATGACATAAAGAGATATTTAGATGAAAAGGATGCTGCCACTTTGCAGGAGTTTGCTAGATTAGCAGATGAGTTTCCTTTAACTCATAAGGTTAAGTTTATCCCGAATAAGAGCTTCGAAAAGAGTATCAGGGATCACCAGGGTAAACCAGAAATTAAAGCTGGGACTAGTGACAAGAGTAAGGATGAAGGGAAGCAGTTGAAGGAGAAATATCCTGGTCTTACTTGTTACTATTGTAAGAAAGCAGGTCATATGATGGCTAATTGTTGCCTCCTGGGGAAGAAGAAGGAAAAGGAGGCAGTCCCGAATGCCTGTGATCAGTCTGTTGAAGCACCAGTAAACCCACAGGGTTCTGAACATTCTGTTGAGGCTCAGTTAACGACTGAGAGGTCTGACCTAGTTAAGAAGAGATTTGATTATTTTATGTCAGAGTGGATTGTCTTAGTAAAGGAAGGGTCAGCACCGGTACCAGTGAAAATTCTTCGAGTTACTGCTTCTCAGTCATTATATTAGACAGCGTTCTAAAGGTTGTTGATTACACTAACACTGGTGAGGTAAATCTTATTAAAGGCATTGGGGGCGGCCTGGTTTCTGTGCATTTGTACAAGGTAAGTTTACAGTCAGGGTTGGTTTGGGACCTGTTAAAATCGGATTATGCTCCAGTTTACCGGTGGAAGATGTTACTTTGCTTTAGGGAATGACCTGGCAGATGGTAAAGTTGTTCCTGCAATGCAGTTAACAACTAAGCCAACCACTGACGTCCCACAGATGGATTTTATCATTTATCCTTCCTGCGCAGTAACTCGAAGTACGGCTAAAAGGTCTGCCAACGCAGACGGTTCTGTGCAGCATGATTCTGATACCCATGATAGCCAAAATCGGGATTCCGGTTATGAAGACTTGTCAGAGCCTTTTCTGCCTTCATTATTTCAACAGGATTCAGGTAGTAAGTCTGACGAGAAAGTCTTATCCCTGTCTAGGAAGGAGTTTATAGCAGAACAGAACCGAGACCCTGATATTGAAACTTTAAAAGAAACAGATCTCTCAGATGATGAGATTAAGAAAGTGCCAGTAGGGTATTATCTCCTGATGGAGTGTTAATGAGGAAGTGGAGGCCACCCGCTATACCAGCGAGTGAGGAATGGGCAATTGTTCACCAAGTTTTAGTTCCTAAAGTTTATAGGGCTGAAATTTGAACTTTGGCCCACAGTATGCCCTTAGGTGGCCATTTTGGAGTGAATATAACTGTGAACAGGTTTATGAAATAATTTTACTGACTTAATTTGAGGAAAGATGTGACCTTTTGCAAACCTGTCACACTTGTCCATTTGTGGGTAAACCCCTGCAGGTCACCCCAGTGGCCCCACTGTAGTCTGTACCTGCATTCGCTGAACCCTTTTCTAAAGTTATAGTGGATTGTGTCGGCCCATCGCCAAAGCCTAAAGCTGGCCATCAGTAACTACAAAGTATTATGTATACTGCATCCAGATTCCCAGAGGCAATACCTCTCAGAAATATTAAAGCTAAAACTGTAGCGAAAGTTCTTACCAAGTTGTTATATTTTTCTCTTTTTCTGGATTGCCTAAAGAAATCCAGTCTGATCAAGAAAGTTATTTTACACATGGATTATTTCAGTAGGTAGTTTATGAACTAGGAGCTGAACAAATAACATCATCTGCGTACCATCTGGAATCACAAGGGCTGTAGAAAGTTTTCATTCTACACTCAAAACAATGATTAAGACATACTGGGTTGAAATTGGAAAGACTGTGATGAAGGAATATATTTGCTTTTGTTCTCAGTAAGAGAGTCAGTACTGGATCACTGGAATTTAGTCCATTTGAACTTGTACTTGGTTGTAGACTGAGGAGACCTTTGACCTTGTTAAAGGAACAGTGGATTGATGAGGATGTACATGTTAACTTGTTAGACTATGTTTTGAAGTTCAAAAATAAACGACTCCAAGCGTGTAGTCGAGTGAGACAAAACTTAAAGATTTCTCAAAACAAAGTGAAGTTTTGGTTTGATAAGCGGGCTTGCGAAAGAAAATACCAGGTGGGGGATATCTTATCTTATCTTATCTTATCTCCAATATTGACGAATCCACTCCAGGTGAAATTCAATGGACCGTATGAAATAGGCTCTCTAATTAATGATGTGAATTATGTTATTAAAACGCCCTACTGACGTAAACTAACACAGGTTGTACACATAAATATGATAAAGCCTTATTTTGACGAACAGGCACCATCTGTGAGTGTTGTTGTCAAAACATATGAATCTAGTAACCCAGAGAATGAAACAATTGACTCGTCTGAGATTTTTCACAAGCCAAACATGGTCCCAGTTAGGCTAATGAAGTCGGTTATTCTAGAAATCATTGATAACAAGTTGGCTCATCTGCAGCCAAAGCAACAAAAATTGCTGAAGGAATTAATTCTGAAGTTTAAAGATTTATTACCTGATGTTCCCACGGTCGTAGTACATGATGTAGATATTGGTCAAGCCAAACCTATTAAACAACACCCATGTCATATGAAAGTAGAAAAGTGTAAATTGGCTGAGCAAAAAATTGAAAATATGCTGGAAAATGGTATTATTAGTTCTTCAGCATCAGATTGGAGCTCACCCTGCGTTATTGTGCCCAGACCTGATGGTAGTGTTAGATTTTGCACTGATTATAGGAAGGTAAATGCAGTAACAAAAACAGATGCCTATCCTATTCCTAGGATAGATGATTGCATCGATAAAGTTGGAAAAGCTAAATTTTCAACAAAGATTGATCTGTTGAAAGGGTATTGGTGTGTTCCATTGATGGATAGATGTGGAGAAATTTCTGCGTTTGTGACACCTTCTGTGCTGTATGAATACAATGTTTTGCCGTTTGGAATGTAAAAATGGTCCAGGATCATGCCAGAGAACGACTGATTTTGTAATTCGAGGGTTAGAACACACAGATGCCTATATTGATGACTTAGTCACAGGGAGTGACACTTGGGAAGTGCATATCTCTGCAGTAGAGAAGCTGTTTGACAGGCTTTCCCAGGCCAGCCTTACATTTAGCTAAGAGTGAATTTCGCCATGCCACTGTGACCTGTCTTGGCTATGTTGTAGGTCAAAGCAAGTTGGCTCCTGTTCAGGCAAAAGTCCAGGCAATTTCTGAAGTTCCTATTCCGACTGGTAAGAAGGTTCTTAAAAGGTTTCTGGGAATGGTTGGATGAAGTTCAGCAAGAACTTTGCTAATATCGCTCTTCCTCTGACTAATCTCCTGAAGAAGGGTCAAAAGTTTGTTTGTAACGAGCCTTGTCAGGAGACATTTGATTGATTGAAAGCCATTTTTATGTCATTAACCTGTGCTCAGGGCACCTGACTTTACAAAGCCATTTTCTGCAGCTGTGGATGCCAGTGATGAAGCTGCCGGGGCAGTGTTATTACAGAAAGACGATGATGATGTTGAACATCCTGTAGCTTACTTTTCGAGAGAATTCAATGAGCATCAAAGAAATTATTCCACCTTAGCGGGCTCGCTTTTGACATTATAGAAAAACCTGGACAGATATATGGATGAGAGGGGCTTGGAGGGATATGGCCCAGGTGCAGGTCAGTGGGACTAGGCAGATAAATGGTTCGGCACAGCCAAGAAGGGCCAAAAGGCCTGTTTCTGTGCTGTAATGTTCTATGGTTCTTAGAGAAAGAGTTGTTGTCACTCATCTTGGCTTTGTGGCATTTTGATGTCGATGTTTGTCTGAGAAGGAACCTCTTGTAGTTTATACTGATCATAATCTGTTGGTGTTTTTGATTCAGGTAAAGGGCAAAACCAGATGAATGTTAAACTAGAGTCTGATTTTGCAAGAATATGGCATTGTGATAATGCATATGAAAAGCACGGACAATATCATTGCCGATTGTCTTTCCAGATGCTGAGTTTACAGTTTTAATAGTGAAGCACAATCTGGTATTTGTATACGATTCTACAATGAGTTACATGATAACCATACATGCATTATTTTACATACGGTAGCTTGCAGTAAAATTTTTGCTCTTTTAGATCAAAAAGAAATTTCCTTTGGGGGGGGGGGGGCGAAGTGTGATGTATCTCTCGGTTTCGTTTGCTGTGGACTGTCACTTTAAGAGAGTGCCTGAGTGAGGTGGGGACTAACAATGACGTCAGCCGCTGACTTTCTCAGCTCACTTTTGATTTTTACAGAGAGAGAGCTCAAGGAGGCGGGACTGTCTGACTTGCAGCTTGTTTACATTACTCGCAGTTTGTTTCGTTTTAAGCGAGGACACAGACACTCACAGTCAGAAGGACGCGAAGAAAGAGAACAAAAGGATTCAGACAAGGAAGCTAGTGGCCAAGGGTCACTGTTTGGAACTCTCCTGTGCCCACAAGGGTGGTTTGATTATCGATCCAGTGCACATCGAATGTGCGCCTGTCACCCCGAATAATCCACAGGAGTGGACTTTGTTTGGGGATCATGTGGAGACCACTTATGTGTTAAACCTTGCCTGGGTATGTGGTGTGGTGATTCACTTGAAGACGATATCCCTGTGACAAACACGGGGAAATCTGAAATTCAAACAACAACACACACAAAATGCTGGTGGAACACAGCAGGTCAGGCAGCATCTATAGGGAGAAGCGCTGTCGACGTTTCGGGCCGAGACCCTTCGTCAGGACTAACCGAAAGGTAAGATAGTAAGAGATTTGAAAGTAGTGGGGGGAGGGGAATTGCGAAATGATAGGAGAAGACCGGAGGGGGTGGGATGAAGCTAAGGGCTGGAAAGGTGATTGGTGGAAGTGATACAGAGCTGGAGAAGGGAAAGGATCATGGGACGGGAGGATTCGGGAGAAAGAAAGGGGGGGGGGGGGTGGTAGATGGAGAACAGGTAAACAACTAAATATGTCAGATATGGGGTACGAAGGGGAGGATGGACATTAACAGAAGTTAGACATTTTAATTACACGTCCCATTCCCATTCTGATATGTCTATCCATGGCCTCCTCTATTGTCAAAATGAATCCAAACTCAGGTTGGAGGAACAACACCTTATAATCGGCTGGGTAGCCTCCAACCTGATGGCATGAACATTGACCTCTAACTTCCGTTAATGCCCCTCTTTCCCTTCTTACCCCATCCCTGACATATTTAGTTTTTTGCCTGTTTTCCATCTCCCTCTGGTGTTCCGCCCCCGCCTCCTTTCTTACTCCCGAGGCCTCCCGTCCCATGATCCTTTCCCTTCTCCAGCTCCATATCTTTCGCCAATCACCTTTCCAGCTCTTACCTTCATCCCACCTCCTCCGGTCTTCTCCTATCATTTCTCATTGCCCCTTCCCCCCACGACTTTCAAATCTCTTACTATTTTCCCTTTAGGTTAGTCCTGACGAAGGGTCTCGACCCGAAACTTCGACAGCGCTTCTCCCTATAGATGCTGCCTGGCCTGCTGTGTTCCACCAGCATTTTGTGTGTGTTGTTGATCCCTGTGACAAGTCACTTTCGGTGATAATTCGTATGTGGATTTGGAACGGCGACGGATAAAACCTACGACGACTGTTATCTCATTTTACCACCGTGGACCCTATGGAATTCAACGTAATTGCCTTCTCTCTGCATTTGCCCTGGATTACAATTATCTCTCTCCCATCCCTTATTCCGTGAATGAACTACACTTTCATACTTTACCATCTCAAGACTCTAAGCCTTGTTCCCCGCTCCGCCCCCCCCCCCCCCAACCCACCACCAAGCTCAATAGTTTGGGAGTTATATTTACACATACATACATCTTGCTTAAGTTACTATATTGTAAGTAGATACTAATGAAGATAGTGGTTTTAACATCAAAGACGTGCTAGTCAGAGTAGAAATAGGAGGATATTTCAAATGAATACGTGGCTTGTAAAGGTGCAAGGGGGAGGGATTCAAATTTCTGGGGCATTGGAACCAGTTCTGGGGGAGGTGGGACCGGTATAAACAGGATGGTCTGCACCGGGTCTGGTCTGGAACCAATGTCCTAGGGGGAGCGTTTGCTACTGCTGTTCAGGAGGATTTAAACTAACGTGGCAGGGGGATGGGAACAAGTGCAGAGAGACAGAGGGGTGTAAAATGAGGGTAGAAGCAAAAAGTAGTAAGGTGAAAAGTAAAAATGGCAGGCAGGCAAATCCAGGACAAAAAGCAACAAGAGCCACTTTTCAACATAATTGTATAAGGGCTAAGAGTGTTGTGAAAACAAGCCTGAAGGCTTTGGGTGTCAATGTGAGGAGCATTCGTAACAAGGTGGATGAATTGAATGTGCAGATAGTTATTAGTGAATACGATATAGTTGGGATCACAGAGACATGGCTCCAGGGTGACCAAGGATGGGAGGTCAACGTCCAGGGGTATTCAATATTCAGGAGGGATAGACAGGAAAGAAAAGGAGATGGGGTAGCATTGCTGGTTATAGAGGAGATTAACGCAATAGAAAGGAAGGACATGAGCCTGGACAATGTGGAATCGATATGGGTAGAGCTGCATAACACTAATGGGCAGAAAACGCTGGTGGGAGTTGTGTGCAGGCCACCTAACAGTAGTAGTGAGGTTGGAGATGGCATTAAACAGGAAATTAGAAATGCGTGCAATAAAGGAACAGTAGTTATAATGGGTGACTTCAATCTACATATAGATTGGGTGAACCAAATTGGTAAGGGTGCTGAGGAAGAGGATTTCTTGGAATGTATGCGGGATGGTTTTCTGAACTAACATGTCGAGGAACCAACTAGAGAGCAGGCCATTCTAGATTGGGTATTGAGCAATGAGGAAGGGTTAGTTAGCAATTTTGTCGTGCGAGGCCCCTTGGGTAAGAGTGACCATAATAAGAGTTAAGATGAAGATTGGCATAGTTAATTCAGAAACAAAAGTTCTGAAATTAAAGAAGGGTAACTTTGAAGGTATGAGACGTGAATTAGCTAGGATAGACTGGCAAATGATAATTAAAGGGTTGACGGTGGATATACAATGGCAAGCATTTAAAGATCGCATGGATGTACTACAACAATTATTCATCCCAGTTTGGCAAAAGAAAAACCAGGGAAGGTAGTGCACCCGTGGCTGACAAGGGGAATTAGGGATAGTATCAAGTCCAAAGCAGAAACATATAAATTAGCAAAAATAAAGCGGCACACCTGAGGACTGGGAGAAATTCAGAGACCAGCAGAGGAGGAAAAAGAGCTTAATTAGGAAAGCGACAAAATATTATGAGAGAAAGCTGGCAGGGAACATAAAAACTGACTGTAAAAGCTTTTATCGATATGTGAAAAGAAAAAGATTGGTCAAAGCAAATGTAGGTCCTTTACAGTCAGAAACAGGTGAATTGATCATAGGGAACAAAGACATTTCAGACAAATTGAATAACTACTTTGGTTCTGTCTTCACTAAGGAGGACATAAATAATCTTCCCGAAATAGTAAGGGACCGAGGGTCTAGTGAGATGGAGGAACTGAGGGAAATACATGTTAGTAGGGAAGTGGTGTTAGGTAAATTGAAGAGATTAAAGGCAGATAAATCCCCAGGGCCAGATGGTCTGCATCCCAGAGTGCTTAAGGAAATAACCCAAGAATTAGTGGATACAGTAGTGATAATTTTTCAAAACTCCTTATATTCTGGATTAGTTCCTGAGGATTGGAGGGTAGCTAATGTAACCCCACTTTTTAAAAAGGAGGGAGAGAAAGACCGGGAAATTATAGACCGGTTAGTCTGACGTCGGTGGTGGGGAAAATGCTAGAGTCGGTTTTCAAAGATGTGATAACAATACATTTGGAAAGAGGTGAAATCATCGGACAAAGTCAGCGTGGATTTGTAAAAGGAAAATCATGTCTGACGAATCTTACAGAATTTTTTTAAAGATGTAGCTTGTAGAGTGGATAAGAGAGAGCCAGTGGATGTGGTATATTTAGATTTTCAAAAGGCTTTTGACAAGGTCCCACAAGGAGATTAGTGTGCAAACTTAAAGCACACGGTATTGGGGTATGGTATTGATGTGGATAGAGAATTGGTTGGCAGACAGGAAGCAAAGAGTGGGAGTAAACGGGACCTTTTCAGAATGGCAGGCAGTGACCAGTGGGGTACCGCAAGGCTCAGTGCTGGGACCCCAGTTGTTTACAATATATATTAATGATTTAGACGAGGAAATTAAATGCAGCAACTCCAAGTTTGCAGATGACACGAAGCTGGGCGGCGGTGTTAGCTGTGAGGAGGATGGTAAGAGGATGCCGGATGACTTGGATAGGTTAGGTGATTGGGCAAATTCATGGCAGATGCAATTGAATGTGGATAAATGTGAGGTTATGCACTTTGGTTGCAAGAACAGGAAAACAGATTATTATCTGAACGGTGGCCGATTAGGAAAAGCGGAGGTACAACGAGACCTGGGTGTCATTGTAGACCAGTCATTGAATGTGGGCATGCAGGTACAGCAGGCAGTGAAAAAGGCGAATGGTATGTTGGCATTCACAGCAAAAGGATTTGAGTACAGGAGCAGGGAGGTTCTACTGCAGTTGTACAAGGCCTTGGTGAGACCGCACCTAGAATATTGTGTGCAGTTTTGGTCCCCTAATCTGAGGAAAGACATTCTTGCCATAGAGGGAGTACAGAGAAGGTTCACCAGATTGTCTACTGGGATGGCAGGGCTTTCATATAAAGAAAGACTGGATCGACTAGGCTTATACTCACTAGAATTTAGAAGATTGAGGGGGAATCTTATTGAAACATATAAAATTCTAAAGGGAATGGACAGGTTAAATGCAGGAAGATTGTTTCCGATGTTGTGGAAGTCCAGAATGAGGGGTCACAGTTTAAGGATAAAGGAGAAGCCTTTTAGGACCGAGATGAGGAAAAACTTCTTCACACAGAGAGTGGTGAATCTGTGGAAATCTCTGCCACAGGAAACAGTTGAGGCCGGTTCATTGGCTATATTTAAGAGGAAGTTAGATATGGCCCTTGTGGCTAAAGGGATCAGGGGGTATGAAGAGAAAGCAGGTACAGGGTTCTGAGTTAGATGATCAGCCATGATCATACTGAATGGCGGTGCAGGCTCGAAGGGCCGAAGGGCCTACTTCTACACCTATTTTCTATGTTTCTATGCTTCTAAAACCAGTCTCCAGGTACAGTCTGTTCATGCTGGTTCGTTTCTAAAGTGTTACTGTTCGTAACAAAATGCTAGAATCTGTCCTGCCATACCCTATGATCGTAGCTTATAACTCTTACCCCACCAGGTGTTGCATTCAATGAAACCTCTTGTCGTTCCAGCAAACAGAAACTGATTCTTGGAAAACTCAGTGAGATAGAAGGTGCAAGATAATACTTCACAATGAAGTCAAATGTTACAGGAAACTTTACTGATACACTGTACATCTTTGCCTCAGTCAAAGTAAGAATTATAAAGCTCAATTGTTTAATCAAATGTTGTGTACCATTTGTTATTTCGGGGTACAGTACTGATTTGTAACAGTGGACACATCACGCAGCATCCACCCAAATGAGATTTCTTAAGTTTGGCCGGGTGGGGAGGGGACTATCACCTCCTATTTTAAGCTGCTAGCCAAAGCGATATTTACATAACGTTAGATGAATAAGCGAATCGCTTCCCAAATTCACAGTAGGTGAACAGCCTCTCCCCAGTGTAAAGTCAGTGATTCACATTTGGTTGATTTGGCTGAGAGAATCTCTTCCCAAAGTCCGAGCAGGTGATCAGACTCTACCCAGTGTGAACTCGCAGGTGTCCCCGTAGTAGAGATGACCTCATGTTTGCTTTTAGGGATATCGTCTTCAAGTGAATCGCCACACCACATACACAGGCAAGGGTTAACACATAAGTGGTCTCCACAGGATAGCCCGAACAAAATCCACTCCTGCGGATTATTCGAATCCCTTCCCACAGTCGGAGCAGGTGAACGGCCGCTCCACGGTGTGAACTCGTTGCTGTGCCAGTAGGTCGGATAACCGTGAATCCCTTCCCACAGTCGGAGCAGGTGAACGGCCGCTCCACGGTGTGAACTCGTTGCTGTGCCAGTAGGTCGGATAACCGTGAATCCCTTCCCACAGTCTGAGCAGGTGAACGGCTTTTCCCCAGTGTGAACTCTCTGATGTACCTTCAGTTGAGATTACCAAGTGAATCCCTTCCCCGCACATGGAGCAGGAGAACGGCCTCTCCCTCGTGTGAACTGACTTGTGTACCAGAGGGAAATGGAGAACATGCAAACAACTAAATATTTCAGGGATGGGGTAAGAAGGGGTGGAGTGGCATTAACGGAAGTTAGAGAAGTCAATGTTCATGGCAACAGCTTGGAGGCTACCCAGCCGGTAGATAAGGTGTTGTTCCTTCAACCTGAGTTTGGATTCATTTTGACAATAGAGGGGGCCATGGCTAGACATATCAGAATGGGAATGGGACGTGTAATTAAAATGTCTAACTTCCGTTAATGCTGCTCCTCCCCTTCTTACCCTATCCCTGATATATTTAGTTGATTACCAGTTCTCCATCTGCCCCACCCCTTTCTTTCTCCAGAGGCCTCCCGTCCCATGATCCTTTCCCTTCTCCAGCTCTGTATCACTTTCACCAATCTCCTTTCCAGCTTTTAGCTTCATCCCACAACCTCCGGTCTTCTCCTATCATTTCGCATTTCCCCTCCCCCCACTACTTTCAAACCTCTTACTATCTTTCCTTTCGGTTTGTCCTGACGAAGGGTCTCGGCCCGAAACGTCGGCAGCGCTTCTCCCTATAGATGCAGCCTGGCCTGCTGTGTTCCACCAGCATTTTGTTTGTGCTACTGTTTGAATTTCGGATTTCCTCGGGGATATCGTCTTCAAGTGAATCGCCACACCACATACCCAGGCAAGGGTTAACACGTAAGTGGTCTCCACAGGATTCCCCAAACAAAATCCACTCCTGTGGATTATTCGTGGTGACAGGCACAAATTCGATGTGCATTGGATCGATAATCAAACCGCCCTTGTGGGAACAGGAGAGTTCCAAACAGTGACCCTTGGCCACTAGCTTCCTTGTCTAAATCCTTTTGTTCTCTTTCCTTGCGTCCTTCTGACTGTGAGTGTCTGTGTCCTCGCTTAAAACGAAACAAACTGCGAGTAATGTAAACAAGCTGCAAGTCAGACAGTCCCGCCTCCTTGAGCTCTCTCTCTCTGTAAAAATCGAAAGTGAGCTGAGAAAGTCAGCGGCTGACGTCATTGTTAGTCCCCACCTCACTCAGGCACTCTCTTAAAGTGACAGTCCACAGCAAACGATACCGAGAGAAACATAACACTTCGCCCCCCCCCCCAAGGAAATTTCTTTTTGATCTAAAAGAGAAAAATTTTAACTGCAAGCTACAGTATGTAAAATAATGCATATATGGTTATCATGTAACACATTGCAGAATCGTATACAAATACCAGATTCTACTTCAGTATTAAAACTGTAAGCTCAGCATGTGGAAAGACAATCGGCAATTATATTGTCCGTGCTTTTCATATGCGCTATCACAATATCATATTCTTGCAAAATCAGACTCTAGTTTAACAATCATCTGGTTTTGCCCTTTACCTGAATCAAAAACACCAACAGACTGTGATCAGTATAAACTACAAGAGGTTTCTTCTCAGGACAAACATCGACATCAAAATGCCGCAAAGCCAAGATGAGTGACAACAACTCGTTCTCTAAGAACCGCAGAACATTACAGCAGAGAAACAGGCCTTTTGGCCCTTCTTGGTTGTGCCGAACCATTTCTCGTCTAGTCCCACTTACCTGCACCTGGGCCATATCTCTCCAAGCCCCTCTCATCCATATATCTGTCCAAGTTCTTCTTAAATGTCAAAAGTGAGCCCGCTAAGGTGGAATAATTTCTTTGATGCTCATTGAATTTTCTCGAAATGTAAGCTACAGGATGTTCAACATCATCATCATCTTTCTGTAATAACACTGCCCCGGCAGCTTCATCACTGGCATACACAGCTATAGAAAATGGCTTTGTACAGTCAGGTGCCCTGAGCACAGGTTAATGACATAAAAATGGCTTTCAATCGATCAAATGCCTCCTGACAAGACTCGATCCAAACAATCGTTTTACCATTCTTCAGGAGATTAATCAGAGGAGGAGCAATATCAGTAAAGTTCTTGCTGAACTTTATCCAACCATTCCCAGAAACCTTCTAAGAGCCTTCTGACCAGTCGCAATAGGAACTTCAGAAATTGCCTGGACTTTTGCGTGAACAGGAGCCAACTTGCTTTGACCTACAACATAGCCAAGATAAGTCACAGTGGCATGGCAAAATTCACTCTTAGCTAAATGTAAGGCTGGCCTGGGAAAGCCTGTCAAACAGCTTCTCTACTGCAGAGATATGCTCTTCGCAAGTGTCACTCCCTGTGACTAAGTCATTAATATAGGCATTTGTGTGTTCTAACCCTCGAATTCCAGAATCAAACGTTCTCTGGAATGATCCTGGACCATTTTTACATTCCAAACGGCAAAACATTGTATTCATACAACCCAGAAGCTGTCACAAACGCAGAAATTTCTCTACCTCTGTTCAGAGTCTTGCTCAGCCAATTTACACTTTTCTACTTTCATACGATATTGGTGTTGTTTAATAGGTTTAGCTTGACCATTATCTAGATCATGTACTACGACCCTGGTTTCCTTGGGAACATCAGGAAATAAATCTTTAAACTTCAGAATTAATTCCTTCAGCTGTTGTTGTTGCTTTGGCTGCAGATGAGCCAACCTGTTATCAATGTTTTCTAGAACAACCGAGTTCATTAGTCTAACTGGGACCATGTTTGGCTTGTGAAAAGTCTCAGACGAGTCAATTATTTCATTCTCAGTTTTACCAGATTCATATGTTTTGACAACAACACTCACAGATGGTGCCTATTTGTCAAAATAAGGCTTTATCATATTTATGTGTACAACCTGTGTTAGTTTACGTCAGTCGAGTGTTTTAATAAGATAACTCACAACATTAATTTGAGAGCCTATTTTATACGGTCCATTGAGTTTCACCTGGAGTGGATTCGTCAACATTGGAGATAAAATAAGATAAGATAAGATAATCCCCCACCTGGTATTTTCTTTCGAAAGCCCGCTTATCAAACCAACACTTCATTTTGTTTAGAGAAATTTTTGAGTTTTGTCTCACTAGACTACAAGCTTGGTGTAGTTTTTTTTTGAACTTCAAAACATAGTCTAACAAGTTAACATGTACATCCCCATCAATCCACTATTCCTTTAACAAGGTTAAAGGTCCCCTCAGTCTGCAACCAAATAGAAGTTCAAGTGAACTAAAGC
Organism: Hemitrygon akajei; assembly: GCF_048418815.1. Classification (NCBI taxonomy): domain Eukaryota; kingdom Metazoa; phylum Chordata; class Chondrichthyes; order Myliobatiformes; family Dasyatidae; genus Hemitrygon; species Hemitrygon akajei. Next base: position 4,068,973 of record NW_027331939.1, on the reverse strand, counting down.
CCAGTGATCCTGTACTGACTCTCTTACTGAGAAGAAAAGCAAATATATTCCTTCATCACAGTCTTTCCATTTTCAACACATTATGTCTTAATCATTGTTTTGAGTGTAGAATGAAAACTTTCTATAGCACTTGTGCTTCCAGATGGTACGCAGATGATGTTATTTGTTCAGCTCCTAGTTCATAAACTACCTACTGAAACAATCCAGGTGTAAAATTACTTTCTTGATCAGACTGGATTTCTTTAGGCAATCCAGAAAAAGTCAAAAAACAACTTGATAAGAGCCTTCACCACAGTATTAGCGTTAATATTTCTGAGAGGTATAGCCTCTGGGAATCTGGATGCAGTATACATAATACTTTGTAGTTACTGATGGCCAGCTTTAGGCGTTGGCAATGGGTCAACACAATCCACTATAACTTTAGAAAAGGGTTCACCGAATGCAGGTATAGACTACAGTGGTGTCACTGGGGTGACCTGGTGGGGTTTACCAACAAATGACAAGTGTGACAGGTTTGCAAAAGGTCACATCTTTCCTCAAATTAAGCCAGTAAAATTATTTCATAAACCTGTTTACAGTTATCTTCACACCGAAATGGCCATCTAAGGGCATACTGTGGGCCAAAGTTAAAATTTCAGCCCGAAAAACTTTAGGAACTACAACTTGGTGAACAATTGCCCATTCCTCACTCGCTGGTATAGCAGGTGGCCTCTACTTCCTCATTAACACTCCATCATTAGATAATACCCTACTGGCACTTTCTTAATCTCATCATCTGAGAGATCTGTTTCTTTTAAAGCTTCAATCTCAGGGTCTCGGTTCTGTTCTGCTATAATCTCCTTCCTAGACAGGGATAAATCTTTCTCATCAGACTTACTACCTGAATCCTGTTGAAACAATGAAGGCAGAAAAGTCCCTGACAAGTCATGATAACAGAAATCCCGATTTTGGCTATCACGGGTATCAGAATCATACTGCACAGAACCGTCTGTGTCGGCAAAAATTCTTAGCCATACTTCGAGTTACTGGGCAGGAAGGATAAATGTTAAAATCCATCTGTGGGTCTCAATGGTTGGCTTAGTTGTCAGCTGCAGTACAGGAACAACTTTACCATCTGCCAGGTCATTTCCTAACAGCAAAGTAACATCTTGCACCGGTAAACTGGAGCATAATCCGATTTTAACAGGTCCCGAAACCAACACTGACTGTAAAGTTACCTTGCACATCGGCACAGAAACCATGCCGCCCCCAATGCCTTTAATAGATTTAGCTCACCGGTTTCAGTCTCATCACCAAACTTTAGAACGCTGTCTAATATAAGTGACTGAGAAGCCCCTGTATCTCAAACAATTTTCAGTGGTACTGGGGTTGACCCTTCCTTTAATAATACAATCCCAATCTGACATAAAATAATCAAAGCTCTTCTTAACTGGGTCAGACCTCTCAAATCCTTATCTGAGCCTCAAACAGAATGTTCACGACCCTGTGGGTTTACTGGTGCTTCAACATACTGAACACAGGCATTCGGGACAGCCTCCTTTTCATTTTTCGTCCCCAGGAGGCAACACGTAGCCATCATATGACCAGCTTTCTTACAATAGTAACAAGTAAGACAAGAATATTTCTCCATCAACTGCTTCCCTTCATCCCTACTCTTGTCACTAGTCCCAGCTTTAATTTCTGGTTTACCCTGGTGATCCCTGCTACTCTTTTGGAAGCTCTATTTCGGGATAAACTTAACCATATGAGTTAAACCAAACTCATCTGCTAATCTAGCAGACTCCTGCAAAGTGGCAGCATTCTTTTCATCTAAATATCTCTTTATGTCATCAGGCACCCACCCTCTGAAATCTTCAATTAAAACCAACTCTTTCAAGCTGTTCAAATCATCATTTACATTTTTATATGTGCACCAGCGGTCAAAACACACAAACATCTCATAAGCAAGTTCCATATAAGTCTGGTTCACAGAGGTCCTCAAATTTCTAAACTTTTGCCTGTATGATTCTGGGAAAAACTCGTACTCTTTGAGCACAGCCTGTGTCACTATGTCATAATCAGCTTGCTTCATCAACCGTCAAAGCAGAATATGCTTGCTGAGCCTCCCCTTTAATTACACTTTGTAAGAGAATAGGCAAACCCTCTTCTGGCCACTTTAAACAACCTTCCCAAAATGCTGAAAGTATTTATTAACCTCTGCTTCGTCAAATGGAGATACCAATGAAACTTCCCGAATGGCCTTAAACTTATCACCAGAGTCTAACACTCGACCCCTTTGCTGCAATCTCTCTTTCTTTTCCAGCTCGAACAGCCTCTGACTTTCTGCTTCCTCCCTCTGTTTTTCTGCCTCCCTAGCCTCAAACTGCCTCTGCCTTTCCGCAGCCTCCGCATTTAATTTTTCTCACTTGTACGGGAGCTCAAGCTCACGAGGTTTACTTTCAGGAAACACCTCCAACTCCCCCACTTTAAACACACCCTCAGATACATAATGTTCAGCTATTACACTCTGCACCTGTGCCCTCCTTATTGTTGATTTCCCCTTAGCAAGTTTTAACCTTTTAGCAATACTTAACAACTCAATCCTTCCGGCGTCCTCCAAAGCCTCAGAGGCTGGCACTTCGAGACATCTATCAACATCCATTGCTACTGATTTTCCACACACAAATAAATCAAAAGGAATTTCCCCAATAAAATCGATAATTAATGACTACGCCCCCAAATCTGTTAATATCCCGGACGCAGGCCCAATTTAGTTACGAATTGTAACGCTTTAGAAACGAACAGCAGCAATAGGCTACACCTGGAGTCTGTTTTGATGTTAAAACTATCTTTATTAGAATCAACTTGTAATATAGTAATTTAAACAAGATAAACAAAAGTGTTATGTGTATATATGTCTGCAAATATAACTCCTGGACCATTGAACTCGGGAGAAACAAGGCTTGGAGTCTTGAGATGGCAAAGTATAAAAGTTCAGGTGATGAGAGAGATATTTGTAAACCAGCGTAAATGTTGAGAGAAGGCAATTATGTTGAATTCCACAGGTTTCATGGTGGTAAAACGAGATAACAGTTGCTGTAGATTTTATCCTTCATCATTCCAAATCCACATACGAAATATCACGGAAAGTGACTTGTCACAAGGGGTATCGTCTTCAAGTGAATTACCCCACCACACACAGGCAAGGGTTAACACATTAGTGGTCTTCAGACGATACCCCAAATCAGATCCACTCCTACGGATCAAACGAGGTGACAATCACACATTCGATGTACGGTGAATCGATAATTAACCCACCCCTGTGGGCATAGGAAAGTTGCAATTAGTTACCCTTGGTCACTAGTTTCCTGGTTTCGATTCTTCCATTTTTCCTCCTTCGTCTCCGTCTGACTCTGAATGTCAGTGTCCTCGGTTAAAACTAAACAAGCTGCGAGCGATGTAAACAAGCTACAAGTCAAACTGAAATAACTTCTTAATTTCTCTCTCTTAAAATGACAGTCCACAGCAAACGAAACCCAGGAATTCATAACAACGGCCACTCCCTATTGTGAACTGAGTGATGTACCAGTACTTGGGATGACTGAGTGAATCATTTCCCTTATTCTGAGCAGGTGAACGGCTTCTCCCCGGTGTGAACTCGCTGATGTCTCTGTAGATTGGAAGACTGAGTGAATCCCTCGCCACAGACTGAGCAGGTGAATGGCTTCTCCCCAGTGTGAACTCGCTGGTGTCTCTGTAGATTGGAAGACTGAGTGAATCCCTCGCCACAGACTGAGCAGGTGAATGGCTTCTCCCCAGTGTGAATTCGCTGATGACTCCGTAGGGTGGATGACTGAGTGAATCCCTTCCCACAGACTGAGCAGGTGAATGGCTTCTCCCCAGTGTGAATTCGCTGATGACTCCGTAGGGTGGATGACTGAGTGAATCCCTTCTCACAGACTGAGCAGGTGAATGGCTTCTCTCCAGTGTGAACTCGCTGGTGTCTCTGTAGGTTGGAAGACTGAGTGAATCCCTCGCCACAGACTGAGCAGGTGAATGGCTTCTCCCCAGTGTGAACTCGCTGATGACTCTGTAGGTGGGATGACTGAGTGAATCCCTTCCCACAGACTGAGCAAGTGAATGGCTTCTCCCCAGTGTGAAGTCGCTGATGTATCTGTAGGTCGAATGACCGAGTGAATCGTTTCGCACATTCTGAGCAGGTGAATGGCCTCTCCCCAGTGTGAACCCGCTGGTCTGCCATTACGTCAGATGATTGAGTGAATCCTTTCCCACAAATTCAGTAGATCACTAGCCTCTGCTCGGTGTGAACTGACTGGTGTGTCCACAGGTGGGATGACCAATTGAATCCTTTCTCACACACAGAACAGATGAATGGCCTTGCCCAGTGTGAACTTGCTGATGTACCTTCAGTTGAAATGACCGAGTGAATCCATTCCCACTGTCTGAGCAGGTGAACAGCCTTTCTCCTGTGTAAAATGACGGGCGTGCCAGTTGGTCAGATGATCGCATAAATCCCTCCACACAGTCTGAGTAGAAAGGATGGCCGATTGAATCCCGCGCTCCACTTCTTAAATATCTGGACAGAGACAGCAAAACTGGCGTGCTGTGTTTGAGATTCCTGGAGACAAATTCCTTCTCGTTTTAACCTGTGAAATGATTTATGACTCCGTGAATGTGAAAGTCCATCAAAGGCTGTAGGACAACATTTCAGATGAGATTACTTGAGTCGCCAAATTTTGATCTGGCTGTTCCTCGCTGTTACAATGAGGCTGAAGCTAGGTTGGACAGAGAAATCATCTCCTGACTGGGCAGAGTGCTGGTATCTGGAATGACCATCAATTCCCTGATGCTCTTCCTGTTTCTATAAGAATGGGGCATTTCTGCCGTCTGCAATTTTTACCCTGGCTCAGTTTGACTCTCTCCATTGGTATTATTCCCTCTTCCTGCTGAGCTGCATGGGTCCTGGCCCCACAGTAACTGAAACACTCTCACGCAAATTGTCTTTCCTGACGTGCATCTGGGATTTTCTGTCACGTATTATTAACTTAAAGTTCCACAATTTTAACGCCATATAAAAAATCCCTGCTGAGGTGAATGGTTGGTCTGCACAGCTGTTAAAAGGACTTAGAGTGAATATTAGTATTACTTCAGGTTCCTGTGGAAAATTACAATACGGAAACAGGCCATTTGGGCAATCCGGTTTGTGCGGAACTAATTAAACTGCCCACTCCCACATCCCTACCATCCAGGTACCTACACGAACCGCTTAAATGTTGAAATTGAGCTTGCATGCACCACTTGTGCCTGCTGCTCATTCCACACCCGGATGACTGTCTGTGTGAAGAAGTTTCCCCTCATGTTCACCTTCCACCCTTAACCCATGGCCTCTGGTTGTAGTCCCGCACCATCTCAGTGGTAAAAGCCAGCTAAAGGGAGAAGGGGGAGACCGTGGATGACAAGGGAAGTCAAGGACAGTATAAAAATAAAAGAGAAGTTGTATAACATAGCAATGATGAGAGGGAAGTCAGAGGATTGGGAAACTTTTGAAGAACAACAGAAGATAACTAAAAAGGCAATACGGGGAGAAAATACTAAATTCTAAATTCTCCTACTAAATTCCTGTGTATACAAGCCTGCCTTTCCCGGCTCCTGTTTGATTCTGAGAGAGAGAGAGAGAGAGAGCGAGAGAGAGAGAGAGAGAGAGAGAGAGAGAGAGAGAGGGAGGAGGGGCGGAACTATTTGACTATGCAGCGTGTTTACACTTGCTTGCAGCTTGTGTTTACATAACTCGCAGTTTGTTTTATTTAAGCAAGGACAAACAGTCAGCCGGAGAGAAAGAAAGAAGATGGAAAGTTCGAAACAAAGGGCCGAGTGGCCAAAGGCCACTGTTTGGACTCTCCTGTGCCCACAAGGTGGGTTGACTATTGATCCAGCCTATACCGAATGTGTGATTGTCACTTTGTTTGATGCATTGGAGTGGATCTGTTGATTTGGGAGTATCCTGTGAGGACAACGTGCAAACCCCTGCCTGAGTGTGGTAATTCACTTGAAGAGGTACCCCTGTGACCAATCACTGTTGGTAATAATTCGTATAATCCATATGGGGATTTTGTTGGAGTATCCCGTGGCTACCACTTTTGTTAACCCTTAGCTGGATTCGGGTGTGTTATGTGGTAAACACTTGTGAGAAGGGATATTCTGTGGAAATCACTGTCGGTAATTCTTTGTGATTTGGATCTGGATTGGGAGTACCTTGCCGAATCTTCCTGTGTGTTAACACTTGCCTGGGTGGTAGTTCCTTCTGACGACAGTACTCCTGTGATAAGCTACTTCTGGTGATAATTCGTATGTGGATTTAGAACAACGACGGATAAGACCTACAGCGACTGTTATCTTGTTTTACCACTGTGGAATTTGTGGAATTGAACGTAATTGCCCTCTCTCGACATTCACCTTGGATAACAAATATCTCTCTCTCGTCATTGATTCCGTGGATGAACTGAATTTCATACTTTCCCATCTCAAGACTTTAAGCTTGGTATTTCCTGAGCTCAGTGGTTTGGGAGTTACATTTACACATATGTGTACTCATAACACTTTTATCTTTTGAGTATTTTGCTTAATTGGTTATATTATAATTAGATACGAATAAAGACAGTGGTTTTAACATCAAAACCACAGTCCAGGAGTGCTCTCTTGCTGCTGGCTCATTTAAACCGTTACGGGAATGTAACAGAGGTGTTCGTGTTTATGTCTTTCTGGGGGTGCCCATGTTATCACCTTAATGTATCTCTGTCACGCCGATGCGAAACAGGCAGAACCACGGGCCTGCTGAGTTTGTGTCGAAATTCCACAGCATGCTAACACTCTGATTCCAATGTCAGTAATCCTGCTCAACCAGAGTGAGGAACTCTCAGCCTGGGCTTTCTCAAATAACTTCCGGGAAAGTGAGATGAGGACCTGTGGTCCAGTCAGAGATGACTCTGGCTGTCGGTGTTTTGAGGGATTGTGTCTCAGGCCCCCACCAAACTGAACTTCCTATACTGGGAAACATGCATCCTGGCCATAACTGCAGGTGCCCAGCAGCCGAGAGGAATAACTGAGACTGAGCGATTTTGGATGATCGCTTTTCTCTCCTATGGAGTAGCCAGGAATTCACGAGAGATAATCAATTTGGCTACAAGCACTTGAGGAGCTGGCCACAATATTGTAGGGGCCCTGACAGTAACACAGGCCCAAGTAACAGAAATATCCACTGAAATGATTGTAATCCGACAAACAGTCGTACAGAATCGTATGGCTTTAGATTTTATCCCAGCTGAGAAAGGGGGAACCTGTGCTATTATTGACACAGAATGCTGCCCCTATATCCCTGATGAGTCTACTAACGTTACATCCCTCTCCAAGCACACTGCCAAGGAGACTGACAGTATCAAGAGAGTAGGGCAGGATGTACACGGGTTCACCGAAGGGTCGAAATGGTGATCTTCGAAGACCTGTCGGTAATATGTGGGGCAAGATATTGCATTATGTCCAAATGGTTGTACATATCATTGTTATAATTACTGAGGTATGCCGTTTTTACCCACTGAGAAGTTAATGTTGTACTTGGTTGCTTTCTCTGTAAAAGGTTACTGCTTTGTTGATCATGTAATGATCTAAAGGAAGGAATGATAAAGTATGTAAAAGGGTTAACTCTACATTAAACAATAGCAGCCTGTTTTTCTGAAAGAAACTTCTGATGATGAGCCAATGTGTTAAGCCGTGCTGAGCCATATTTCTTCTTCAGGGTCGCTAGCTCGGGTTTCAGGATGCTTATCTCCTTGTGCACTCATGTGTACAGATAGGACAGCGTCAGTCTGTTCTCTGTGTGTAAGCCATTATGACTATTTTGTAATTTGTCTTTAGGGTCTGTCATGTAGTAAATATTTTTGGCTCCAGCCTGTCTTGTGTGGGGAGTATCTGGACAGATATATCTGTGGTGTAAGGGGAATTGGTGAATTGGGTGGGAGCATTCACAGACTGTTCCTGGCTGAGTGACTAAGTAAGTAAGTCCCGCTCGGAGTGGATAGTTCAAAGGTTAATTTACTATCAAAGCAGGTATCCATAAATAACGCTGAGGTTTTTTTTCTTCTCCAGAGAACCACGAAACAAAGAAAACAGGAAAGTCGTTCAGAGAGAAAAAAAATGAAACGCCCACCCCACCCCCTGAATCAAAAAGGACGGCATCCCGATCATCCACCCCCAAAACCCACCCTTCCCGCACAAAAGGGAAGAAAAATATCGACACCCGTTAAAAAAACATTCCTACCCGGCACAACTGTGGAGAAGCCTGTGTCACCAGTGTCGAGGCGGCCGCATCGGGAGGAGCGGACACAATAGACGACCTCAGAATATTGACAGGTGAAGTGTCGCCTCACCTGGAAGGATGATTGGACAACGGAGAGAGTTCGGCCGTCCGGTCCTTTCACTGTGACACCCCGAACTCCACAACAAATCCGTCCAAACGAATCTGGGTGAACTTTAAAGGCCAATAAATATAATTCCTCTCAGCGATCAGCTGTCAGAATGATTCCCTGACTCTGAGAGGAAGGGGTATCTATGGTCCACACAGTCAGGGTGTTGAGTTTACCAGGAGACATAGACTGTAATGACGGGAGGTTTTCTGTTGACTGATACACTGTGTGTGGACCCCGCTGGCAATTCTGGTGTTGTGACCCGAATCGAGACAAACACCACGCTGCCCACTCCAGCAACAACACAGCACAGCCGGACACATAACAGGGGACTTCACATCCCACAACACTGGATTCACTGATGAAACCCGTGATTAATGTTGTTGTCTCACCGAGAAGTCCATTATCCCTAACCCTAACCCTGGAATATGGTGTAAATTCCCGCTCCCCATACTAACACGGGCTATACAGACCAAAGAACAAACTGCAGGAGGAACTCAGTGGGTCGGGCAGCATCTGTGGAGGGAAATGGACCGTCAACATTTCGGGCCGAGACCCACCCTCTGGACTGAGTGTGGGCGGGAAATAGTCAGAGAAAATAGGTGAGGGGTGGGGATGGGGCAAGAGCTGGGGAGTGAGAGGTGGATCCAGGTGAGAGGGGAGGTGGAAGATGAAAATAGTGACAAGGGTGGGAGCTGAGTGTTTGGGGCAACACGGGGCTGCAGAAGATGGAAATTAATTCCATAGAGCATGAGCAAAGTGGTTAGAGAGTATTTGCTATAAGAAGATTATGAAGATTTACCTGACTGATCCCTGGAGTGGTGGGGTCATAACTTGACGAAAGATGAAATGTGATAACTCTAAATGTCATTTAGAGAATCGAGGACTGAGAGATGAACACATTGAAATGCACAACATCATTACCGGTTGAACCAGAGATCCCAGACTCTGAAAAAGGGGATGGACTGTCCGGGACTGTGATGAGGGGAAATGTCTCCATTCCGAGGGTGGTGAATATCTGTAAATCCCCTCCACAGAGGGCGGTGAAGACTCAGTGATCGTCCTCACGTGGAAAAGAGGCCGGCAGAAGTGTGGAGACCGAAGGGATCGAGGAAATGAGGATCGGACAGAAAGGTGGCTGAGATGGGAGAGCAGCTGCCATCTTGTTGATGGTTACAGGGGCCGAATGGCCACCTCCTGCTGTTTCTCACTTGATGTTTCAGTGTTCCTGTCCACTGAGGCCGGAGGAATGTGAATAGAAATTAGTGATTATAAACACAGAACTGATTTAAATGAAACGTGGACATTTCCTGTTTGGGTCTGAATTATGTTTCGGACCGGGATGGGATTCGAGCCCGTGACTCTGTGACCTGGAGGTGGAGGGAAATGGATCGGGGAAGATATGGTGTGGAAAAGTAAACATGTATCTGGTGTAAATATGGAATAATGTGGGGAATGCGGCGGATGGGTCGGGCAGCGTGTGAGGGGAGAGGAGCAGAGTCACCGGTTCAGGAGGGAGACCCTCCACCCGTCACCTGATCCCGTTTCCTGTTCACGTTTCTCTGCAGATCTGCAGTATTTGCGGGTCACTGCTCAACGTGTACGTGTAGCTTCAAATTTTGCCTCTTCAGACAAGGCAGTGAGATCCGGATCGGTCACGTCCTCTCGTTGTGGGTGGACAATGTTTTTTTTTCTGTAATATTTTCCGCATGTTTCATTCACTGTTTCGACGTGCTGAAGTGCTGCCGATGTTTCTGGGTGTATGACCATTTATGTGAGAATTTAGCCTTTTCTATTTACCCGAGCTTCTCATAAATGTGTACAGTTCAGTTAAGCTTCACTACAGAACTTCCAAAGCGAAATCCCAGTCAGTCAAATAGATTCACAGAATTCAAATAGTTTATTACATTTTTAATTTTTCTATTTTTGTACTATATATATATACTTATTTTAAATCACAATTGTTAAAATCTTTCGTTAAGAATTAAAAATTAACAACGAATTTCCTGGCATATGCCGCTGTTATTAAACCTGATTCTGATATTGATATGGGAGACACACCACCGGTCACCTGATCCCTGTTACTGCAGATCGTAATGTGGGATTGAAGCATTTTCCATATACTTGCTTTCCATAGAAATGACAACCGTTCAGTTTCCTTCTGAGGTTCCAGAGCAGAGACTCAGACTGTCTAATATTTCCACACAATTAAAATGGGGATTTTTTTTATTATCAACACGTACTGAGCTACAGTGAAAATCTTGCCTGATGTACCATCCAGACAGTTCGATACATTACGACAGTACATCGAGCTGATATACAACAAAACAATAACTGTAACAAAGCATTATGGCTGCAGAGAAAGTGCAGTACAGGTAGACATATGGTGCAGGGTTACGTCGAGTTACATTGTGAGGTCGAGTCCATTTTCTCATTCATTTGGCTTATAACTGCAGACAGGAAGCCGTCCTTCAGCCTGGTGTTACGCACTTTAAGGCTTTTGTATCTCTCCGCCAATGTGGGAGCGGGTTTGCAGCAAGAATGTCCTGGTTATTAGGTTCTTTGAGTACATGGCCTGCTTTTCCAAGGGAGGGGAAGTGTAGGAAGAGTCCATGGAGTGGAGGCTTGTTTCTCTGATGTTCTCTGCTCTCCAAAGTTCTCTGCAGTTCCTTGCAGTCATGGGCAGAGCAGTAGCCATACAAAGGCGTGAAGTATCCACAAGGAGCTCAGAGACCTCGGCCTTCACCCCGCCTTGTGTAGCTGGATCCTGGATTTCCTGTCAGATCGCCGGCAGTGGTAAGAGTGGGCTCCATCTCCTCTGTCTCTCTGACTCTCAGCACACATACCCCACAGGGGTGTCTCTTTGGCCCTCTCCTTTACTTTCTGTGCACCCATGACTTGTGTTGCCACCCACAACTCCAATCTGTTAATTAAATTTGCTGATAGCACTCCATTGATTGGTCTAATCTCACATAATAACTTAAAATCGTTCAAATGCCTCCTGACAAGGCTCGGTCCAAACAAACTTTTCACCCTTCTTCAGGAGATTAGTCAGAGGAAGAGCGATAGCAGCAAAGTTCTTACAGTACTTACGGTAATATCCATCCATTCCCAGAAACCTTCTAAGAGCATTCTTAGCAGTCAGAATAGGAATTTAAGAAATTGCCTGGAATTTTGCCCGAACAGGAGCCAACCTGCCTTGAACAACAACATAGCCAAGACAGGTCACAGTGGCATGGCCAAATACACTCTTAGCTAAGTTAACTGTAAGGCTGGCCTGGGAAAACCTGTCAAACAGCTTTTATAATGCAGAGATATGCTCGTCCCAAGTGTCACTCCCTGTGACTAAGTCATCAATATAGGCATCTGTGTGTTCCAACCCTCGAATTACAGAATCATTCATTCTCCGGAATGTTCCTGGACCAGTTTTCATTTCAAACAGCAAATCATTGTATTCATACAACCCAGATGGTATCACAGATGCAGAATTTTTTCTACCTCTGTCCGTCAATGGAACACACCAATACCCTGTAAACAGATCAATCTTGGTAAGAAATTCAGCTTTTCCAACCTTATTGATGCAATCATCCATTCTAGGGATAGAATAGGCATCTGTTTTTGTTACTGCATTTGCCTTCCTATAGTCAGTGTAAAATCTAATACCACCATCAGGTCTGGGCACAATAACGGGGGGCGACTCCAATCTGATGCTGAAGGGCTAATAATACCATTTTCCTGCATATTTTCAATTTCTTGCTCAGCCAATTTACACTTTTCTACTTTCATGCGATATGGGTGTTGTTTAATCGGTTTAACCAATATCTACATCATGTATTGCGACCGTGCTTTGCTTGGGAACATCGGGAAATAAATCTTTAAACTGCAGAATTAATTCCTTCAGCTGTTGTTGTTTTGGCTGCAGGTGAGCCAACCTGTTATCAAAGTTTTCTGGAACAACCGAGTTCATTAGCCTAACTGGGACAATGTTTGGCTTGTGAAAAGTCTCAGACAAGTCAATTGCTTTATTCTCAGGGTTGCCAGATTCATACGTTTTGACAACAACACACACAGATGGTGTCTGCTTGTCAAAATAAGGCTTTATTATATTTGTCTGTACCACCTGTGTTATTTTACATCGGTCGGGTGTTTTGATAACATAATGCACATTATTAATTTGAGAGACTATTTCATACGGTCCATTGCGTTTTGCCTGAAGTGGATTTGTCAACATTGGAGATAAGGTAAGCACCTTATCCACCAACTGGTATTTTCTTTCGCAAGCCCACTTATCAAACCAACACTTCATTTTGTTTTGAGAAATCTTTAAGTTTTGTCTCGCTAGACTACAGGCCTGGAGTAGTTCATTGTTGAACTTCAAAACTTAGTCTAACAAGTTATCATGCAAATCCCCATCAATTCACTGTTCCTTTAACAAGGTCAAAGGTCCCCTCACTCTATGACCAAATACAAATTCAAATGAACTAAAGCCCAGTGATTCCTGTACCAACACTCTTACTGCGAACAAAAGCAAATATATTCCTTCATCTCAGTGTTTTCCATTTTCAACACAGTATGTCTTTTTTTGGCATGTGCGCGCGAGCGTCCGATAATGTATTTTTCAAGCCTTTACAAGTCATGGAGTGAGAGAGAGAGAGAGACAGTGTGGAACACATTATGTCTTAATCATTGTTTTGAGGGTAGAATGAAATCTTTCTAGAACCCATTGCAATTCTGGATAGTACGCAGACGATGTAACTTGTTTAGCTCCCAGTTCATAAACTACCTGCTGGAATAATCCAGATGTAACATTGCTTCCTTGATCAGACTGGATTTCTTTAGGCAAACCAGATAAAGTAAAAAAAACTTGGTAAGAGCCTTCGCCACAGTTTTAGCTTTAATATTTCTGAGAGGTATTGCCTCTGGGAATCTGGATGCAGTACACATAATAGTTAGCAGATACTGATGGGCAGCTTTAGTCTTTGGCAATGGGCCAACACAATCCACTATAAATTTTGAAAATGATTCAACAAATGCAGTTATATATAGACTGCAGTGGGCCACTGGGTGAACTGATTAGGTTTACCCACAACTTGACCAATATGACAGGTTCTGCAAAAGGTCACATCTTTCCTCAGATTAGGCCAGTAGAATTATTTCATAATCCTGTTTACAGTTTTATTCACTCCAAAATGGCCACCTAAAGGCATACTGTGGGCCAAAGTTAAAATTTCAGTCCTATAAACTTTAGGAACTACAATTTGGTGAACAATTGCCCATTCCTTACTCACTGGTATAGTAGGTGGCTTCTACTTCTGTATTAACACTCCATCCTTGAGATAATACCTATCTGGCACTTCCTTAATCTCATCATCTGAGAGAGCTGTTTCTTTTAAAGCTTCAATCTCAGGGTCTCGGTTCTGTTCTGCTATAAACTCGTCAGCGTCGGCAGACATTTTAGCCATACTTCGACATCCTGCGCAGGAAGGATAAATGTTAAAATCCATCAGTTGGTCGTCAGTAGTTGGGTTACTTGTTAACTGCACTGCAGGAACAACTTTACCATCTGCCTGGTCATTCACTAACAGCAAAATAACATCTTCCTCTGGTAAACTGGAGCACAATCCGATCTCAACAGATCCCGAAACCAACCCCGACAGTAAAGTTACCTTGTGCAATAGCACGGAAACCATGTCGCCCCCAATGCCTTTAAAAAGATTTACCTCACCAGTGTTAGTCTCATCACCAAACTTTAGAACGCTGTCTGATATAAGTGACTGAGAATCCCCAGTAACTCAAAGAATTTTCACTGGTACCGGGGTTGACCCTTCCTTTACTAATACAAACCCATCTGACATAAAATGATCGAATCCCTTCTTAACACGGTCAGACCTCTCAGACCTTAACTGAGCCTGAAACAGAATGTTCAGAACCCTGTGGGTTGATAGGTGCTTCAACATACTGAACACAGGCATTAGGGACTGAATCCTTTTCATTTTTCTTCTTCAGGATGGAACAATAAGCTGTAATATAACCAGCTTTCTTACAATAGTAACAAATGAGACCAAAATAATTCTCCTTCAACTGCTTCCCTTCATCCTTACTCTTGTCACTATTCCAGCTTTAATTTCTGGTTTACCCTGGTGATCCCTGCTACTCTTTTGGAAGCTCTTATTCGGGATAATCTTAACCTTATGAGTAAAAACAAACTCATCTGCTAATCTAGCAGAAACCTGCAAAGTGGCAGCATCCTTTTCATCTAAATATCTCTTTATGTCATCAGGAATGCCCTTTTTGAATTCTTCAATTAAAAGCAACACTTTCAAGCTGTTACAATCATCATTTATATTTTTATATGTGCACCGGCAGTCAAAACACAACAAACTTCTCATAAGCAAGTTCCATATAAGTCTGTTTCACAGATTCCCTCAAATTTCCAAACTTTTGCCTGTATGATTCTGGGACCAACTCGTAAGCTTTGAGCACAGACTGTTTCACAAGGTCATAATCAGCTGCTTCATCAACTGTCAAAGCAGAATAGGCTTGCTGAGCCTTCCCCTTAATTACACTTTGTAAGCGAAAGGGCCAACCCTCTTTTGGCAACTTTAAACTTTCAGCAACCTTCTCAAAATGCTGAAAGTATATATTTACCTCTGCTTCGTCAAATGGAGGGACAATTTAACTTCCCGACTGGCCTTAAACTTATCACTAGAGTCTAAGGCCAGACCCCTTTGCTGCAATCTCTCTATCTTTTCAAGCTCAAACAGCCTCTGACTTTCTGCTTCCTCCCTTTTTTTCTGCCTCCCTAGCCTCAAACTGCCTCTGCCTTCCGCAGCCCCATCTTTAATTTTTCTCACTTGTACTGGAGCACAAGCCCATGAGGTTTACTTTCAGGAAACACCTCCAACTCCTCCACTTTAAACACACCCTCAGATACATAATGTTCAGCTATTATCCTCTGCATCTGTGCCCTCCTTATTGTCGATTTCACCTTAGCAAGTTTTAACCTTCTAGCAAGACTCAACAACTCAGTCCTTTTGGCATCCTCTAATGCCTCAGAGGTTGGCACTTCCTGACATCTATCAACATCCATTGCTACTGATTTTCCACACACAAATAAATCAAAGGGACTTCCTCAATGAAATTGATCATTAATGACAATGCCCCCAAAACTGTTAATATCTGGGACGCAGGCCCAATTTTGTTATGAATCTTAATGCTTTAGAAATGAACCAGCAGCAATAGACTACACCTGGAGTCTGGTTTTGAAGTTAAAACTATGATTATTTGAATCTACTTATAATATAGTAACAAGCAAGATAAACAAAAGTTAACATTGTTGTGTGTATATATATGTGCAAATATAACTCCAAAATTATTGAGCTCGGGGGAAACAAGACTTGGAGTCTTGAGATGGCAAAGTATGAAAGTTCAGTTCAACCATGGAATAGGTGATGAGAGAGATATTTGTAATCCAGCGTAAATGTTGAGAGAAGGCAATTATGTCGAATTCCACAGGTTTCATGCTGGTGAAACAAGACAACAGTTGCTGTAAATTGTATCCGTCATCATTCCAAATCCACATATGAATTATCACGGAAAGTGACTTGTCACAAGGGATATTGTCTTCAAGCAAATTACCACACCACACCCAGGCAAGGGTTAATACATCAGTGGTCTTCATCGGTTACCCCAAATCAGATCCACTCCTACGGATCAAACGAGGTGACAACCACACATTTGAGTACGCTGAATCGATAATTAACCCACCCTTGTGGGAATAGGAAAGTTGCGATCAGTGACCCTTGGCCACCAGTTCCCTTGTTCTGATCTTTCCATTTTTCCTTCTTCGTCTCCGTCTATCTCTGAGTGTCTGTGTCCTCGGTTAAAACTAAACAAGCTGCGAACAATGTCAACAAGCTGCAAGTCAGACTGATTCACCTTCTTAATCTCTCTCTCTCTTAAAATGACAGTCCACGGCAAACAGAACCTAGGGAATCATAACAGCGGCCACACCCCAATGTGAACTGACTGGTGTGCCAGTAATTGGGGTGACTGAGTGAATCCTTTCCCACATTCTGAGCAGGTGAATGGCCTCTGTCCAGTGTGAACTTGCTGATGTCTCTGTAGATGGGATGACTGAGTGAATGTCTTCCCACAGTCAGAGCAGGTGAACGGCCTGTCTCCGCCATGAACTTGCTGATGTACCTTCAGATGCGATGATTTAGTGAATCCTTTCCCACAGTCTGAGCAGAGGAATGGCCTCTCCCCAGTGTGAACTGATTGGTGTCTCTGTAGGTGGGATGACTGAGTGAATCCCTTCCCACATTCTGAGCAGGTGAATGGCTTCTCCCCAGTGTGAACTTGCTGGTGACTCTGTAGGGTGGATGAATGAGTGAATCTCGTCCCACATTCTGAGCAGGTGAATGGCCTCTCTCCAGTGTGAACTCATTGGTGTATCTGTAGGGTGGATGACTCAGTGAATCGTTTCCCACATTCTGAGCAGGTGAATTGCTTTTCCCCCGTGTGAACTGACTGGTGTGCCAGTAATTGGGATGACCGAGTGAATCCCTTCCCACACTTTGAGCAGGTGAAGGCCTCTCTCCAGTGTGAACTCGCTGATGACTCTGTAGTGTGGATGACTGTGTGAATCCCTTCCCACAGACTGAGCATGTGATTGGCTTCTCCCCGGTGTGAACTCGCTGGTGAATCTGTAGGTGAGATGAATGAGTGAATAACTTCCTGCAGACTGAGCAGCTGAATGGCCTCTCTCCAGTGTGAATTCGCTGATGACTCTGCAGATTGGATGACTGAGTGAATCCCTTCCCACAGACGAACAAGTGAACGGCTTTTCGCCAGTGTGAACTCACTGGTGTGCCATTAGGTCAGATGACTGAGTGCATTCTTTCCCAGAATTTCAGCAGATGACAGCCTCTGCCTGGTGTGAACTGACTGTTGTGTCCACAGGTGGGAAGACTGACTGAATCCTTTCTCACACACAGAACAGGTGAATGGCCTTGCCCAGTGTGAACTTACCTTCAGTTGGGATGACCGAGTGAATCTATTCCCACTGTCTGAGCAGATGAACGGCCTTTCTGCTGTGTAAAATGACGGGCGTGCCAGTTGGTCAAATGCACGAGTGAATCCCTCCCTACAGTCTGAGCAGGAAGGATAGTCGATTGAATCCCTTGCTCCACTTTTTGAACATCTAGACAGAGACAACAAAACTGGCGTTCCGTGTTTGTGATTCCCGGAGACAAATTCCTTCTCATTTTTAACCTGTAAAAAGATTTACAAAATACATCAATGGGTGTAGGACAACATTTCAAGTGAGATTACTTGAGTTGCCAAGGTTATTTCCAAGCACCTTAAAACTATGCCCCCTCGTGTTAGCCATTTCAACCCTGGGAAAAAACCTCTGACTATCCACACGCTCAATGCCCCTCATCATTTTATACACCTAAAAAAGGCTCTAAACACAAACAAGGAAATTATACATTGGATTGAGGATTTGTTAGAAGTATAGAAAATTATGAGGGTATAGATAGGGTAAATGCAAGCAGCTGTTTCCACTGAGGTTGGGTGGGACTACAACCAGAGGTCATGGGTAAGTGGGGAAGGTGAAAATTTAATGGGAACATTTGGAAAAGCTGTTCACTGTAATGGCTGTGAGAGTGTGGAATGAGATACCAGCACAAGTGGTGAATATGAGCTCGGTTTCACCACTTAAAGGAAGTTGGGATGGTAGCCTGGATGATACGGGTATGGAGCGTGATGGTCCCAGTGCAAGTAGTTGCATTAGACAGCTTAAATGTTTTTTTCAGCATTTACTAGACGGGCCAAATAGCCCATTTCCGTACTGAACTTCTCCATGTTTCTGTGACAGAGAAGCTGGCCAAACTTGTTTGGAAGGGAAAGATAGAAGTGACAACAGAGCAGCAATGGCTGGAGTTTCTGGGAGCAATTCGGGAGCTGCGTGATTCCACAGAAGTGGAAATATTAAAACGACAGGAGGACAGAACCGTGGCTAAAATGAGAAGCCAAAGCCAACATAAAGACAGAGAGAGGGCACATAATAGAGCAAAAACTTTTAGAAACCAATAGCAGACAACTAAAAAAAACTCAGATGAGCTCAGTGTGTGGAATCCTGATATTGTAGTCATTAATGGGTCTTGGTAGCTCCCAACAGTCTGAGGGATTTAGAGGAACAAAATATCTGGGGACTCGATATCTCTTGAAAACCAAGGTTCCCTGCACCAGTTATCTCTCAACTTTTATTTTGGCAGGCACATACAGACTCCACACCCTCAAAATTTCACTTTTGAAGGCCTCCCACTTACAAAGTACTCCGTTGCCAGGAAACAGCCTGTCCCAAACCACACTTGTTCGATCCTTTCTCATACCATCAAAATTGACCTTTCTGCAATATTGAATCTCAACCCATGGTCCAGACCTCTCTTTTTCCATATTTCCTTTGAATCTCATGGCACTATGATCACTAAATTCTGTCACCAGCCCTGGATCATTGCCTAACAGCTTATTGCACACTTCTACGTCGGGAATTCTACGTACTGATTAAAGGCACATTTGACAAACTTTACCCCATCTAGTCCTTTTACAGTATGGGAGTCCCAGTCAATATATGGAAAGTTAAAATCACTTACTGAATAAACCTAAGTTTATTGACATGGTCTACAATCTCGTTACAAATTTGTTCCTCTAAATCCCTCAGACTGTTGGGTGTCAACAAGTCCCAATAATGGCTATAATATCATAATTCCCTGTCCTGAGCTCATCTGGCTTTCCTCTGATGCTTCTTGCATTGTGATATACACAGCTCAGCACATTCATCGCACCATGCTCAACCATTTGATTGCTGACTCTGTCTGAGGTCTGAACAACATCTGACTGGTGTCAAGAAAAGAAACTCTCCCTCATTGTCACAAAAACAAAGGAGCTGATTGTGGACTACAGGAGGAATGGAGACAGACTAACCCCTATTAACATTAATCAATCTGTCGTTAAGAAGGTGAAGAGCTTTAAGTTCCTTGGTATAAACACCACCGAGGATCTCACATGGTGCCCTGACGAAGGGTGTCGGCCAGAAACGTCGACAGTGCTTCCCCCTGTAGATGCTACCTGGCCTGCTGTGTTCGACCAGCATTTTGTGTGTGTTGCTTGAATTGCCAGCATCTGCAGATTTCCTCGTGTGTACGTACCGGCTGTGTAGTGAAAAAAGCACAACAGCACCTCTTTCACCTCAGACAGCTGAAGAAGTTTGGGATGGGGTCCCAAATACTAAGAACTTTCTACAGGAATGTAATTGAGAGCATCCTGACTGGCTGCATCACTGCCTGGTATGGGAACTGTACTTCCTTTAATTGCAGGAACCTGCACAGAGTGGTGCGGACAGGCCAGCACATCTGTAGATGTGACCTTCCCACTATTCAGGACATTTACAGAGACAGGTGTGTAAAAAGGGCCCAAAGGATATTGGGGACCAATTCCACCACAACCACAAACTGTTCCTGCTGCTACCATCCAGGAAACATTACCACAGCAAAAGGACCAACAGGCTCCTGGACATCATCTTTTACCAGGCCATCAGACTGATTAATTCCTGCTGATACAGTTGCATTTGTATGTTATATTAACTGTCATATGTACAAACTATTTATCATAAATGCTATATTTTACACATTGCAAATTTAGACGGAGACATAATGTATAGGGAGGATTGATATAATAAAGTCAATTCAATTCAATTCACCCTCTCCACTATCTGTTCTGTCATTCTGGCACCCATTCCCCCTACAACTTATTTTAACCACATTACCCCTCACCCCGCCCTACCACTAGCAACCATTACCACTAGGATATTAGTCCCCTCTTGTTCTGTTCCCCTAACTATCGAATCCCCTATCACCCCTTTGACTTTCCTCTGCCAGGTAATCCCTCCCTCCCCAACAGTTTCTATAGTGGTCCACCTGTTGTTTTTGGGGGATGGCCACAAGAGTACTCGGCGATGGCTATTTACCCTCATTCCCCTTCCTGACTCTCATCCCGTTTCCTGTGTCCTGCACCTTGGGTGTAACTCACCTCTCTTCATGTCATATTCATCACGCCCTCCAACTCCTGGATGATCCAGAATTCATCCATTTCTAGCTCCAACTCCTTAAATTGCAGCTGGACACACATCTTGTAGGTGAGGGCATCAGGGACACTGGATGTCTCCCCACCCTCCCACCAGTGTCCCCTCTAATTTGTAATGACCAGTGTGCACATAAACCATGTACTGTGCATTCTTTCACCCAGTGACGACATGTGCACAGTGAGTTTTATCTGGAGAGGTAGGAACTTGGATCTCCTTTGGGTTCGATCGAGTTCATCTGCACTCTCACAGAACCTATGTAGCAGGCCTGTAATGGGTAATGAAGGATTTGCACATTGCCTATATGTGGTTTGCCTGCTAAATTACACTTTAAAAAGACAGATTTCCAAATATCACTCCACTTCTTCCCACTTGTAAATTCTCCAGCAACGTTTGCATCGCCACAATACACACATCAGTTTCTGTATTGTACATAAATATTTCCCCTGAAGCCTCCCCCAATGACTAACAGTGGTGAACTCAGTGATGACAATGCCAATGAATATGAAGGGAAGGGCAGTAGTCTGTCTCATTGGAGTCTGGCACATTTGCGATGTGAAAGCTACTTGTTGGTCAAGGACAAAGGTTTTTGATGTCATTATCTTCCCAGAGAGAATGGGTCAAACCATGTCGTCACGGGCAGAAAAGTCCAGAACAAACGGAGGTAGCTCAAGCAACACACACAAAATGCCGGAGGAACTCAGCAGGCCAGGCAGCATCTAGGGAAAAGTGTACTAATGCTGAGTTTCTGGTGATTTTCTCAACTGGTTATGTAAAAGACCCGAATTTGTTCCCTTTCTCCGAGTTCCTAATCCTTGCATTTAGATAGCTGGAGCTCAGCTCTGTCTGAGAGATCCATCGGTTCCCATTCCCTCATCAGTCGGTGTACGGATCGTGGGGCTGAGAGACAGGGAGGTGAGCAGGACCGTCCCGGGACTGCGGGGTACAGTGTCGGAAGGTCACAGCAATTGTCCCTCAGTCGGTGTTTAGGACCGTCGCCCGGAGATAATCACTTGACTGAGTCCGATGCAGAAGCCGTGCTCCCGAGGCCTTTGGTGAACTGCGCGCGTGCGTGATATTCGCAAACGTCATCAATCTTGACGCCTGCGCATGTGATCGATGCTTCAGCGCCGGCGAAATTTTTAATCCAGGGCATTATCGGTAATCAAGGTGCCGTTAAAAGTTTCTGCAAGCTCCGTTCCATCTCCAAACCTCAGGTTTTTTTTGTATATAGAAAACTCAGGAGCTGTTTTAACGCAGAAAGCGGCTCCCATAAACAATATACTCACTATCAGAGTGTATCTGATGCCCAAGTCCAATCCACAAAGGCAGATATAAAACACAGGAGATTCTGCAGTTGCTGGGAATACAGAGACGCACACACACAAAATGGTGGAGGAACTCTGCAGTTCTGGCAGCAACTATGCAGAGGATTACAAAAACAGCAAAGGGAAAAACAGAGAGTTGAGAATACTCTACCGCCGACCCGAGGGTGCGGCAAATCCCGTACCACCATGGCCGGCATCTGACGGCCCAGTCCTGCCCGGAATGTCCACTGGAATTCTGAATTAAGGACAGGATCCAAAATATCCCTGGTTCCTCCGGACCATATTCCTCCCATACTAGTGAAATGATCCCCAGTGCTGAGGGGCGGGGAGAAGGGCGGAGGGAGAGGCATGTGTGGCTTCCGATTCGGGGCCATGTAGGGACAACGTACAAGTTTAAATCCCCATACATGCAAGGCGGGATGAATTTTTAGAGAACGGGGAAGATGTGATGTGTATTTTGCCGGGGCAGTTTCCCTCATGACTTTAGAGAGACGGATAAAGCGAGGGGCTAGTTTCCGCCATTCCAGTTTGAGTGGACGATCTTTACTTGAACAAAGACCCGCTTGTAAATATTGAAAGACGGGCCAAGCCGTCAGTGTCTGTTGGCCTTGGCCCGCAGCCCGGCTGAACTTCCTTTCCGAGTCTTTGTCATTCAGACACCTTTGAACAAATTACTCGGCGGAGGGGACCCCGACATCTAATTCCTGATCAGGAGACTGAGCGGCAGAAACTCAATTTGACATTCAAATGGGGTCAGACCCAACGGTGAATGCTGAAGGGTATTGTGGGCGGACTCGGCCCGGATTAAATGGTCACTCCAAGAGGACAGATTCCCGGACAGAAGGCAGAGAAGGGCTCGCTCCAGGTCCGGGTCCGGCCTCTCAGCCTGCCCATTAGTCTGAGGGTGGAACACCCACTGGCACAAGCTGATGGGGAGGATCAGAGACATTGCCGGGTGTCGGTGGCGAAGAGGAAGATTCAGAAGGAGGGTTCAGTGAGGTAGTGTGTGGTCTTTGGATGTGTGTAAAACGTGTGGGGTGGGTGTCGGTGATTTCAATGCGAAGGACCTGTGCTGATGGAATGGACTCGGGGGTTTCTGTGTAGGAGGACTGGGCTCATTCGGACAGGTTATTGGGGGAGACGTGTGTTTACTGGGAGGTGTGTTTAATGAGCAGGCGAGGTGAGGGGGAATTGTCTCTGGTGGAGCGATGTGGGTACAGCCCGTACGGAAGGCGCTGGGTGATTGGAGGAGGTTAGAGGAGGAGTTGTGGTGTCTGTGGGGGCTGAGAGATTCCGAAGGTCAGTATCTGTAGCTACTTGGAGACACGCGTAGTCAGTGAGTGAGTGTCGTGTAAGAGGCGTGTTTTATTATCGGGAGTCACGATCTTCAGTATTTTATTTCATCTGCTATATTTCCCATTAACCTTCCTCTATATCACGGCTTTGTTTTCCCAAAGTTTTCCCGCTCTCCATTAGTGATTATAAAAAATTGCAAATGTTACTAACATCTGAGGAAGTCCAGCGTGAATCCTTCAACGGTCCGGAGAAGCAGCAACATTTCAGGGCTTGATTCTGCAGAGTCGCGCTCCCCGTTATTGCACGATATCAAATCTCCATGGCAACCCGATTTTCCAGCAGCTTTTGGGAGTCAGTAACTGACCCGTTGCATTAGTTTACGCATCTTCTGCTTCACTGAAGGGTTTTCCCGTGTTACTAAGAAGGATTTTTTTTAACAACTTCGTTCTAATATATCGTAATTGTCCGAGTGAATGCAAATTGAGCCCCTTCCCCGCATCTCCATCCTCTGTGTGGAATGTGTTTTGATTCCCGGTCAGATTCTTCGAGACACATTCACTGTATTCTTCCGGTACTGACCGTCCACAGTCCTTACACCCACTCTGACTCTGCCTTCCAAATTCTCATATCATCCCGGCAGACTCCCCACATCTTCTCTCTTCTAGGCATAATTTAAGTACCTTCTCCGAATCTTTCATATAACTGAAAACCAACGTTCTTAGCATTGGACTGTCCTACAAAACCTCAATATCATCCTGGCAGATTCCATCACAGCCTCCCGTCTTTCAAGGATAATCTAACCCCTCTCTCCAAATCACCCGTATCACTGATAGCAAACGCTCTTAGCAATTATGTTGCAAGTTTATCGTTTGATTGTCACGATAAGAAGACAACATAAATAATAAAAATTAACACTGTGATTGACCTTTCTGAAGCAAAATTGCCGGGCACACATTCGTCCGACTGAAGATAATGTCAAAGGTGAAAACCAGGCAGCTTCATCACAATAATAGACTCATGACCGCCCCCTTCAGGAGTAGTTGGGGTAACGCACTCCCTTTCGTCCAATGTGATCACAGGCGATCGGCACGTTTTATCACATCCGTTCAATATGATATTCCTCAACAGACCAGCAAGAGCTTTCGGCCCGGAACGTCGACTGTACTCCTTCCCATCGATGCTGTCTGGCCTGCTGAGTTCCTCCAGAATTCTGTGTGTGGAACCTGTAATTCGACAAGAAGTGCATCAGCTGCACGAACTTCCTTCTAAAACCTTCACTCCACGGAATATAAACATCGAGAAATCGCCATTGACCGCAGTATTCGTGAAATATGGTGGAAATGATTTCCCGTCATATAGTCAGCATTGAGCATGGGGAATGCTTTCATAGCCTAAGAACGTTACCTTCCGGCCTGTTCCTGAGCAACAATAACGAGACCGCTCTCACTGCCGACTGACATGTACAAGCAATTTATTCCGTTCATTTACAATTGATATTTGTGGTTGTTGCCGACTGTGTCAGCGATCCTGCACCACGCGATAGGGGAAATGTGTGAAGGGGTTAAACGATGGCATTGGAGAGCGAGGGGCTGGGAACGGAACTGCAGGAGAGCGAGCAACTCCGGGAAATTTGGATTTAACTCATTTCCTCTGTCCACAATGTCGGTTATGTGGTCAGATCTCCATTGCTATTAATTATTCTTCTACATTCTTCAGGTATTATCTTCCGTCCGTTTTATTCTCGGATAACACTGTAATGAAATGAGTTTTCATTTATTGGAATCGCGCTGACACTCCCTAATTCCAAACACTACACCTACAGATAAACTCAGAGAGCGCGGCTGCATCACCACTGAATGATTCTTTGCTCTAATTGTGTAACATTGAATGCGCTTTCTTCACTAAAAGACATGTAACCCCACTGGGCCGTTAGAAAGCACCATAACCGATTGTGTCCGGCTCATTTTACCGTCTGATCATGCAGGTAGAATTAGAAAAGGACACCCAGCATCTTCCAGTATCTTCGGCATTTCAGAATTATTTTCCTTAAGCAATGAAAACACGGAGCACGACTTTGTCTGTCAGAGATAGATCCCTCACGTCAGGAACGAAATACGCAAAGGAATCGGTCTGAATTTTAAATCAGTAATCAGAATCTGCCGGTACCTGCAAGTGGAAGTGAATTCAGGGTTTTGCTACATATCAAGTTTAAAACATTCAAATGGGGATCACTAAACTGAACATACGGCAACCCCACCCTTTCGGCCACTTTCCCTCGGAAAAAGTAACGGAAACAAAGAGGCACGACAGGTGCAGGAATTTCGAGACAATTCTGAAGTTTCAGTGAATAGAAACGATTTCTCATTGACTTAACGCTTTATCAGTGATACACCCAATTCGGATTGCGCAGTGTGTTTCCAGAAATCCCGAATCAGCCGAAGGAGCAATTTCAATGGCGGGGACTCTATCGAGATATGAAGTCGCTCCGCTGATTGGGACGTTTCTCCGGAAAGTGTCTTTAAATGCTGCAAACCGGGCAGAGATCAATATCAGCACGTCAGCTTTACATTGAGTTAATCCTGGGTAGGAAGAGTCAAACATAGTTAATTGAACGCTCTTAATTAGATAATCTGTACTGTTCGTGCTTATTTTAATATACCGACTGTCAACGTGTCAGTGGGACAAGGACAGACGTCTGAATTTCCAGATGTATCATGCTCTTTTGAAATTGGAGAATGATGACGAATATATTCAGTCCAGCAGGAAAACCAGACAGAAAGTCGCCAGATGATTCTGACTTTGAATTTACATTTTAAAATCTAAGAACAGGCGTTGAAGGCTTGAGAAACCGGTGCGATGTGCCGTTGAATCATAATAAATGTAATAAGACCATAAAACCCTTGAAAAGAATTAGGCCATTCGGCCAGTCGAATGCGCTCCGCCATTCCGTTCTGGTTGATTTATAGTTAATTTTCTGCCTTCGCGCCCCTAACCTTTGACGCCCTGATCAACTAAGAAGTTATAAAACTCCGGCTTAAATCCATCCAGTGTCTTGACCTGCACCGTCGGCTGTGCCAATCGATTCACAGATCTGCTGTGCGTGGGTAAAGGAAAAAATCTTCATCTGTGTTGTAAATTGACGTCTCTCAATTCTGTGCCCTCCCCTCCTAATCTCCCCCACTACTGGAAAATGCCCTTTCAACTACACTCTATTGAGGCATTGCAACGTTCGAAATGTTTCAATCAGATCCCCCCTCATTCTTCTGAATCCCCGCGAATACAGACTCGGAGCCGTCAATTCACAGTAATTGTTTACAACCCAGTTGCATGCGGCACATGGCACTGTAAAGAGGTCACAGTCCAATACCATCACAGTCCAACATCCCTAGGAAACAAAGAAACCCAGAATATATGAAGCAGGACATTAGCTTGAATGATCGGGGCAGTAATGGCTCGAACTCAATGTGAATGTATACATTTTAGATTCAGTGTAAGGAACAAAGCGTAAGGTCTTTAAATTTGCTTCTGATCGTTCCCCATGTTCGACATCATTACTGTGAAGGGCCAGTGCTGCAAACCTGCTGTAGCAAGGACAGCCTGTATTCACTGTGTGGAAATACTGTCAGGCCAATGGGAAATGTGCCCCGATGTGTTGTCAAATTAGAGCGAAGTTGGGCCGAAGCAAAATGATTTCTCATTCATACTTGGGTTTCGACCTGTGCCGCAACTAGAGAGCTTCAGCCAGACAGAGAAAGGAAAAAAACAATCACCCTGCAGAAATAAATTTAGCGATAACACCGAACAAGAGAGACAGAGAATGAACGTTGGATGTCCGGTTCGGCAGCCACGACTAGCACTCTGCAAACGTTTAGGTAATTCACACCTCGAGAATGGATATATGTGTTTTCAATATTAGATACCCGGGTGATTTAATCTGCAAGGTAAAATACATTGCTACGGGAAGGATGTAATCAAACGCCGTTATCAATAACGGGAAAGGAGAGTCTGAATGAAAGGCGATGCAGTCCTGCTGGGAAGAAATGTAATCACTGAGAACAACGTTTTCAGGGAGTTTAATTTATTACCCACCTTGTAGATCAAGTGTGGGATTACTTCCGATATTGAAACATAATTTGACGCGTTCATCTGAGCGGTACAGACTTCTAAAAAAAATCAAAGCTGAGGTAATGGGGGAGAGCAGAAGAGCTTTCACCTGCTCTCTGAATCTGGTCTGGGTCACTCCGTAGATAAATGTATTTGTGCAGCTGCTGAAATTCTGAATCACAGAACCTGCAATCTGTGCCTGAAAAAGCCGGATTGACACTTCCAGGTCTGTGTAGAGGCATCGCATGAGAATGAAGACCAGAGTGGTTGTCGCCCAACAGAGAAGGAAACTCACCGACAGGCTGAAGAGCAGAATGATGGATTGTCTCCGACTCTCCATCTCCGGATCTCGCTGTTTCCCGCAATTTCCCCGTCCCTTCAGCCCCCTGCGGACTCTGCTCGCCGCCAGTATCTGTCTGACGGTCAGAGCATTGAGGGTCAAAATGAGGAAGAAAGGAATTAGCGGATTCAACAGACGGTCCACCCAATAAAAACCCTCAAACGATCCCGAAATAAGAAGTACGGACCTACCGAAACAGACCCACTTACGCTTTACCAACAACGCTGTTCCTTCCATATATATGACATAAAATGGGATGTTTTTTAAACAGAAACCAATCGATATTGCGCCAATCACTATACCCGCAGTTTTGGGGATGCAGTATTTTGTTTTATATTCAACGGAGCAAATGGCCACAAAGCGATCGAAAGTGAAAGCGACAGTAAACCACACGGAACAGTCAACGGCCACGTGACACAGGACGTAGTGGACAAGGCAGAACGGAGCGTTGTCCAGGATTCCATAATGAAATCCGTTTGCTCGACTCATCTGATAGAACAGGACTTCGATAATCACCACCATAAGATCCGCCGCAGCCATCGCCACCAGGTACCGCGTGACGCATTTGGAGAGACCGCAGTTTCCTCGGCTGAGAATGATGATCGCCACAAGGTTAACTGCAGTGAAGCAAAAATGACCAAAAATAAGAATAAAGAAATTCAAACGTATTTTTTTGTAGAAACACAGCCGTCAGTTGTTCTCTTGAAATTAAATCTCTGCTGGACATTATCAGTGGAAGTAAAAATATACTTTGTTTGTTTGATCACGTGACCGCAGCATAAAACGTTTTACAGTAGCGCATGCTCAGATTAATCTCTTCACGTTCACGGATGCAGCAGCGATGAGTAGAGTCCAAGAATGATAGATCACATTAACGGGTCCTTCGGCCCAATATCTCCATGCTGACCGACGTGGCCATCTGATACCGTTGTCCGTGATTGGATCAGACTCGTCAAACTATCCATGTGCACTTTAAATATTGTTAACGACTCTGTTGCTCCCATTTCCTTTGTCAGGCTGTTCAATACACAGAGCAACTTCTATGTGAGGAAACGTTGCTCGGAATCCAGCTATATTTCTGCCCTCACTAAAATGCCACTCGGCCGAACCTCTCCCTGTAACTCAAACCCGAGAGTCCCTGCAGCATCTTTGTGAATACTGACTGCACTCTTTTCAGCGGACTTCTGCCTTTCCTATAACAGGGCGACCAAGACTGTTCACAAAACTCCAAGCGTGGTATCTCCAAGGAGAGGGGAAGTGTAATTGAAGTGCGCATCTACACTTCATTCCTGAGGCTTTAGTTATTATTCGATTGCAAGTTCAGATTCTAAAACAAAATCTTGCACCCCAGCAAACTTCCCTCTATTTTATTTGACTGATTCGGAGACAAGCCATTGCTCCGTGCAAAACATTTTTACAGAGTTGTAAAAATGCACAGCACTTTTAAAAATTTGTAATATCTAAGTCAAACGATGACAAAACATATCACACAACACACGTAAACATTGTCAGACAGTCACAATTGACAGGGAGGATGCAACAGTGAAATGTTCCGACGGGACGGCGATGGTGATTTCTGAACAGTGAGCGACCGACTTCCATTCTGTCTTCATTGTGACCATTTGTGACAGTGTTGTAACTTGAAACAATGACAATGCACGTACGCTGAAGCTAAAATTTTTCAATGTAAATGTGGTACGTTTAGTGTTTAGCACATTTCTGGATTATATTCATTAATACAGTTAAATTCAGAGTATTTCATTATTATATTACCAAACAATTCGAAAGATTTTAGCATAATTTCAAAATGATGTTAACATGGTGTAAAAGAAATTCCAGCTGCTTGTCCATAAATGCCACGTTCGCGGGGGAGTCTCAATTATGGCGAGGCTGCGCACCCGCGCATCTTGGACGGAACAGTGCTGACACCAAGCAACATAGATACGAATTTGGTGAAGGGAAAAATTGTGAATTATGGAAGAATAGAAAACAGAACGTCGGTTAATTGAACAGTGCCTGGAGAAACAGAAGGGGAAAGATGAGTTTACTTTTCAGAAAGAGGGGAGAGAATTTTTTTAGTAGAAATTGGTAAAGCAGTTCCAGTGATAAGTCTGCATTACCCAGGTTAAAACAACAACAAGGCAGGAGGTTGAGAGGAACGGAACAGCACTTTTGGGATCTTTTAATAAACACCGATTAAAATCACATCAGCAGTAGCTGTGAGCAGCCTGCGGCGGGAGGTCTCTGCTTCCGTATAAGTAATCGAAATGTACTTACCCGGGATACCGACAATTACAATGGCTGTGTAACAAATAGCCCTCTCTTGAAACATTGTTAATCCAAGGTTGTTCTGTTCGGAATGTTCCCAGTTTCTAAATTTCATAAAAGTTGTAAATAGCCAGTAAATGAGCTCGAACAGTTATTACAAAGCCCAGAAACCAAATTTCTTTCGCGCCTACTGGGTAAAACTCTTCACGCATCACACGTTGTACAGAGTCCACCGCGTCTGGATGTTTCCGTCCTCAATATAGCTGAAGCACAGAATGACGCACTTTTATAGAAAAATCAGTCACCAATAATGAAAACAACTTGTACAGTGACTGGTGCTAATTACCGCTAGTTAGCAAAAATATCTCTGCTATAGCGAACCGTGATGCCAGTGGGGAAATAACACGCCTGATTTCATTGAACTGGACGCAACACCTGTCATGAAGCCTCAAGAGACGGCCGATGCTGGGATCGCAACACCAGATGCGATGTTGTCAAACTAGTCCGTGTAATGACAGGACATTATCTGCGCATCGCTGGTGACGACAGTAGGCTGTAATCCTATGGGTGAGTCCACCTCATCAGCGCTGATTCCACTCTCACTTGTCAATTCCCTGTGATGACGCACCTTTCATGTGACTCACTCTCACTTTGCTTGCCGTCATTTATTTTTTACTGGACATTAACATGAATGATTTCTGGCGCAAACCCTCTCTGTTTGCACTGTTACCGGAGTCAGTCGCAAACACAGATGTTGGCGAGTATGCGGCGCGAAACGCAAACCAATGACCCCAGCATTACAGACATTGTCCGCTGCTGTACCAGACAGAGAAAAACAGAAAATATTGCATCAACACCGGTTGATATTAGAGTCACCAGGTGATTTTCGAAGTTGTATTTCAGAAAGAATTTGATTGACAGACAGACAGACAGACATACTTTATTGATACCGATGGAAATTGGGTTTCGTTACAGCCGCACCAACTAAGAATAACGAAGAAATATAGCAATATAAAATCATAAATAATTAAATAATAATTTAATAATAATAAGTTAATCACGCCAAGTGGAAATAAAGTCCAGGACCAGCCTATTGGCTCAGGGTGTCTGACACTCCGAGAGTGGAGCTGTAAACGTTGATGGCCACAGATAGAAATGACTTCTAATGACGCTCAGTGTTACATCTCGGTGGAATGAGTCTCTGGCTGAATGTACTCCTGTGCCTAACCAGTACATTATGGAGTGGATGGGAGACAGTGTCCAAGATGTCATGCACCTCGGACAGCATCCTCTTTTCAGACACCACCGTCAGACAGTCCAGTTCCACCCCCACAACATCACTGTCCTTACGAATAAGTTTGTTGATTCTGCTGGTGTCTGCTACCCTCAGCCTGCTGTCCCAGCACACAACAGCAAACATGATAGCACTGGCCACCACAGACTTATAGAAAATCCTCAGCATCGTCCGGCAGATGTTAAAGGACCTCAGTCTCCTCAGGAAATAGAGTCGGCTCTGACCCTTCTTGTAGACAACCTCAGTGTTCTTTGACCAGTTCTTTGATTCAGGGAAAAAGTGCGTATTAAGCTGTTAAATTTACCTATGTAGGTGTGTACCTCTTATATATCTTATAACGTATCTGTATAAAATTTCCTACTCGTGCTGTGGATTTTGAAACGGTAAAGTGACGGACAAAGCCGATGTAGAATCCACCTGAGGAACAGTGAGATGCTGAAACACTGTTCCCTTCAGTTCGCTGTAACAATACAATGCGCTGATAAGGCTGCCATCCACTGCCCTGTGGGTTTTGAAACGGTAAAGTGACGGACAAAGCCGATGTAGAATCCACCTGAGGTACAGTGAGATGCTGAAACACTGTTCCCTTCAGTTCGCTGTAGCAATACAATGCGCTGATAAGGCTGCCATCCACTGCCCTGTGGGTTTTGAAACGGTAAAGTGACGGACAAAGCCGATGTAGAATCCACCTGAGGAACAGTGAGATGCTGAAACACTGTTCCCTTCAGTTCG
Organism: Hemitrygon akajei; assembly: GCF_048418815.1. Classification (NCBI taxonomy): domain Eukaryota; kingdom Metazoa; phylum Chordata; class Chondrichthyes; order Myliobatiformes; family Dasyatidae; genus Hemitrygon; species Hemitrygon akajei. The sequence continues at coordinate 4,037,007 of NW_027331939.1, read as the reverse complement.
CTGTAGCAATACAATGCGCTGATAAGGCTGCCATCCACTGCCCTGTGGGTTTTGAAACTGTAAAGTGACGGACAAAGCCGATGTAGAATCCACCTGAGGAACAGTGAGATGCTGAAACACTGTTCCCTTCAGTTCGCTGTAGCAATACAATGCGCTGATAAGGCTGCCATCCACTGCCCTGTGGGTTTTGAAACGGTAAAGTGACGGAGAAAGCCGATGTAGAATCCACCTGAGGAACAGTGAGATGCTGAAACACTGTTTCCTTCAGTTCGCTGTAGCAATACAATGCGCTGATAAGGCTGCCATCCACTGCCCTGTGGGTTTTGAAACGGTAAAGTGACGGACAAAGCCGATGTAGAATCCACCTGAGGAACAGTGGGATGCTGAAACACTGTTCCCTTCAGTTAGCTGTAGCAATACAATGCGC